>NC_140169.1:103692495-104036050 GCF_963971535.1 Notolepis coatsorum | reverse complement strand
GTGGCAGTCTTCCTTCAGACCTGGGCATTGTGCCTCCACGATCCTGGCAAAAAGGCGAGGAATTATTTTTATCCCCCGAACGAGCGGATATGCACCGATGATTTCAAACGCCTGCCGCGCCATTGTCAGGGATGATTTTGGCCGCGCGCCAAAGCTATTATATTGATCTCTCTTTCTCTCTATTTCAATAGCCACAGACAATGCAGATTTACCGCAGAACATATTAGGGAAGTGAAAATCGGTCTCGGGCACTGAACTCACTGAGACTGATGGCATATGTACAGTATGTGTGTGAACGTGTGTGTGTGTGTGTGTGTGTGTGTGTGTGGTGTGTGTGTGTGTGTGTGTGTGTGTGTGTGTGTGTGTGTGTGTGTGTGTGTGTGTGTGTGTGTGTGTGTGTGTGTGTGTGTGTGTGTGTGTGTGTGTGTGTGTGTGTGTGTGCGTGAGTGTGAGAATGTGTGTCACTGAGGGTTGTTTTCTGAATGCTTGTCGAGACAGACGATCTCACTCTCACATACACACACACACACACACACACACCACACACACACACACACACACACACACACACACACACACACACACACACACACACACACACACACACACACCACACACACACACACACACACACACACACACACACATGGCCTGTCTGTGTGATAAGCTAACATTCGGTGGCTCCATCGCTTAACCTAATTTGCAGCCCTTTTATGTCTGGCAGCCGGGATCTAACCGAATGTCTAATTACATTGCAACATATTATCATCATGTCATCGAGTATCATAACGGTGGAGCCAGTTATTTTTATTTTTTTTCTCACTGCGGCTTATTGCCTTGGCATCTAAGATCTGCCGCTCCTTGGAGTGCTCTGCTTGGCATGTCGACGGCGGCAGGCTTTTGGGTTGGAAACCATCAGACCTCCGATGTTTGCCGAGGCGAACAACACGGGAATATTCAAATGTTGTAACTGGCAGGGAGCAGGCTGTCGGGCTAATGAGCGTGTCTATGAGAAAATGATTTGGTTTGTTTCCTGAGAGGAAAATCACAGAGAATAGCTAAACGGGGAGCTCTCTGAAGAGACATGACGGGTTTATACGACAGTGACTTGGTGAGACTGTGTGTCAGGAACGGCCAACAGATGAACAGTCTCTGCCTCGAGCCAAATATAGGCCGTTAGGACTGCGAACAACTGCATCATCATCCGCGTTGATTGCGGTTAAGCCCCGGAAGCTAATGAAGAGCCAGAACCGGGGCCTGGGTCTGGAGTGTTCTGGGTCTGGAGTGTTCTGGGTCTGGAGAGGACGTCACACCACCACAGAGATCTCAAGGCTCGTAGTGTTTGCTGGCCATGTTCAACCAGATACGACTGAAGCAGTATGTTGTTTTGGAGCATTACATCTGAAATGATCTGAAGAGATAGAAAGAAATCCTCTGGTACTGTACATGTTCATAACTGAATAAACAAACTGTCCTCAGACTCTATACCTCCAACTCAAACCGCGCCCTCTTTTCTTGATTGAATCTTTGGTGTCGTGGAGCCAAAAAATAAGTTTTGACCAAGGAAGCGTATTTCCGTATAGTCTTTCAAATGAACCATTGGAAAGCAAGGGAAGCTTTGAACGGCTGTGTTAGCAACTTCTCCTACATTTTGGCGAGAACGATAAGATATTATCATTCTTGCCAATTTGGCCACAGCAGGTGTTTTGCAGTTATTTATTTACGGGAATGTTGTCAAGTCAGTAGGGAAAGGAGTAGAAATCTGATTTGCTGTTGATGGACAATGGCCGTTTGTTTATTGTTTATTTACTATTCAGCAAATATATAGTATTATATTTATATAGTATGAAAAATATAGTACATTCAAGGCTTACGTTTTGGTTCACAGTTCTCAAAAAAACGTATTATTCATGATGACACTAATTCATGAAATTAAAGAATGAAATGTAAGTTATAGCAAATTATGGTTTGTAATCTAATCACAGGCTCTGCAAAGGTAAACACATTTCTTTTCCGTTTTGGGAGAGACTCAGAAGTGAAAATATTCTCTGGTATAATTTTCACAACTCAATAAACAAACTGTACTTGGAAGACACTGGGGGTCCCTGGAACACCCTCTGAAGACACTGGGGGTCCCTGGAACACACTGGGGGTCCCTGGAACACCCTCTGAAGACACTGGGGGTCCCTGGAACACACTGGGGGTCCCTGGAACACCCTCTGAAGACAGATAAGACACTGGGGGTCCCTGGAACACCCTCTGAAGACAGATAAGCTGCCTGAAAAGGTATTGGTTATTGTTGCTGTTGAGTGTACAAATTATAGTCATTTTGGGGGTCCTCTTTTTTATGCATTCATTAATTATCCAGTGCGACTATAGACAGATTATAGATTATTATTTCTTTCAAGGGGGCTCAAGGTAAATGTTAAATGGTAAATGGTGCATTTATAGCGCTTTTATCCAAAGCGCTTTACAATGTTTGTTCACCCATTCACACACTGACGGCGGAGGCAACCATGTTCATCGGGGGCACTTAGGGGTTCATGTTAAGTGTCTTGCTCAAGGACACTTCAACACTGTGCCCGGGAGGAGCGGGAATCGAACAGGGAAAATTCTGATTACCAGACGACCGCTCTACCTCCTGACCTACTGTCGTCCCAAGTGTCAAGGGTCATTTAGGGGGGGCTAAGACCCCCCTATCCCTCCCACAATTCACACTTTGCTGTTGTTGTTGCTACTGCTGCTGTTTATTTCTTTATTTCTTTATTTCAGATCCCCATTAGTCACTGCCTCAGAGTCAGCAGCAACTATTCTTCCTGGGGTCTGGATACAAACATATAAAAATCAAAAATATAGAACATTAAACAAATCAAAATCAGACATACAAACAAATATAGAACAATAACAAATATACAAACATATAGAACAAATCAAATATCAATAAAACAACAAATATCAATAAAACAATAAAACGGAGACATCTCAGAGAAAAATAAAACGTGCTCAAAAACAGAATGACATTCCATACACTAATACTCTAATACTCCTCATAACCACTAGACAAAGACATTCCAAATCAACACATAACCCAACACAAGAACCCATTCATTAGACACAGATTAGACCCAACCAAAAGCAATCTCTTTCTGCATTACAGCCACTCTTAGTCTCCTCTTGAATCCCACCTTACTGGTAATTGAAACCAAATATTGTGGAAGTCTATTCCAGTAGGACATTGCCCTGTACATTACAGTTTTCATTAAGGCTTCAGTTCTGGGTCTCGGCAGGGCGAACCGACCCCTCAAGGCTTGTCTAGTGCCATAGCCATGACCATCACTAGTAAGCACCAGCTGTGAAAAGAGGCACACAGGTTTATGTAAAGCATAAATATTTCTCATAAACAAAATAAGACTACTAAGACAATAGTCATTGTAACAAACAATGGCATTGATTGTTGCACTTCTTCTGTACAGCATACTATTTATTTAGTCTAATTAAGTGATTTCAACACTACATTCTCTCTCCATCAGAATCACCTTTATTCACCAACTACGTACATGAGGGATTTTGACTTAGGTCGCTTTCACACAGGGGCTGTTTGGTCCGGACTATCGGACCAGAATTCGATAGTCCGGTTTTTCGGGTTTGTGTGAATGCGCGTCGAACTCTGGTCCGCCCAAAAACATAGGTCTCGGTTCGCTTCATCGGACCAAACGCGGACCAAATATAGGAAGTGCTTATTATTATTATTACCACTGCACGCGGCATTCACTGCAAAACAAGCACACTGCATCTATCTATCTATCTATCTATCTATCTATCTATCTATCTATCTATCTATCTATCTATCTATCTATCTATCTATCTATCGATCTATCGATCTATCGATCTATCGATCTATCGATCTATCGATCTATCGATCTATCTATCTATCTATCTATCTATCTATCTATCTATCTATCTATCTATCTATCTATCTATCTATCTATCTATCTATCTATCTATCTATCTATCTATCTATCTATCTATCTATCTATCTATCTATCTATCTAACTGTGCATCTTGGGTAGAAGGAAGAAGAAACGCGGCTTATTATTATTATTATTATTATTACCGAGGCGCGCGGCATTCACTGCAAAACAAGCACACTGTACACATATAGGCAGAAGACCAAATAAAACAGCTACTTGTGGGCACTCATAAAAACAACGCAGTTGTAGACAAGCGCCATTTTCGACCGCGTGACATTGTTCAGAAAGTTTTGGTGTGCCTGACAAATTGCTGTGTGAATGCAGACGAACCAAATGATGAATGCAACAATGTTGCAACTTCACCACCAGAACCGCACAGAGTCCACCAAAACTATATGAAGCACCCTTAATCGTCCCGTCACACAGATTTCAAATCCTGGATATACGGGGTGACGACTTGACATCTTTTCTGTGTAATTAGTCGACCTCTGCCTGTTGAGTTCATCCTAATCACGCTGCTCCAGCTGTATGAAATGGTTCAGCCAGAGAGGAGAAAGGAAACAGCTGATGATGACCTTCGCCTCCACCAAGGATCTTTTTCGAACAAGGGTCGATGTCACAATGTGGCACATCGCCGTGTTTGGCCTTGAGGTTTGTTCTTTCTTTTTTAGACGAGACCACCTGTGATAATTGAGGTCACAATGTCTCAAAAGCTGAAAAGTGTGCCTCAAAAGTCACAGTGGGCTTGATACAATACACTTGTTTTCTTGTTCCAGGTATTCATCATCTGGCCAAACTCTGACTAAGATTACTATGGAGTAATCCTGCTTTCTCAGGGGTTCTGGGATCCACATGAGGCAATGATTATTCTTCCGTAGTGAGACCAGGCGTGGTGAGGAATATTGATATAATATGATATTGTAACACTTACATGTACACAGTAGCCTATGGTATAGATCAGGGGTGGCCAACCCGTGGCTCGCGAGCCGCATGTGCAGCTCTTTGCCCGTCAATGTGTGGCTCTTCCATCAATTTTAAATAATAATAATAATATTTTTGATTTATTTATTTCTTTTTCTTTTTATGTCACTCATTCCATAAGGACGTGTAATAAACATATCTAACATATAACATATTTTAAATGGTCTATTTGCATGTTCTTGGTATCTGAATCTAGGGACATCTATGGATCTCAGGGAATGTATTCCCAGTGTCAGAAATATTGTGTCTGTTACTAGGCTTGAGTAAATTGTAATGAACCAAAGGAGAATATCAATTCTATTTACTGTGAATAACACCATGCTAACACCATGCAAAAATTTACAAGACCTGAAAAATCTAAGCAAATGAATAAAGGGAAGATGATTAAACAGAAGGTTTTGTAGATACAGTACTGAATTCTGCCATCTTTTTTATAATGTAAATTTCTCCACCATTTTTCATTTTTTGCAACACAGTTTTTTTCTAGACGTTCACAGAAAGGTAGATAAACTAACTGCGTTCTGATTTATGGCAATAACGTTCAGGTTTGTGGGAGATAATCCCCAAAAATAAGAGAAGTAAATCCAGAAGTCAGATGATTAACAGGGGCTGGTGTGAGCTGGGTAGGGTAGTTTTTCTAAATTTGAAAGCCCTGAGTCTCTTCCTTCAAAAGACTACACTCACTTTTGGCTGTGCCACTTCCTCCTGTCAATATGTGCCGGTTTCTGACTCAATGCCTCAATGACTGAGATTTCTATAATCTTATATTTCACTAATAACAGTTAAAATCATTGGTAAACAAACGTAATGCTGAAAATATACACTTTTACTGTATATCTCGGGCTTAAAGGCGCTCCCATAGTCCAGCAGACTGTACACAGAGCAGACTCCGCGGAGGTCCGCGCGGACTCTTGAGCTTTGATCTCAGCGGACAGCAGACCCACAGGTGGGAAGCTCCTATTTTCTGACGCGCGGACATCCGCGCTGCTGACTTGGTGTCACACAAAACGCTGCTCGGCGTTTTGGTTGACATCGAACTGCATTTAACGTGACGCCGATCTGCATTTTACTCTGAACACTCGCTCTGTGCCAAGAGAGATGTTTGAATGGCTTTTCTAAATGAAGTGTGTAAAATTGCCAGTTTTATTTCGAAATATTGGAAACGGAGATAACATACTCTTTATTTTGACATCGGATGACGACGACATGACAGAAGTTGAACAGCGTGGGGACAATTGTGTAAACTGCCGCGTGACATGTAGGAAATTGGTCCGCGGAGGTCCGCTCGACTATGAAGGCTCAAAGAGTCCGCGCGGACCTCCGCGGGGTCTGCTCTGTGTACAGTCTGCTGGACTATGGGAGCGCCTTAAGAGGCCCAAATTAAAAAGACATTAGCAATTTCAGAGGCCAGAGGGTGGGACATATAAACACATTTACTATCCAATAGCATTGTGAGGCTGAACAACAGGACCAATTGACTATACATGTGCTTAAAAGATTTTAAATAAACATTTACAGACTTTTTTTTTAAATGGCTAAAAGTAATTTTGTAATTTGGCAACCGTGGGTCTCACAGGGTACTTTTAACCCTGTGAGGCCCAAATAAAAAAGACATTAGCAACTTCAGAGGCCAGAGGGTGAGACCTATAAACACAGGAAGGGTGCCGTGACTGAAAAAAAGGTTGAGAAACGCTGGTATATGGTGTGGCTCTTTGTGGTACCACAGTAATTTGTGTGGCTCTTAGTCTCTGACTGGGTGGCCACCCCTGGTATAGATGTTATGGTAAATGTGAGAAAACTGTGATTTTGCACATAATCAGGATATTTCACTGGGTCTGCACATTTCCCGGTCGGGCTGGTGAATGTGAGATATCTGAGGCCAATAACTTGTTAATAAGACACTAAACACTTTTTGGTTTATATCCTAATCTGATTAAATTCTCTACACCGTTTTATACACATTTGTTTATAAATCTAAGCCCTCCCTTAACCTAACTTTAACCTCAGGTCCTGCTGAACCGTAATCCTAAAATAGAAATCACTTCCTGATCCTTGGTGGTTGATATCTGAATCTGTTTAAATTATTAATCAGACACTAAGTGCACACTCACCAGGCCATGGACGAGTGTGCGGGAGGTAATTAGAATCATCCTAGCGCGGCTGTGGCAGGTTTTTCTCTCACATTTACTGACCTTTATAACAAAATCAGCGTTTCCCCCACATTTACCGTAACACTGATACAAGACGACCTGTACATACAGGTACATACAGGTCGTCTTGTATCAGTGTTACGGTAAATGTGGGGGAAATGCCGATTTTGTTATAAAGGTCAACCGATGTTGTTGAAAATGGAGAAAATGGTTGAATTTTACTACTTGAATGTCTGACGGGCAGGACCAGGTGTTTTGGGGGGCAGGGGCTCAAGCTACAAAGGGGCACTTCCACAACAAAGGCGAAGAGAGGAACTGACCTTTTTAAATAGGGTACCTCTTTTCTGATGGATATCCTGTACCATTTTAAATGCAGATGATGAGGAAACTAAAATCTGCGTATACAGCGGAGGCTCAAGCCCCCTTTGAACCCAATCTGTGCACATGCCTGCGGAAAGGCCTCAAATTCCATCTTGTGATTGATTCGTGGATTTTGACTCCTAACTACTGTATAATTTAAGTTTAGGGCACTTTCACCCCTACCTTGTTTGGTCTGGTTGAATCGAACCTTGGAGTGTTTACTCCCTTGGTTTGGTTCGTTTGAAGAAGTGTGAATACCGTCATTTAACTAGATTCCGCATCAAACAACCCTGGTTCACCTGTTTCAGGTGGTCAGTTTATTCAGTGAAGCCTGGAGTGGTTCGTTCAGGGCTCGTAAGTTACTTTAACGCCATCCTGGAACCATCCCGAAAATACAACCTAAAACCAAATTAATGTGGACCGCCGCAAAGTTTAAATCATAATGTTTTTCGTGCAGCTGAGTGGCGCAGTGGGCAAGGCGCTCGCCACTAACGCAGGAGATGCTGGTATCGAGCCCAGCTCTCTGCATTGCTACCGGCTTGGCCGGCCGTCATACTAACACAATTGGCAAGTGTTGGGTGGGAAAGCCGGTGGGTGGGGATTGGACGTTGTGGACAGTGACTCCTACAGGTCGGTTTGGTGACGCCGGTGCGGCGGAAACAGGAAGTATCGGGGGCAGCGTGAGCCTCCCACGCATTACTCCTCGCCACTGAGAGATCGAGCTGCTGCGGTGAAAAGATGCGACAGGCTGCCTCCTCGTGTACCGGAGGGGACACGTGATGCAAGGCTTCTGTCCTCACTACAGCCGACCAGTGGGAGGCATAGTCTAGCAACGTTCAAGACAGGGGAAGGAAGAATTGTAAATACGAAATTGGTGTAGAAGGGTGGATTATCCCTGCTTGTGGGAGTAGTAGTACACAGACACTGGGTAGTAGGATACTATAGTATTGGACCTATAAGTACCCCCGTCTTTGGCCCGGAACGTCGCACTGGAGGGCTTGCAGCTGGAGTGGATGGGGCCCAGGATTTACTAACCTGGGGACTGGTACTCTGGTCTCCCTCGCCTTCCAAGGCGGTCAGCAGTAGCTCCCCCACACACCCTCACTCCCTCAGTACCTCCGACAGCCCTCCCACACCCAGTGACTGTCAGTTCAATAGTATTATTGGGCTTCCCTTTAAGCAGTACCCTTCCTTGACCACCTGTATAGACCCTTCAAATGCTATTCTGTAAATGGGGTGTAAGGGTTAAATAATTATGCCGTCACAATATTTACCCAGAGAATAAAATAGCAGATGGAACTCAAAGAAGGAGACACACACAATGATCCCAATTAAATCTACGTTTAGTGAAGCCTGGGCAGATTATACATTACAACGTTAATGCTTACTCATATGGCACCGGGTGCTCTTGTTATCAATGTAGGGGAAGCTCTTCCCACCATAGGCTCAATACATTAAACCACCCCGCTTGTACTGGGGGAACCCAGGCATAGAACGTAGACACATTGGGAATCTCAGAATCAAACAGTCAAATAAACAAATAACAAAATAACCAATAAATGTGGGCCCACGTTATCAAAGAAAACCTAACCTAAGCCGGCTTAAATTGTTTGGGGTACCCCTTAGACACTGGTGATTAGCGTTCACTTCAATGGACGTTGCTGTTGATACACGCGGTACTGTTAGTACTTAGCCAAGATGGCGGACCCACTCTTGTCACCACTAGTCCGGATGACAAGATGGCGTCGGCGATCCGCGAGCACAGCCAGCAGGTTGGGAGAACAGCAGGCAGTGATTAGCTGGCAGAGCTTGCTGTATGGCGTCCTCTGCTGGTGGGAAGAGGCGTCCTCTGTACCGTCTGGGAAACGTCCACCGCTGCTGTTGCTGGCTTGCTTCCGTCGCGCAAGCTAATACTTTGGCTACCTTAAACACAACTAAGCTTTGGGTCTCGGCGCACCCTCCTGCTATTCGGTTACACTGTTAACGCAACGTGGCTGGCTACACCACCGGTCTCTTCAGCGCCTCGCGCCCGGTAGTCTACTCAAGTCAGACGGAGCCGTTAGCGGCATGCTACTATACCGCACACAGTAACTACTATAACCCGATAACGTTAGACGTTAGTCTCGTTAGCTTAGACGTTAGTCCTTGGGTTCGGTTTCTCTTACTCACACACTATCGCTGATACTTCTAGGATAACCCGTCACTAGCAAGTATGTCTCATCACCCGTCGCTCGCTCCGGCGGGGCTCTCCAACTTCACTTCTTCAACGGGGCTATTCCAAAGCACACACCCGTTGTAGCTGCGACCGTTCACGGCTAAGTCCAACGCCGAAGAGAACTTCCTGTTCCCCTCACCTCCAGGTGATTCCCTCTTCCTCGTTGCTTGCTTCTCTCCACTGCTCCACCTGCCACCACTGCACTCCGCCCCCTGCTGGCAACCTCCACCGGTCCCACGCAAAGACCGCTCCAGAAAGGGAAACAAAGGCTCAATGTTATTGCTAGTAATCCATACTGCATCTGGAGAAGAGTAGCACCTCACCTCGTCGTTAGACTGGGCGAGCTATCCAAAGGAACACTGTTAGTCTATCCAAAGGAACACTGTAAATCACACGTTATACACACACAGGGAAAATAACAGTTAGTTAGCACTACTGAATACTTTGTAGAATATTCAGGCTGCTACATTGGGATGGGAGAAAAAATTGAAAATGGGGAGAAAAAGTGGATAAATTATGTAAGGGATGATGAAGGCGTGATGTGGAGGTGAAGGACCACCTGATCCACGGCAGCTGCTTAGTGCTTTAAAACCATTTAAGGCACACCTACAAGTTGATTATTCCACTTATACCATGGCCGCTTGCCAAAGACAAGAATTATGTGCCATTTATTCCTATTTTCAACATTAAAATATAAATAAATATGATATGTTATGTAATATATGTCCTTAAACTCAAGCCCTGGGTTTGTTTGAGGTGAGAAAGTAGTCGTACCAAAAGCAGGAAAAGATCAGAAGAAATTGGCATTTAATGAGGCTGATTGTCCAAAAAACACCATGGACCAACTTATTTTCTTTGAAGGAGCACTTCACACATAAATGATAACGTGTATATCAATTACTCACCCTGTGATGCCTTGAATTCATGAAGATTTTCTTTCTTCTTGCAAGTCTCCATGGTGAACAAAACATGGTAGAAATACTTGATGAATTGAAGTTAATGGAGATTTGGTTTAACAACAGCAAAAATACACTATATCAAAACATCAGCTTACAATGTTTGTGCAGTATAATCCAAGACTAATTTATCCAGTCGTATGCTCAGTATTTCACGAACACATGTATTTTAGCTAAAACCTTGTTAAAGATTTATCCCATTACAAATCCCGAAAAGGAACCCCCCCCCCCCGATTAGGTGAAGAACAATTATAATAATAATATAACTATAGTTTGTTGTTGTTTTGCTTACAATAAAATATGCATTATTTAGTCTATACCACTACTATTGATAATAATAATCACAACCATCATCATCATTATAGCATGTGCATAAAATATATCAGCCACATAATTAACACCAGTGTGTTTAACCACTTGTTTATTGCAATATTTAACTTATTACTTAGATTCACTGACTGGAGTGAAGTTAGTGAACGGAATTCCTTCAACCTTTATTCTGAAAGGCACGGAGGTTTCCGACGACAAGATTACATACATAATTATCATCTGAGTCCGCTAACCAGAGTCCACTAACCCGAATCTTTGAACGAATCCTTTGAGTCCACCGTCTATCCGTTTTGTGCATAGCCTACTACTTAGCAGGCAGCACTGCAACAGCCAGCCAGTCAGAGACAGACAGAGGACTCATTGGATCCGGGTTAATGGAGACCTCTGACTCGTGATTCCTGATTCAGTACAAAGATTCAGATATTTAACCCGGATGAGTCAGGAACCGCCCGCCACTGATGGAGATTACGAACCAACAAACTTTGATTTAACTACCAATTCAGACCATTTCAAACACACTTAGGTCAAAAAACTCTGTTTTCATATGTCAAGAACAAGAGCAGCCCAGGGGTATGGCGTTTGGCAATCAAGCTGTAGCCCTAACAAGTGTATTATTGAGGAAAAGATGAGGAAACAGAACACAGAGAAATAACAACTGGATTATTTTACCAGAATCTGCCCACAAGGTATCCGGCCTGGACGAGCTTCATCAAGACCCTCCTGGACGAGCACCATAAAGAGCCTCCTGGACGAGCACCATAAAGAGCCTCCTGGACGAGCACCATAAAGACCCTCCTGGACGAGCACCATAAAGACCCTCCTGGATGAGCACCATAAAGAGCCTCCTGGACGAGCACCATAAAGACCTTCCCGGACGAGCACCATAAAGACCCTCCTGGACGAGCACCATAAAGACCTTCCTGGACGAGCACCATAAAGACCCTCCTGGACGAGCACCATAAAGACCCTCCTGGACGAGCACCATAAAGACCCTCCTGGACGAGCACCATAAAGAGCCTCCTGGACGAGCACCATAAAGACCCTCCTGGACGAGCACCATGGAGACCCTCCTGGACGAGCACCATAAAGACCCTCCTGGACGAGCACCATAAAGACCCTCCTGGACGAGCACCATAAAGACCCTCCTGGACGAGCACCATAAAGACCCTCCCGGACGAGCACCATAAAGACCCTCCTGGACGAGCACCATAAAGACCCTCCCGGACGAGCACCATAAAGACCCTCCTGGACGAGCACCATAAAGACCCTCCTGGACGAGCACCATAAAGACCCTCCCGGACGAGCACCATAAAGACCCTCCTGGACGAGCACCATAAAGAGCCTCCTGGACGAGCACCATAAAGACCTTCCCGGATGAGCACCATAAAGACCTTCCTGGACGAGCACCATAAAGACCCTCCTGGACGAGCACCATAAAGAGCCTCCTGGACGAGCACCATAAAGACCCTCCTGGACGAGCACCATAAAGAGCCTCCTGGACGAGCACCATAAAGAGCCTCCTGGACGAGCACCATAAAGAGCCTCCTGGACGAGCACCATAAAGACGTTTTTTTTTATATATATATAGTTTTGTTGGTACGGTGATAAAGCAAAATGTTCCTAAACAAACAAAGTTTCATGGGTTGCTCACAACAACTATCATCGAGCTTGTGGGAAATGAAGTTCCGCTTCCTTGCATCACACTCTCTTAACCCCCGTCTGAAACACCAGCTGACCTTTATTGGTGATCACTTCCCGCTTCCAGCGAGCACATGATAACATGCAGTTATCAAGCAATGTTTAGACAAACTTTGACTCAAAGGAAGGACAATTAACAATGAAAGTGCAGAAACCCCTCCTCTTCCTCTCACTCCTAACACACTCCTCCTCTTCCTCTCACTCCTAACACACCCCTCCTCTTCCTCTCACTCCTAACACACCCCTCCTCTTCCTCTCACTCCTAACACACCCCTCCTCTTCCTCTCACTCCTAACACACCCCTCCTCTTCCTCTCACTCCTAACACACCCCTCCTCTTCCTCTCACTCCTAACACACCCCTCCTCTTCCTCTCACTCCTAACACACCCCTCCTCTTCCTCTCACTCCTAACACACCCCTCCTCTTCCTCTCACTCCTCCTAACACACCCCTCCTCTTCCTCTCACTCCTAACACACCCCTCCTCTTCCTCTCACTCCTAACACACCCCTCCTCTTCCTCTCACTCCTAACACACCCCTCCTCTTCCTCTCACTCCTCCTAACACACCCCTCCTCTTCCTCTCACTCCTCCTAACACACCCCTCCTCTTCCTCTCACTCCTAACACACTCCTCCTCTTCCTCTCACTCCTAACACACCCCTCATCTTCATCTCACTCCTAACACACTCCTCCTCTTCCTCTCACTCCTCCTAACACACCCCTCCTCTTCCTCTCACTCCTCCTAACACACCCCTCCTCTTCCTCTCACTCCTAACACACCCCTCCTCTTCCTCTCACTCCTAACACACCCCTCCTCTTCCTCTCACTCCTCCTAACACACTCCTCCTCTTCCTCTCACTCCTAACACACCCCTCCTCTTCCTCTCACTCCTCCTAACACACTCCTCCTCTTCCTCTCACTCCTAACACACCGCTCCTCTTCCTCTCACTCCTAACACACCCCTCCTCTTCCTCTCACTCCTAACACACCCCTCCTCTTCCTCTCACTCCTAACACCCCTCCTCTTCCTCTCACTCCTAACACACCCCTCCTCTTCCTCTCACTCCTCCTAACACACCCCTCCTCTTCCTCTCACTCCTAACACACCCCTCCTCTTCCTCTCACTCCTAACACACCCCTCCTCTTCCTCTCACTCCTCCTAACACACCCCTCCTCTTCCTCTCACTCCTAACACACCCCTCCTCTTCCTCTCACTCCTAACACACCCCTCCTCTTCCTCTCACTCCTAACACACCCCTCCTCTTCCTCTCACTCCTAACACACCCCTCCTCTTCCTCTCACTCCTAACACACCCCTCCTCTTCCTCTCACTCCTAACACACCCCTCCTCTTCCTCTCACTCCTAACACATATCTGGGCACTCTGTTGATTTCCCTACATATCCAGGCTTATTAGAACATATTACTGCTGCCATGTATAGGGTTGCACTAGCAGTAGGTCCATGACACCCTTTTCAATAGTGCAGGAAACCAAGTACTAGACAAATTATATTATTTTAGTTTGTTGGACACCATCCAAACAACCTTACGTTAGGCCTACTGTGAGTGCATATAGTAGCCTACTTTTTAGTATGGGTGATTCCAATTAGAATTGAACCCCTTATCCTGGGAGTGGTAGTTCCATGCTTTGGTTGGTGGTTCGAATCCCGCTCAAGCCCGTGTCCATCCCATCGCCGTTGTGTCCTTGGGCAAGACACTTAACCTACTTGCCTCGTATGAATGTGTATGCATGTGAATGAATGTTGGTGGTGGTCGGAGGGGCCGTAGGCGATGATTATTCGCCACGCTTCCGTGAGTCTGCCTCAGGGCAGCTCTGGCTGCAATTGTAGCTTACCACGACCGGTATGACTGTGTATGAAAGAGTAATGGACTCTGTGAAGCGCTCTGGGTGTCATGAAGAGCGCTATATATATCCAAGCCATTATTGATATTTACCCATTGACCAATATTTGATTGACCGATGCAGGAGTGCCCATGTCACTAAGCCACATGAGGTCACCATCATGCACATCATCACCCACACATCTATTCTAGATCAACTGGATGTTCCTATGTATATAACACAATATGTAGGCCTACTCTGTTTAGTAAAATAGCATAATACATGTGTAGGGGCTGTAGTAATGAAGGAATGCATGACAAACTGGTTAGGGGAAGTAATCAGGAGTCGTCAGTAAAGGCAATCCATTGTGTGATTAATGTTACACTGTTCACAGATTGTTGTGTCACTTTGCTGACAGAGTTGACCTGACTGCACCGCATCTCACCGCTAGCATCATTAGTCATTAGTCACAATCATTAGACTGTTCATCACTACAACGTTCTTACAACTTTGGTTTACCCCAAAGGTCTGTACAGCAACTTGTTATAACATGATCCCTTGCGATTGGTCGACTGACCTCCCTACAACTGATTAATTAATTCCACTACAAATTCAGCAGTCACACTGTGATAAAAAAAATAAAACGTATCTGTCTTTACAAATTATTCTGACCCTATTAACTCATTCACTGCCAGCTATTATCCTTATCCTGTTCTAGCTAGGCCACGCTTTAAAAGATAGGAGTGCGTCACCTTGTTTGTAGAGCTATATCTATATTCTATATTATAGTGAAGTGGATTTCCAAGCTATTTCGGTTCTGCTCTGTTCAGAACCGGGTTGCTTAGTACTCTGCGTTGTTTCAATACTTTAAAGCTTTGGGAATTACTTCTATCTTCCAGCGGTGCAGGCAGAAGGAATTAGGAGGAAAAAGGTTATATAACAGCTGTTTAATCAAAGTTGAGAGTGTATACAAATTACAATAAAGAATGCTATAGTTGTGATCAAAAACACTATGCCGTAATTGAACACAACCAGGCTAATATAACAGTAAAGAGAATGTTAGTTGATAAGTTGTTGAAAGTCTTTGTTCTCTGCTGATAACAAAGAGGATTCTGTTTTTCCCTCCAAAAAGTTCCTTTGTCCTTTGCCCGCCTGCTGCCTTGACTGTGGATGAGATGGTCAGAGGTCTTGTCCTGGTGAGTTGGGTTTTCTTCATAGTCCTCTTCCCCCCATCACACCCAGATCTTATAGCCAAGACCTGTAGGATCTTGTGATGTCATCAGAATGACATCATCAAATTATTTCCTCCAATCCCAGGCCTGCTAAGCTTGTATTTGAAAATATGGGTTTGGCTTAATAGGCCAACCCTCTTCACATAAACCCAGATATATCATACTTAAACACATCAAGATATATTGATTACATAAACACAGATATATCATACTTAAACACATTTTGTTATTTTTAGGACTAGTTTCACCTTAAGTGAAACTAATCTTCTTTACCACAAAGTCGGCTGACTTTCAATAAATTGCTACCAAGTCTAATCATTCTGTTAGCTTACATCAATATTTTATAGTATGACTTCAGAATTATTATCCCAATGTAAACACTTCTAATTATATTTTCATATCAAAAGCTAAGTTGTGTGTGTGTGTGTATGTGTGATCAGATTGTGTGAATGTGTGTGTGTGTGTCTATGTGTGTGTGTGTGTGTGTGTGTGTGTGTGTGTCTGTGTGTGTCTGTGTGTGTGTGTGTGTGTGTGTGTATGTGAATGTGAATGTGAGTGTGTGTGTGTGTGTCTGTGTGTGTGTGTGTGTGAATGGGTAACTAAGGCTTCCTGTCCCCCACCCCTGACGAACCCAGGTGGCTGATTGCGTTAGCAGTTTACCCACCCCCACTTTGTAAACAGTTCCTCTATTGTCTTGGTTTGAAACTTGTCTACTCAGCTGTCCTCACAGGACCAGTTCCACAGATCACACAGGATACATGACTCTGTATCTTTAGACTCGGCTGTTGCCCACACTTTGTATGCAAATTCACCTTTGTTTGTGAACTCAAGATCCCTGTCTATTTTAGTGAGACAGGCAAAAGGGCAGAGTAATCTAATCACCAGAAGCATATATTTGGTTGACTTGACTATTGCAGCTGTTTTCTGCTAAATATAACACATTAGTTACCATTTGAGATCTATGTTGTTCCAGAATCTACCACATTTCCACACTCGGATAGTTTACCTATCCTTAATATGTCAAACATAGATATCAATCTCTACACACTACTATCTAGATAATACTTAAGACATTTTAAATCATATTAGGATAAAATACATATGGTTTGCCACACTCAGATCCTAAAATTCAAATTAGCAATTTCAGTTTTTGTGATCCCGTGTACAGTCTTTAACAACCTGTTCTCGTACCAAGATCAATTTCCATTGGTTTCAACTGTGAGTTGTCAAATTCTGACTTGGAGCATTGAGGAGGGGGGTCTATGTTTTCTAGATTTGACCCGGCCTCCTCTTTATTGCTCAGAGCTGGTTCACGACTGCTGGGTGCAACTCCCCATTCTGGGAGGTGGAATTTAGAAAGCAAATTGCCTTTCTCATCACACCCCATCTTCTGTCGAGCACATCTTGACTCGTGTTGACCTCTATTAGGGGGTAGAGCCCCCTGCTGTATTTTCTATTGCTGTCACAGCGGTGGGGAGGTCGTCGCTGGCTGCTCGACCCCCGTTTACCCTTGGATGTGGAAGAGGTTCGCTTCTCTCCCCCTCCGCCTGGTCGTTTATAGGGGCGATAGCAGCTCCACCCTTTCGCTGGTTGACCCCCTGGTCAATGGTTGAGGCCTTGCGTCTGTTGACAGCCGGAGTTGTTGCTGAGGCCTAGCCGCCTGTCTCCTCGTTGGTTGCCTGTTGTTTCCCTCTGAAGCCTCAAGACTCGGTCACTGCGTTGGCCGAGACTCTCCCGGCCCGAGAGGTAGGCGTCTCCTGGTTCTCCGCAGTGTTGTGGCTCCCCATGGAGCCGCTGGGTAGACACTAGCCAGTGTCCTGGATCAACAGTACCGATGGAGTCCTTGGTATTCCTTGTACCACACTCTGATGACTGCTGACTCCCCAACCTCCCATCCGTATCCTGCAGTGAATATATATCGCTTCGGGGGACAGTGCAGGTCACTTCTTACAACAACAATTGATTGAGAATCCATACTTTTCCTCCCTCAGACTCTCTTTACTGGTCTGAGCTTTGACAACTTTCTTTTCCAAATCATTTATCTATATATTTCATGGCTTCTAGATCATTCATTTTCAAAATTCTGAAAAATTCACATGGCTCTCATTATATTATGCTGTCAAAACAGTATACTCCTCCACCTCTCGATGTGGAATACACATTCAAACATCGTTACCTTCGTCCTTTGGACAGCTGCACCCCGGACCGGACGGTCAGCACTGACACATCCACTCTCCCAGTAATCCTGTGTGTATGGCAACAAATCACAGTCCGCCTTAAACACACATCTTCCACACTCTCCGCCAGCCTTCATCAAGCCCACGGAGTCCCCCACAAGCCAATTATCAATTGCACATGTTCACACCCTACACAAGACTAATTTGGCCAATAGCGACCAAACCTATTGAGCTTCATTAATGTACAGAGAATCATGCTTCCCAACACTTTCACCAATCACGACACACCCCCAGCCCCTAAAACCGGGTATTCAATGGGCGGAGAACAAAAATCCATGAACTAGCTCATGTCCCTTCACTTTGTTCCCAGTCCATTTTACAGACATATACTACCCAGTCCTGATGTGCCGAGATCACTCCCAGCTTGCCAGGTACCCTAAGAAAAAATATACAGAAAGAAAGAAAACAGAAAACAAAACATACAAAGAAAAACCCATGCCAAACCAAATAAATTAAAAAATAATCCAAACTTGTGAGCTTTTTCTTTTTTCAACTAATTTTTAACCTATCATCTAGAGGCTTATGCACCCCTGTATTCACTAAGAAACAAAAAAGGGATATCAAATGAATAAACAAAATGAACGCTCCCGGCCTAAGTCAGGAATTGCTCGTAACACACTAGAAAAGAGAAGTAAAAATAAAAGTAAATAAACACCTATATCTATTGCTCATAACTGTTAATACCCATCTATCAATACTATAAAAAACTAGAAACAACTATGGGTCTTTTTAATTTCTTAATCATGCAGTCCACCCTTTGACCAATCTGAATGTTGACCAAGCATGGATAATTTACTGATCACTAGCTTCCGCAGTGTCCCATCATCACACTGTCTAATATTGAATACCTAATATTAACTGTTTAACATAATTTGATCCTCTTGTTAGTCTGATTAGTTCATGCATTTGTCAGTTAATCACATCCGTTTTTAGTAACTTTCATTCATAATCTAATCACCTAACCTGTAACTGAGGGGTACAATTCCCTGACTGTATTGATAAGTATGGTATCATTAAACCACTACCGCTTGATGTACTTTAACTTCTGGCCATCCAGTACACGATATCTAAGTATGATGAACACTTTCCCACATATGAAACCAGGTCCACACAAATATAACAGTCGAAGGTTTAATATAGCAAAAGGTATATACAACATTCACTTAATTACATTTATGATTTGAATGCACTTGTAAGGCAAATGAGTATTCGTAGGCAAATCAACACTGAATGTCCAATCTCTGCTTACGCAGGAAGCAAGTATACAACCTGGTTCTTTAGGGAAACTATAGCGATGGTACTTAAGGATTATATTGGGATACTAAAGGGGTCCTGCTGGTTGTAAGTCAGTAAGGGGGGGGGGGGGGGTTTGGAGAGCCGTCAGCTGCATCCCATCTGGCCAACGATTCCTGGGGAGAATTCAGGTACAGAAAACAGTGCCCGCAGGATCTTGATCCACAGATGAATACACTTGGGCCCTCTTGTAGACGGTAGCTGTAGGTCCACAACGAAGGAGAAGCGAGGCGGCCTCGGTCTGGGTTGAGCGCCGTCTCACCTGGGCTCCTCTCGGGGGGAATTCCAACACTCACTGGCGTTGGCTGTTATCCGATCCACAAATCAAAGCACCCAAAGCAAATAGATATTCCATGCCGTATAGGCTCAGCAGTCGTCCGGGTAGGTAATCCAATGTGCAGGTCCACTCGTCCTCGCCCAGAACTCCTCGGATGAAAGCACCACGCGTGGTCTGCCCAGCCTGGTTAAGACTCTAGATAACGCGAGGAAACGATGGGGGTGCTGCTCACTTTAGAACTTTAACCGAACGATGCACCATACATAATAGACTATTATTACTTAATAGAAATACGTCCCACTCGACGGTACAGTGCCAAACTATGACAATTCAGCTATGAATTTACACGAGGTCTCAATGCCTATTCTGGGGCCAAAATAGGCCATACTGCACCACACGTGGGTCGTGGGTGAGGCTTCACGTCTGTTACTAGGTTGGAGGGTAAAGGACTAATGGACTAAAAGAAAGTTCTACTTTACTTGCGCCCTATTTATATGCACGGTGAACAAATAGTACCATTCGTATTTCGGTAGCCGTATTCCTACGCGGAACCGGGGCTAGTTGGGACATGTTCGTCGGCACTATTGAACTTGACTCAAGGGGCCTGTCTGCTGGCGCCAGGTTCTTGTCCAATGAGAGAATGAACTATTATGGGCTGTAGTAGACTAAAGGGATATTCAGTGTATATGTACAAAGAATATACAAGGGATATCAAACGATATACAAATACTATTAAATATATATCCATAAATAAATATATATATTCGGTTTAATCTGATCAGCCGCCCCCTAATTAGTCCCACCTAATTAGTTAAGCAGAGACAGATTAACCGCACTGTCTACCACTCAAGGTCCGCTGTAAGGGTCAGTCAACTCACAAAGTCATGGGGTCATGGTCGTCATCGATAGTGTCTGGGAGTCT
Source organism: Notolepis coatsorum (assembly GCF_963971535.1). Lineage (NCBI taxonomy): Eukaryota > Metazoa > Chordata > Actinopteri > Aulopiformes > Paralepididae > Notolepis > Notolepis coatsorum. The sequence continues at coordinate 104,015,589 of NC_140169.1, read as the reverse complement.
TGGCAGTTCTATTAGCCTCGCCACGGGTCGTGTGTAAGTTCGCCCTTGGACGAGCACTTCAGCTGCTCGGACCTTGCCATCGGCACCGGTGATCACTTTGCTTACGCGGCCAGCCGGCCACATAGCTCTGGGTAGTGACTGGTCGATAATCATGACGACTGTTCCTTCTGTCAAATTGTCTCTCTCTTTTACCCACTTCTGGCGGGTCTGTAGAGACGGTAGATAGTGGAGTAGGAAGCTATTCCAAAACTTGTCAGCCAGTACTTGACTGTACCTCCACATTCTTCGGCCGTTCGCTTCTTCAGGCCTGTACATTGTCTGGGGTAGCGCGGGGTCCAGCCGCCCCATCAAGAGTGTGTTGGGGGTGACTGGGTCGACATCTGCTACATCACTTGAGACGTAACCGAGGGGCTTGGAGTTCAATACTCCCTCGATCTCCGTGAGGACTGTCATTAGGACTTCTTCCGCCACAGTCTGGGCCCCAAGCACGGCGTACAGGGCTGTCTTTATAGAACGTACTTCTCGTTCCCAGGTTCCACCGAAGTGGGGTGCGTTCGGGGGATTAAACTGGAAGTCAATCTGGGATGGAGCGAGGTGGGTCTTAAGTTCTGGGCCCATAGCTTGGAAGCTCTCTCTCAGCTCTCTTTCTCCGCCTTTGAAGTTTGTCCCGTGATCAGACAACAATGTAGACGGTTTTCCTTTCCGCGATGTGAATCTTCGGAAGGCCATAAGGAATGAGTCTGTGCTCATGGTTGGAAGGAGTTCGATATGTATCGCTCTGGTGGTCATGCATTTGAATACAATACCCCACCGCTTCTCGGTTCCTCTTCCTTTCTTTATATACAACGGGCCAAAACAGTCCATGCCTGTGGAGTGAAAGGGCTTGTCGCCGAGTCGGAGGCGACAGGGAGGTAGGTCAGCCATCCGGGGTATGCTGGGCTGCGCGCGCCACTTTCGGCAGTCTAGACAGGTTCGCTGGAAGCGTCGCACTGCTTCTCTCCCTTGAAGTATTCAATAGCGACGTCTGATCTCCGCGAAGACTCTCTCTGCTCCTGCGTGGTGCACATCCTCGTCGTATTTCTTTATGATCAGCTCTGTGACCTTGTGTCGGCTGTTCAAGACTATCGGGTACTTAACGTCATCCGGTAGGTCGGGGGCTCTCCGCAGACGACCACCCACTCTGATGAGATTATGGGCGTCACTCTCGGGTGCCAGGTGGAGCAGTCTGCTGTCTGATGGGACGGGCTTTCCTCCCTGTAGACAGTCTAGCTCATCGGGGAACGAGTCTCTCTGGGCTCGTTGTAGTAGAAGAAGTTCTGCTTCTTCGTAGTCAGCTGCTGAAATGTCAGTGGTGGGCTGAATCTCTGGGTGGTGCCACAGGAATGTCTTTATCTGCGCACTCTGTAGGGTGAGGCAATCATCTATGTTGGGGGCTGTGGAGGCGACTGTGCTCAATCCACAGAACATAGGTTTCTTGTTTTCAGCCTCCTCTTTACTCGCTTCCCGTGGGGTGGGCGTAGGCCACTCTTCTTCCGGGAGCTTGAGGAACTCTGGTCCGTCACTGTAGATGTTGTGACGGGTGAGGTCATCTAGGGACATTCCCCGGGTGATGACGTCAGCTGGGTTGTGTTTGGTGTCCACATACCGCCAGCTTGCTGCTTCTGTTAACTCTTGAATCTCTGTGACTCTGACTCCCACGAAGACCTTGTATCTGCATGAATCAGACTTGATCCATGTGAGTACTGTCGTAGAGTCTGACCACAAGATTGTTCTTTGCACCGGGATGGTGAGTTCACGTTGGATTAACGTGGCTAGATGCGCTCCTGCTAGGGCTGCGCAGAGCTCTAGACGCGGGATAGATTGTTGCTTTCGTGGGGCTATTCTTGAGCGAGCCAGGATGAAAGCGGTGTGTATCTCTCCTCCCTTCTCTTGGGCACGCAAGTAGGCCACAGATCCATAGGCTACTTCGGAGGCGTCGCTGAAGACGTGTAGATCCATCTTGCATGTCTCTGGCCTCACTGTGGGTGGGAAGTAGCTGCGGCGTATGTTGACGCCTGGGAGTGAGCGGAGTTCCGTCTCCCACTCTCTCCATGTGGAGGCAAGGTGTGCGGGTATTGGGTCGTCCCAGCCCTGGTCCTTGTCCCATAGTGCTCGTACAATCATCTTTGCCCTGGTGGTGTAAGGTAGAATACATCCCAACGGGTCATATTGTCTGGCGAGTGTTCTGTACACACTCCGTCTGGTGGTCGGTATCGCCGTCGACCTTCCCTGCTCCGTGGTCAGGGGTTTGTGTCTATAGTGGAGCGAGTCTGTTTTGAAGCGCCAGACTAGTCCTAGTGTCATTTCTTGGGCTTCTCCTGGGATGGTCGCCATCCAGGTCTCGCTACTGGCTGCCTTGTCCGCGGGGGAGAGGCTGCGCAATACTTGCGGGTCGCTGATGGCCCACTGCCTGAGATCAAAGCCGCCTTTGATCAGGGAGGCGCGTAGCTTGAGTAGGAGAGCCTCGGCTTCTTCTTGGGTCGAAACGCTTTGTAAACAGTTGTCCACGTAGAAACTGTTCTTCACACTGTGTCGGACCTCTTCATCTGCTGCTGGGTCCTCTGCGACGTGTTTCTGCAGTGCAAATGTAGCACAGCACGGGCTGCATGTGGTTCCGAAGGGGAGGACTTCCCATTGGTAGATGGCTGGGTGCTCATCTCCGATCCTCTCTCTCCATAGGAACCGCAGTAGGGGCTTATCCTCCTCCACTAGTCTCACCTGCAGGAACATCCCTTTGATATCCCCGCTGATAGCCACCTTGTCCTGGCGGAAGCGTAGTAGCACGCCTAGTAGAGAGGGGCCGAGTGTGGGGCCGGGCAAGAGCTCTTTATTCAGATTCTGGGATCCGATCTGGTAGCTGCAGTTAAACACAATGCGATCCTTGCCGTTGTGGTGGACCTTGTGGTGCGGCACGTACCATGATTCGGTCGTCTGATCGGCCTCTTTAATGTCAATCTTCATTACGTGTCTCGCTGTGATTAGCTTCTCAATCTCAGCGCGGTACACACTCTCTTGAGCGGGGTCTTTGGCTAGGCGCCGCTCTGTGTTCAATAGATACCGCTCCGTAGCTTCTTTCGTGGCGTGAAAGGTGGGCATTCCCTCTCGCCTCAGGAGTGGAGTTGCGTATCTCATCACTCCGCCGACTGTGACTCTCTTTGTCCCTTGCTCGAGGAGGTTTATGGCGTAAATGTCTTCTTTAGAACGAATGTCTTTCTTTTCGTTCTTAAAGGGCATTGTCTCTAGTGTCCATAGCCTCTCGACATGCTGCAGGAGAGTGGTGTCTTCTTCTGTCACTCTGGAGTGGAGGCAGCTAGTGGCTGCTGTTCGGTTGAGAGATTTAGCGAGGGGGCCTTGTAGTGTCCATCCTAGGCGGGTCTCGACTGCTGCAGGACAGCCTCTGGGTCCTGTATGGACCCGGTCTATCGGGACTATGAGGTCTGCATGGTCGGAGCCTATCAGCAGGGTCGGGGTGGCGCCGTCTATGAGCGGGATAGGTAGTTGACGCAGGTGCACATATTTATCCATCAGCTTGGCGATGGGGTAGGTGTACTGTGATAGTCCTATTTCTTGGCTGGTGAAAGCATTTGTAATCCTATACCGTCTCTCTGGCTGCCCGCTTGCTGCGATAGTGAAGGAGACATTCTCGCCTTTTATCGTCTTTAAATCTCTTCTTATTGTCCGAATCGTCATCTGGTTCTCGCTCCCCCGCAGTCCCAGCTGGGCCGCAGCGGATGCGAGGAGAAGGGTCTTCTCTGACCCGTCATCAAGGACGGCGTAAGTGTCCATGACTTTATCTTGGTGGCTCAATGTTACACGGACTACCTTTAAGAGCACCTGGGCGCCGCTGCTGCTGGCGGGGTCAATGTACATGACACTTGCCTTTGTGCTGCTCGATGGTGCAGGTGTAGGCTTTCTTCTGTTACTGTCGTGTAGGACATCTAGGTGGGCTCCGTCACACCGACTGCACCTCTTCTTTAGGCGGCACTCGGCTGCCATGTGACTGCGCGCACATCGGTAACAGCGCCTGTTGGACTTTATCCATTGACTCACTTCTTCTGCATTCATCTTCTTGAACAGGTCACATTGTGACAGCCAGTGTTCCTTCTCGCAGTACGGGCACACCATCTTCCACTTCTCTTTTCTCGAGGGGGTACTGTGGTTCTTACTGCTCGGTACTGATTCTGATTGGTGCATGACAGTCACTGATCTTCTTCCATCGTTTACTCTCCTAGGTCCCTCTCTGGAGCTTGGTGTGCTCCGCACGAATGTATCCAAGCGTAGGCTGCTGACTTCTCTCTTCAGGAAGTCGGCTAAATCGAGGAGGGATGGTTCGGGACCGTTAGGATCACGGTGGTCTCTTTGCCGCCTAAAGCGCTCTTGTCTGGCGGGCGGCAGCTTCTCTAAAATCCTCTCGACGTTAGAGTTGGCGTATAGCTCGTGCATACCCTTTTCTCGTTGCGCTCCCAGCATCCCTACCAGGGACTGCACTTTTATAGACAGGTCGTCTAGTGAGCGATTGTCTGTTGCTGGGGGTAGGCGGTCAATATGCCTTATCTCTTGGATTACGTAATCCCATATACGTCCATATCTCTGGTCCAGCGCTGCTAGAGCCGTGGTGTATGGGGTCGTAGAGGTGGCATAGGCTAGCGCTATATTGTGCGCTCAGGGTACTTTCAGGTGCTTCAGTAATATTGCATACTTGTGGCGTTCGTCAACGACATCCACCATCATTGTCTCTAAGCACATCCGGAGCTCCGTGTACTGTGCTCGATTCTCATGGGTGAAGTCTGGAAACGTCGGTGTGCCAATGTATGACGCCGTGGATGGCTGGCACATCGGTGAGCGTTGGAAGAGAGGCCTCCTAGGCGAGTCTCCTCTTGCGCCTCTCTGTGGGCTGGTACCGGCAGGGTACCATGGCCCGCTGGTCCAGGTGCTGTTCCTCTGGGCTGGTCGTGCGTCATGCTCACCCGTGAATAGAGTCGGGGGTCTGTAGCGCAGCGCCGCGGGGGTATAGCCTGGGCTGTACTGGACCTCCTGGTCCGGTGGAGTACTGTGCTGTCGTCGGGCTTGGTTCTCCTCCTCTCCCTCTTCTTCTTCTGTCAGGTCCTCTAGATCCTGTAGTCGTTTATTTAGCCTCTCCGCAGTGTATGCTGCTCCTTCCTTGTAGCTGGGTCTCGCTTGGACCGGTCGGGGAAGGGGGTCTGCGGGGGGTATAGGCTCTCTCTGGTGGTCAAGTTCAGGGTCGCTTGGTCGGTTAGGGGATGCTGCCCTTGACTGTTGTCTCGACGAGGCCCTTGAACCCCTGGCGGAGGGAGAGGGTGTTGCCCTGTTGATCAGCTGCTCCATTAGCTGCGCTTGTAGTCTGTCGCGCTCGGCTTGTAGTCTGTCGCGCTCGGCTTCGCACTGGATGAGAGCGATGTCGCGCTCTGCTTCTCTTTGGGCACCGTCAGCGGCGCGCTGGGTGTCGGACCGGTCTCTTGCCATATTCTCTTCCGTCTGAAGGCGTCTCATCTCCAGGCGTATGTGCTCTTCTTCGCTCCGTTGCTGTGTTTGGAGTCGATCGCGTTCACCCTGAAGTCGATCGCGTTCACCCTGGAGTCGATCGCGTTCGGTAGAGGCTGTCAGGCTGACGAGGAACGCCTGTGACAGCATCCTCTCCGCCTCGCTGGGGGAAGACGCTTGTAGAGGTGAGCCGCTCCTGGCTGTCCTCGTTGGGGAGTCCTGGAGCTCTATCTCCTCGGCGCTCTCCTCATCTTGTTCCGTGCAGGGTTCCACCTCTGGAGGGTTGTCTTCCTCCCGGAGCTGGTCGGGGACTACTTCTTTGGTATTGGCGGGGGGTAAAGGCATGTCTGTTCCCTCCTGGTCCCCACCGTGAGCTTGGTCAGTTACATTAGAACCCACTAGGGCCTCTGTGGTCGGGGTAACCTGGTCGTTAAGGTCAGACATAATTTAACTTTCTACTTTTACCGCGTTTACCGTCTGTAGAAGGCTAGGTAGTTGACTGACAGCGTAATCCTCTAAGTACTGAGGTGTCTGTCGTCTGCGCCGCGGGCGTTCTACGTTAGGAGGACCGTTTCGTGGAGTGTTCATCATAGGCCATTTCAATATTAATAACACTATATTAATATTACACTAGTTACCATCCGGCTCGAAGGACCAATTGTAACTGAGGGGTACAATTCCCTGACTGTATTGATAAGTATGGTATCATTAAACCACTACCGCTTGATGTACTTTAACTTCTGGCCATCCAGTACACAATATCTAAGTATGATGAACACTTTCCCACATATGAAACCAGGTCCACACAAATATAACAGTCGAAGGTTTAATATAGCAAAAGGTATATACAACATTCACTTAATTACATTTATGATTTGAATGCACTTGTAAGGCAAATGAGTATTCGTAGGCAAATCAACACTGAATGTCCAATCTCTGGTTACGCAGGAAGCAAGTATACAACCTGGTTCTTTAGGGAAACTATAGCGATGGTACTTAAGGATTATAGCGGGATACTAAAGGGGTCCTGCTGGTTGTAAGTCAGTAAGGGGGGGGGGGGGGTTTGGAGAGCCGTCAGCTGCATCCCATCTGGCCAACGATTCCTGGGGGAGAATTCAGGTACAGAAAACAGTGCCCACAGGATCTTGATCCACAGATGAATACACTTGGGCCCTCTTGTAGACGGTAGCTGTAGGTCCACAACGAAGGAGAAGCGAGGCGGCCTCGGTCTGGGTTGAGCGCCGTCTCACCTGGGCTCCTCTCGGGGGTAATTCCAACACTCACTGGCGTTGGCTGTTATCCGATCCACAAATCAAAGCACCCAAAGCAAATAGATATTCCATGCCGTATAGGCTCAGCAGTCGTCCGGGTAGGTAATCCAATGTGCAGGTCCACTCGTCCTCGCCCAGAACTCCTCGGATGAAAGCACCACGCGTGGTCTGCCCAGCCTGGTTAAGACTCTAGATAACGCGAGGAAACGATGGGGGTGCTGCTCACTTTAGAACTTTAACCGAACGATGCACCATACATAATAGACTATTATTACTTAATAGAAATACGTCCCACTCGACGGTACAGTGCCAAACTATGACAATTCAGCTATGAATTTACACAAGGTCTCAATGCCTATTCTGGGGCCAATATAGGCCATACTGCACCACACGTGGGTCGTGGGTGAGGCTTCACGTCTGTTACTAGGTTGGAGGGTAAAGGACTAATGGACTAAAAGAAAGTTCTACTTTACTTGCGCCCTATTTATATGCACGGTGAACAAATAGTACCATTCGTATTTCGGTAGCCGTATTCCTACGCGGAACCGGGGCTAGTTGGGACATGTTCGTCGGCACTATTGAACTTGACTCAAGGGGCCTGTCTGCTGGCGCCAGGTTCTTGTCCAATGAGAGAATGAACTATTATGGGCTGTAGTAGACTAAAGGGATATTCAGTGTATATGTACAAAGAATATACAAGGGATATCAAACGATATACAAATACTATTAAATATATATCCATAAATAAATATATATATTCGGTTTAATCTGATCCTTCACAACATAACCCCTCTATTTATTTATTTTTATTCTATTTTTATTCTAACCCGGAGCATATATTTTTTTATTATTCAATATATCCCATCTGTACCCTAATCAGTTGTATATATTTTTATTCTGCCGGTGGCCTCTGCAGACATGACCTTTTAAAATGACCTTCCACTCCACAGATCCAACAACACCGGCTGTCTCCCCTGGGTTGTGGGACCCGGTGGGCCAGCCGCCTGTGACCGGATGATCGGGCCCAGAACATGTCCTGGCGGTATGCCATCATCGCCATGGTTCCCTGGAGCCTGTTCGGAGGAGAAAGCCACGTACCTATTTGGTTCAGTCACAGTTCCTTGAGAGGGGCCCGTTGTTGGGAGGGGCCCGCCACCTGTTTCTGTACAAACACGCCCTGTTGTCTTATAAGGCGCCGCCTCCTCCCCCATCTCAGTGCTGGCGGCTTGACTCCCCATTGCTGGGCTCCGCCTCTCATCTTGGCTTTGGTGCTGCGGGGGTCCCGGACAGGGGGAGCTTGCGGGCTGTGGACACTGTATTTGATACAGACCTTGGTTTTGCCCACCCCCACCTCCTCTGTTCCCCCATCGAGGGCCTCCTGTTGTGGATAGATGGTCCCACTCTGCACAGTCCCGAGAAATGTGTCCGAGAGTCCCACACGTCCAACACTGCACCCGCCGCACACGGTAGCCATTCGGATTCCTGCCTCTGCCTCCACCTCTTCCTCGTGGTTGCCACCCGATTGCCCCTCTCGACCTTTGCTGTTGTTCTGGCGCAGGACCCCCTTGTGGCCCCAACTGGGCCCATCTCTGGCCATCTGGTTCTCCATTGGAACCTGTCTCCCCTCCGGGCCGTGTGGACTGGATTAGGCCTTGGAGGTATTCCACCACCTGTCTAGCCTCGGCTAGCTGTTGTTCTAGAGGGAGGCACGTCTTCCCCTCTTCCCCCACCCTGGCCCTTGCTGACTGACTCCTAGTCATCGGGCCACATCCCTCAGTTTGGTACTGATGGTGGGGGTGGAGAAAACCTGGGCACGAGACACAGGTGGGCTGTAGAAACTGTTCATGTAGTATCCCATACCTGTTGTCGGTCTCCGTACGGCCAGCGTCAACTCCCTGGGACTGCTGCAACAACATCGCTCTCCTCTGTTGCTTTCTTTGTCTCTTGGTTAACTGGCAGTCACCTGCAACGGACACTTCAGCGTGGATCGACTCGGGTAATACAGTTGTCTCTGGGTCGCTCGCTGCAACGACTCCCTGTGGCGGAGTAAAAGACATTATTTCCAGTCCCTCCGTCACACTGGACACCAGAGGGGAGTCAATCAAATTCCAGTCAATCAAGTTAACGTCACCATCCAATTCGGTCAATGTAATGTCTGCAGAGGTTATCGGCATTACCCCACTACCGACATTATCTCTTTTTATCACCTTTCGTAATCTCTTTTTCTGTTTCTTAATTTGGGTACGCATTCTATACCGGCCTCCTTTAACCACAAGGTTCTGTAATGGCCTGAATATCTTTGGCCATTTTTTCGTCACTTCTATCGTGACATCCCCAGTCGTTGAAATAGACAGATTGTCTACCCTTTCTATGGTCAGTGCATCTAACCCTCCAGTTGCTCCTATCTGTGTATTTTCCATTCTCACCTTTCTTCAAACACTCGTAACGTCACCGTTTGGAAAGCAAGTTTCTCTGTATTCAAACTATTTTTACCAAACTTGAGTTAATTTCACTCACACTTCTATATTGGTGTAAACAGGAATTGATAACTCGCTCTTGTGATACTATACCCCCTGACTGTCAACAGTCTCTTTGATTTCCCTGTTGGGGTTCGGAATTTTCAGTGCTGGCCATCCGTCCTGGAGCAGCTGTGAAGAGAGAAGAAAAAGCATACACTTAATTATCAGTGGCATTTCCCGTTAACAAACCATCATTTATCTTTAAGCATGGAATGTCGGGCATCTCCTATACTAAAATCACTTGAGAGCATTTGTGCAATTTTCGTTTTTGATTTATCAATGACACAGCCTTAATCTTTTTTCAGTTGTCTCCATTGGAAAACCAGACTCTCAATCCTGTTGTCATGATCCTTCTTAATACAACTCCGGGGAACTTATTTTGCATCAGCCTTCTCCTTCTGTTGGTCAATCAGAAATTTGTTATTTACAGCCTATCATTTCTAAACATCTGTATTGGACATGGTAATTTTAGGTGAATAATCTCACTTTTACTCTAATTGTTCTTTGCAAATTACTATGTGTATGTGTAACTATATTTATTTCTGTCCGTGAAAGCCTAACAATGTATTCCGCTCATATTACATTATACATCTCAGTAACATACATATTTTCCATTCATAATTTCTCACACAGTTACTATATTTCCCCCGTAACACCTAACCCTTTAGGTGTTAAATAACGCGCTTCTCACGAGAACAGAAATCAATTTTCAGTGTCTTACGTCACTGAAGTCCCCGTGCATTTAGAACAGTGTCACACAACCCGTTCATAACCACAGGCGCCGACTCCATCCCCACATTGAAAATCCTGCCGACCAATGACAGCTCACCGGTCAACCCGACCTGTGGCCCACGGCGTCACCCCCAGTTTGCAACCTGGAACGCGAAACCCCGGGCCTCCTACTCAAGGATATTCAAAGATCATTCCACTCACAACCCCTGCCACACACACACAGCACCTCTGATCGCTTTGACCCTTTTAACCTCCTTCCAGTTAAGAGTACCCTCCTCCCGTTCGGATGCACTCCTTCCCCTACTTAGATGCACCTCTCCCCGTAAGGTTTAGGCAGTCCGCTACGACGCAACAACCAGCTCCTTTCTTAGGACTGCCTTGTCCGACGCCGGCCCCTCTCCCCCAACAGAGATGCAGGTCTCCACTTCCGGCGGTAAGGTCTCCTCTCATGAACGGAAGCAGTCCCCTTATTTTACCTTCAGGTGCAGTTTAAGGCTGGGTCCCTTTCCAATCTTAGGAAAGACAATCCAGATTCCTCTGAATTGACACCCCTCATCCCTCTGCTTCCCAGCATTTTCTTTTCAAAAACACTGATCACAGAAGCACAACTCGCCTACTAACCCTGTATCGGCTAGTAAGGTTACTGTGGCCTGACTGTACATTGAGCCAGGTGCATTTATGGTCTCTGCCATAACGCTCTCCCAACCGGCTGGCGACCCAGTCGATAGCGACCTCATAGTCCGTCATCAAGTCAGGACCCCAAGCAGCTGACTGTCCGTAGTACCTATCAGCCACTCAGTTTAGAAACCGACGGTCTTGTCCTCACCCCGCTTGCTCTGGGCATGGAAATATTGACCGTTTTCGCCAGCCTAGCCTGTTCACGGCAGGTGCTGTGCCCCCTCCGGTGCACTGCCCTGCTCCTAGGTGTGGACTGTCGCCCACGTACCACCCAGTGCCCACACCAACTTACGTGCGACGTTTCCTGGGCCGACTAGGCGGTACCACAGTGGTATGTTATTTCATACCTCGTTACGCACGAGGGCCTTCAGTTTCTCCCCAGCACTATAGGATTGTGTTTAACGTGCGCCCAGACTCTTGCGAGCCCACTGCCGCCTGTTAGTGGCTAGAGGTTCGGGGTGCCTAATCCCCTCCCTAACCACTCACCCACCGTAACCACAGTCACCCAAATACCCACACACAATATAATCCGATGCGCGTAGTGCGGCAGCGAGCCATTGACGAGTGCACGCATAGCGCACCCCCGTTAATGCGCGGTGGCAGACAGCGAGCCCACCCCCGCCACGACGTTTAGCAGTCCCCGTACCCCTGGTAAAATGAAAAATGTGCGCAGTGTGGCAGCGAGTATCGACGAGTCGCACACATCGCATCCCCGTCAAAGCGTGGAGGCAGACAGTGAGCCACGACGAACTGTCTACCCACACCCCCATCGCAGGCGCAGCCGAGCAGAGTAATTATGCTCCGACCTACGGCCCACCAACATGAACGCCACACAAAAAATACTGACACGGAGCCCCCGCCTTACCAGCCGGAGCTCGTCCAAATGCAAGGAAAGAATTACGAGCGCCTTGTCGACCAAAGCGTAGCCCTAACGCCAGCCAATACCACTGCCAGCACTAGAAATTCCCTAAAAATAACAATAAAACTGAATATGGAACAACAACACCCGCTCAATAAGTCCCAAACTCAACCTACTGCCTTTGAACCCTACAGTAAACAGCAATTAACAATAACCCTAGCACTACACCGCGTCTGAAACCCATACAAAAACAACATATCTATATACAGGCCCAAACTAGGAGAGAAAGAGAGAGCGTTTCGGGGGGGCCGAGGGGGCGAAAAAATATATGGAAGAGAGGCGGTGTGGGAATGAGGGGAGTGAGGGGGAGGGAGTGAGAGGGGGGGGGGGGTAAGAGAGAGAGAGAGAGGGAGGGGAGGTGAGAGGGAGAGGGAGAGAGGGGGGAGGCGAAAGGGAGAGGGAGGGAGGAGAGGTGAGAGGGAAAGAAAGAGAGGGGGGGGGGGTGAAAGAGAAAGAGAGAGAGAGGGAGGTGAGAGGGAGAGGGAGAGAGGGGGGGGGAGGTGAGAGGGAGAGGGAGAGGGGGGGAGGCGAAAGGGAGAGGGAGGGAGGAGAGAGAGAGAGAGGGGGGGTGAGAGAGGGAAAGAAGGAGAGTGGGGGGGGGGTAAAAGAGAGAAAGAAAGAGAGGGGGGGGGGTGAAAGAGAAAGAGAGAGAGAGGGAGGGGAGGTGAGAGGGAGAGGGAGAGAGGCGAAAGGGAGAGGGAGGGAGGAGGGTGAGAGGGAGAGGGAGAGAGGGGGGGAGGTGAAAGGGAGAGGGAGGGAGGAGGGTGAGAGAAGGAAAGAAAGAGGGGGGGGGTGAAAGAGAAAGAGAGAGAGAGGGAGGGGAGGTGAGAGGGAGAGGGAAAGAGGCGAAAGGGAGAGGGAGGGAGGAGGGTGAGAGAAGGAAAGAAAGAGAGGGGGGGTGAAAGAGAAAGAGAGAGAGAGGGAGGGGAGGTGAGAGGGAGAGAGGGGGGAGGTGAAAGGGAGAGGGAGGGAGGAGGGTGAGAGAAGGAAAGAAAGAGAGGGGGGGGTGAAAGAGAAAGAGAGAGAGAGAGAGAGGGAGAGAGGGGGGAGGCGAAAAGGGAGAGGGAGGGAGGAGAGAGAGAAGGAAAGAGAGAGAGGGAGAGGGGGGAGGGTGAGAGAAGGAAAGAGAGAGAGGGAGAGGGGGAAGGGTGAGAGAAGAAAAGAGAGTGAGAGAGGGGGGAGAGAAGGAAAGAAGGAGAGGGGGGGGGGGGGGGAGAGAAAGAAAGAGAGAGAGGGAGAGGGGGGAGGGTGAGAGAAGGAAAGAGAGAGAGGGAGGGGGGGGGGGGGTGAGAGAGAGTGTACGAGGGGGAGGGGGGGCCAAGGCCCCACAATCCACCGCCAGATTAAAGCACAACAATCCAATCTCACTCTACCAGCACACTAACCCCCTAATGAAAACGTTCTGTGAGCAGAATCCAAAAATATTCATCCTGTCCTCTTCCGCCCCCTACCGTATTCCTAAATAAACTCCACCCTCCCCTTAACAATGGACGCTCGGTGCCCCTCCCAAAATGGACGCCGGCGCCCCTGCTAAGATGGACGCCCCCTCGCGAGACATCCCGAGAGCCCCGTCATGCCATGACGTCAGCACAGTTAGCTTAGCTTCGTTAGCCACGTCTCGGGCCGTCAGACCGCGCACCCTTATGACGTCACAACCGGCGACCATTTTAGCCGTTAGCGCGGCTAGGTAGCATTAGCTTAGCTTCACCCATGATCCCATAAAAACGTACCCCAACGACCCATCGACCCGTTCCGCAGCACGGGCCGACACCTCGCAATGTTAATATAACACCACATTCCCCACAACAGAATCCTAATTCCCTCAAAACGCCAGTGTAGTGATCTAAACAGAAATATAAAAACATAACAGCCCTCAGGCCGCCGCAAAACTCTAGTTCGACCCCTCTGTCGTCACCACCGGCGAGCTTAGAATGACTTCCGGGTCCCCGCAACACATAATCCCATTCACCTAAAACATTATACAACTATTCTATCCGCCACGAATATGAAAACTTTTAAGTGCCTTACACATCCCCGTTATCCCAAGACATTATCGATCGACCTTATACATTTGAACCTATGTCTATTTGTCCGCCGCATCCTCCGGTCGCCTCAGAGGCTAATACAGCAGCTAACTGCTGCTGCGTTCCACGGGCCCCGAAAAACCGGCGTTATCATTACATTTCCCCACGGCCAACCGGTGACTTAAATTACATAATAATACAACTATACTCTCACACGTACCACCAATCATTCCTAACCATAGCCATTCGCCAACCATACATTCATACACGCTTCCTAACTACAAATAAAAATACAAAATCAGCATTCACGCACATTATCGTCTCTCGAACGTCGCACAGCAGCGCGACTAGTAAACACTAGACCAAACGTAATTGCACACACTTTCATACTGCATGTTTAAGCTTACCATAGCTTTTGTTGAATTCCCACTAAGTACCTATCAGTCCGAATTGTTTCATTAAGTACTTATCTATTGTTACAGTGTAGCGTAGTTAACTAACATAGTGTTGTGCTCAAAGTCAAACAAGACCTCTGCGGTCTGCTCGGCACGGTCCTAACACGCACACGCACCTTCGTTTAATCCGGCCGGATGGTTACTGCAGGACACGTCCAGACTATCACGCGAATAGACAGTACCCCATCCCTTATTTGGCCCCTTAAGCACGAACACACCCCGCTTCTATCAAAAAACCACGTATCCATACCCCTGTAACTTCACACGCCATTTCCCCGGTCACGAAGGCCTCCTCTCACGCTTACCACACCTAATTTGCATGTTCTGAATAGTAACAGAGCTCTGTACACTTCCCCATATTCTCTGTACATCAGTTCTCCCATGGAACTGTTCCCTGTACCCAATTACACAGCGCTCTCCCTCCATTCAGAACACCCAAATTATTCCTTATTTATCGCGCTCCATATCCCGAGTATTACTTTTTAGGGTCCTAGTATTTACTCAGGAAGTGCCACCCTATCGCACGCAAAAAAAACACCGTGGTCCCCTGGCCAGAAAGACCCGTAGTCAGTCGCATTACGACGCTTATGACCCGTCCGCAAACCGCTGGGCGCTGAATCTCAATACATCATCATATCATAACAATATGAGGTCTTGTAATTACTTCACATAATTCTACCTGAAGCAATAGCTTATTCCAACCCCTTGTAGTTCGAACAGAACCGCCCATTCTCCCAAAACACTCACCTCTGTCCCAAGGAACGAAGGTCCCGCCGCTGTTTCCCCGACGTCCGCTGAAGAGGTCGATGAGTGAAGGAAAAAAAATTATTCACGTCCTGGGCGCCGCTGTTCACGGGTGACGACACCAAATGAAGTGGATTCCCAAGCTATTTCGATTCTGCTCTGTTCAGAACCGGGTTGCTTAGTACTCTGCGTTGTTATTCAATAACTTTAAAGCTTTGGGAATTACTTCTATCTTCCAGCGGTGCAGGCAGAAGGAATTAGGAGGAAAAAGGTTATATAACAGCTGTTTAATCAAAGTTAAAAGTGTATACAAATTACAATAAAGAATGCTATAGTTGTGATCAAAAACACTATGCCGTAATTGATACAACCAGAATAATATTACAGTAAAGAGAATGCTAGTTGATAAGTTGTTGAAAGTCTTTGTTCTCTGTTGATAACAAAGCAGATTCTGTTTTTCCCTCCAAAAAGTTCCTTTGTCCTTTGCCCGCCTGCTGCCTTGACTGTGGATGAGATGGTCAGAGGTCTTGTCCTGGTGAGTTGGGTTTTCTTCAGAGTCCTCTTCCCCCCATCACACCCAGATCTTATAGCCAAGACCTGCAGGATCTTGTGATGTCATCAGAATGACATCATCAAATTCTTTCCTCCAATCCCAGGCCTGCTAAGCTTGTATTTGAAAATATGGGTTTGGCTTAATAGGCCAACCCTCTTCACATAAACCCAGATATATCATACTTAAACACATCAAGATATATTGATTACATAAACACAGATATATCATACTTAAACACATTTTGTTATTTTTAGGACTAGTTTCACCTTAAGTGAAACTAATCTTCTTTACCACAAAGTCGGCTGACTTTCAATAAATTGCTACCAAGTCTAATCATTCTGTTAGCTTACATCAATATTTTATAGTATGACTTCAGAATTATTATCCCAATGTAAACACTTCTAATTATATTTTCATATCAAAAGCTAAGTTGTGTGTGTGTGTGTATGTGTGATCAGATTGTGTGAATGTGTGTGTGTGTGTGTGTGTGTCTATGTGTGTGTGTGTGTGTGTGTGTGTGTGTGTGTGTGTCTGTGTGTGTCTGTGTGTGTGTGTGTGTGTGTGTGTGTATGTGAATGTGAATGTGAGTGTGTGTGTGTGTGTCTGTGTGTGTGTGTGAATGGGTAACTAAGGCTTCCTGTCCCCCACCCCTGACGAACCCAGGTGGCTGATTGCGTTAGCAGTTTACCCACCCCCACTTTGTAAACAGTTCCTCTATTGTCTTGGTTTGAAACTTGTCTACTCAGCTGTCCTCACAGGACCAGTTCCACAGATCACACAGGATACATGACTCTGTATCTTTAGACTCGGCTGTTGCCCACACTTTGTATGCAAATTCACCTTTGTTTGTGAACTCAAGATCCCTGTCTATTTTAGTGAGACAGGCAAAAGGGCAGAGTAATCTAATCACCAGAAGCATATATTTGGTTGACTTGACTATTGCAGCTGTTTTCTTCTAAATATAACACATTAGTTACCATTTGAGATCTATGTTGTTCCAGAATCTACCACAATAGCTATGGATACAATACTATGGTCATTTGACAGTAACTATCTTCTGTCCAAGAGGCAAAAAAGAATAAATGTTTTCATTTTTATTGTATTTAATTTTTTTATTATTTTTTAAACAAACACATAAACAAAAAATTTTCATTTCAACCTTTATTTAAAATCGTAAGCATCTGAGGTTTCCCTCATTTACAGAAACGACGATTGTACAGTACATAATAAAAACAATATTCACAGAAATTTAAACACCAGAGTAAAACAAATTAATAAAAACGTTTAAAAATAATTTTAAAATATCAACTAAAACAGTTACAGGTAGTCACACAATGGTCTGAAATCATACATTTAAACATTCCAAGGGAAGGGAGAACCTCCAATTTTAGCGTGAGTTGAAGGACATTCCATGAGTTAGAGGCATCAAAGGAAAAGGCTGACTTCCCTAGCTCAGAACAAATCTGAGGAACCCTAAGAACCATCCAGTCATTCGATCGAGTTGAATAGGTTCCAATATTCCAATTTAACAGTGAGGAGATATAAACAGGTTGTTTACCAATAAGGGCTTTAAAAATAAATAAATACCAGTGTTTGTTGACAACACACGATAAGATATACAAGCATTAGTTGTCAGTGCACATCCAATGAAATCACATTTTAGTTAATTGTCTTATATAGGATATACCCTTAATACCTGTTATATAAAAACCTACACACATATGCACCAGCTCGTACCCCCCCCTTCCGGACCCCCCATTGGATAATCCATCCACTTTCCCTCGCTCCTAACCAGACATTACCATTATATGCTAGTTTTATTTTCTCCACCACTTCTAACCACAATGTCATTTTGGATTCATTGAGACCCAAAATTCTTGCTGTAGATATTTCTTGATAGATCACATCGAGATATGTAATAATCCAGACCTTTCGGCACATTTTTTCCGGTTGGAACCATCGTGATGCTATCAGCTTTTTAGCCACTGTGATACCCGATAAAACCAATCTCTTTAGCTGTGGATGTACTGCACACTCAAAAACATCATTCAGCAGTAGTACAGAGGGGTGTACAGGTATATTCCAAGTTAAGAGATTTGATAGTTGCTGGGTCACCTCTTTCCAGAATATCTTAACTGGTGGGCAGTCTTGTATAAGACCCATTTTTTTCAGTCTTATAGGAGTCAAGTATGTCCTGTGAATATGAATAAATGTTTTCATGAATACGTTCGCGTGTTATCCCGTGGTGAATATAAGTTCCCGGGAGGCGGAGTTATAGGGCGCAACATGAATTCTACTAAAAGCATAGGCGTTTAATCCCTGGACACGCTACTATTTCCAAATCAAATGTATATAATAGGTATTATGTTTCATCATGAATGCATGAAAGGGGGTCGTTTCTGATGCTTTGATTGCCAGTAACGGCATTCGTTGTGAACACTACACACACTGATCAGCTGGATCGGTACGATCAAGCTGGAATTGATGTCAGATAGTCCTTACCTTTGATGACCTGGGCTATTCCAAAAAGAATATTCCAATTGTTTGATGGCCATCTGGTCCATCTGATGTCCATCTGGTCCACGACATAATCCGGCACAACACATGCATCGCGTGTCCCGGACACTTTTCAATGCGACCGAGTGAACCTCTAGGCTTCCCTGGACTAAAAAACTGAGCCCGGAGTGGTTTAAACGTAACACATGGTCTGGAACAGGGTTTACTGCACTCTCGATACTGCCACCTGGGAGGATATGGCCGGTACTGCACCATTGGGGTCCCAGTATGCCTTTTAACGGCAACATACAGGTCTGTGACATTGAATAGAATATTAAAATCGGACCAAATAACGTATATATGCGTGGTTGGCGTTCAACGGTTGTCGAGCAAACACGTATATAAACGTTGTTGGCGGAGATTGTGTTAAGGAGAACGGGGCACTAAGCACAGTGCTTGATCTGCCTAGGGCCCAGGGCCCCGACGGCTCTGGACTAAGCCAGGGGATGCCTCCTCACTCAACATTCTCAGCATTTGCATGTCAGAGAGATCAGGAAGGTAAATGCACAGGTGCTTTGTTTTCGAAATTATGGGAGGCAGTTGAGGTCAAAAAGGTTAATTTGCATAATTGTTTTTAATGTGTTCATATTGACAGCCCTCATATTTAGTATTCTTTACATAGGATTTTAGTATAGTAAACATTTTATATGTTTAGTATTTTTGTACTGGTTCAAAATATAATCTTGGATCTTTCATATAGAAACGTCATGAAGGAGTTCATGGTTATGAAGCATGGATGTGATTTTAGAATTTAGAAGATGGCTACTGACAGAGTCTTCCTGGATGAGTGGTGCCAAAAAGCAGAGACCATGGCCCTCATTTATCAACAATGCTTAGAAAGTGTTCTATTTTCGTTCTTAAAAGAAAACTCCAACATTTTGGGAAATTTGCTTATTTAACATCTTCCCTGGAGTTAGACAAGAAGATACATACCTTTTTTGTCTCTCTGCATGCATTAGGCTTAGGGAACGCCCGCACCGTTAGCGTAGCTTAGCTTCATCACTGGAAGTGGGTCAGACCTTTACCCTGAAGTTCCCTACAGTCCCCTACAGTCACGAAATACACTCCAAATACAACTCCAAAACGTTCCTGTAAACATGTTGTGACCTGTGTATTTACCACGTGGAGAAATAAAAAATAATTGAATTCGACATTTACGTTTTCTAAGCAAATATACTCAGAATTCTTTTTTGCCGAACCACTCCTCTCTGGGCTCAGTGATTTCACGTCACCAGTGCTACTTTATTTATTTTTTATCCACTTTTTCTCCCATTTTCTATTTTTCTCCCATCCCAATTTCGTATCGTCCAATTCAACCCTCCCCTGTCTCGAACGCTGTTTCTTGCCTCCCACAAGCCGGCTGCAATGTGGACGAAGCCATACATAGCACGAGTCCCCTCCGATACTCGAGGTAGCAGCCGTCGCATCTTTTCACCTGCGCGGCGTGATCTTTCAGAGTCAGGGGTCTGCGCTTTGGAGGGACGCCGCCCCCATCGCTTCTTGATTCTACTGCGTAGGCGCACCAACCGACCTGTAGGAGTCGCTGTCCACAACGTCCGATCCCCACCCCTCAGTTTTCCCTCCCCCTAATACTGCCAATTGTATTAGTACGGACGACCAGCCAAACTGAAAACAATGTGGAGAGCTGGGCTTGAACCCAGCGTCTCCAGCATTGGTGGTGAGTGCCTTGCCCACTGCACCACCTAGCCGCCCACCAGTGCTACTTTCTAACGTGAGGCCAGTGTTTGTTTACATTTTCATTTCATTCAAAGGATCCGAACCGATTGAAGTTTATGGATACCATGACTGTGGTAAGTTTTCATTCATGTTTTTAGATGGAAGGCTGTATTCCATCTGTCTAACGTTAGCGAATATTGTGAGATTGATGAATAGGACAGTCACAACGTTGCTGGACTATCGACCTAGTTAGCCCCTTTCATGACTGCGATGCATGGCTACAGGGTTTGGGCGAGTGAATCCACACTCGTGGTATTATTATAACTCATTTATTGTGTAACGCTAGCCCCTTTAAACTTACCACAGTCATGGTATCCATAAACTTCAATCGGTTCGGATCCTTTGAATGAAATGAAAATGTAAACAAACACTGGCCTCACGTTAGAAAGTATCACTGGTGACGTGAAATCAACTCCAGGGAAGATGTTAAATAAGCTAATTTCCCAAAATGTTGGAGTTTTCCTTTAAGCACAGAATTTAGAATGTGTGTACTTACAGAAAAATCAGGATTTATCACACGTGCGTACACAGGTTCTACGCACACTCCGTGTTGATAAATATACCATTTGTTCTACGCTCCACGCTCGTGCACGATTTTAAGTATTTGCATATAGAACCGCCCGTAATTAACCATATACGGTAATGAAACACCCCCATGAAATGTGGAAAAGTGGACTAAGCCGAGCGAAGCGTGTTATGGGAGAAATACGCAACAGGCTGACAGACATGTACACGTACGGTGATGTCGGATATGATATCTATTAACTTCCTAAAGACCATTGCTGCCTGGGCAGCGCAAACACTAATAAAGACCGTTAACGTTGGGTTATGAATATAACCAAGTTCTGTTAATAGTGGTGACGCTCGGCGTCACTCATGCACTGTCCTCGCACACGTGCACGCGCACTGAATAAAATTCCACAATGTACCTTTATCCCAGTATTCGTATGACCACACCCCTCGTTAGCTTACCTTCATAAGCAGGTGTGTGGCCATCTGCTCTCCTCCTTCCCAAGCTTTCACCACAAGGTGAGATCAAGGGCTGCAGCGGCGTCGGACGCCGAGCGTCACCACTATTAACAGAACTTGGTTATATTCATAACCCAACGTTCTGCATCATAGTGGCTCTCGCTCGGCGTCACTCATGCACAAGGGAGGCCGAGCGAGAGCCATCGGCCGACAAATACACCCCGCTGAAGGCCCCCCACAACCATCAGAACAGGGAGGGCCGAGCCCCCCCGACCCCCCCTAATGGAGGGCACCCCCCCTATTGGAGGTTCCCGGGAGGGCGACGGACCCGACCGTGCGAAGAGGCACTCAAGCAACTCAACGCACAGGGTGAGCAGGCCGTGGCCTGACCCCACGACTACACACACGCACAACCCGCATGCCACCCGGGAACGAACGGAGGGAACAACCTCGTTATTGCCCCCAGAATCACGGGGTCAAGGGCAACCCA
The DNA here is from genome assembly GCF_963971535.1 of Notolepis coatsorum. Lineage (NCBI taxonomy): Eukaryota > Metazoa > Chordata > Actinopteri > Aulopiformes > Paralepididae > Notolepis > Notolepis coatsorum. Next base: position 103,994,401 of record NC_140169.1, on the reverse strand, counting down.
ACCCCGTGGCAAGGCCGTAGCAGCGGAGCGCGAAGGAAGGCCCAGACCCACCAAAGGGACTGGACCCCCTGGAACGGGGGCCCGGAGAAGTCCATGATGCCAGCATCAAGACCCCACCAGGTGGGCACTTAGTGACCCCGCCCCCCACATCGCCAGCGTATTCGGACAAAGGCCCCTCAGCCGAGCGGGCCCTGTCCCCCCAATAGTACACCGCCTGGCACACTGACCCTGCAGTACAGGCAGTCAGCACGGCCGTAATAACAAGGCTTACCACGGAAGCAGGCAGCGCACCGGAGAAAAAACCAGGCAACAGGCTGTTAACCCGAGCCTGGAGACTGCGGACGAGACAGGCGCCAGAGGGGTCAGCTGAACACAGCCGCCCCGGCGGAAGGGGCGTATGCTGGCGTTGTCGTCACCATGACAAACCTCCCTCAAAGCGAAGGCTGACACAATTGGCAGATGTCACGAACGTGCAGGGGCACACTCAACCGGGCAACCCGGGAGTTGACACTGCACCGACACACCAGAGAACCAACCACCCAGGCATTACCCTATGCGGTGGTCGGTCCCATAACCCCACAGGAAAAAAAACTCCAAAACGTACCTGCGGCACCACCGCAGTACCCGTGTTTCAGTTTCCAACAGGGTTATCCCGGGCCTACAGGTCAACGAAAACATTACTTCGGACCGGGCCCGGCGATACGGGGAGCACAGGGTCCCCCGAGGAGGTCAAAGACCACCCCAACAGGCCCCTCTTCGCCACGCGTAAGAGAAGAGCGAAAGAAATGGAGAACCAGCCCCAAGCACCCCATACTTGGTATTCCCAGGAGGTCACCCAACCAAGTACTAACCAAGACCAACCTGCGTGGCGGCCGAGATCTGACGAGATCGGGCGTGTACAGGTTGGCACGGCCGTAAGCCATTACGACAGTGTAGAATACAATGTACCCAACAAGGGCTCCATAGCGCTTAACCCTGTGACACCCGGACCGACCTGGCATTTTTCCCCCTGAAAAAAGCCCAAGTCCCTCAGGGTACCAGAACAGCAGATCTGCATCCCCGGTGGACAACGGGTGCAACTGATCCGGACCAGCGTGACCAGAACCAGTCCTGTGCCCTAACCACGCCGACCTGCCAACTCCAGGAGAAGGGGCAGACATGCGTGTTGATCTCAGACATGAAAAGAAGGCGCCACCCAGACGTTCGGTGCGAACCGCGCCCGGCGGCCCACCCCCAGGGCGTGAAACCCTTCTACGTATGTTCAGATCCATTCCGTCATCATCCCCCGATATGAACGAGAATCCGTCGACAACCACACATGTCGTCGGAAGAGGAAAACCCCCATCCCAGTTGCTTTATAAAAACGCTGTTTTAACCCCAAGCAACCAAGGCGCGCCAGTCAGTTGCTGGGGAACGACAAGAGGGGTGAGATGCAACCAACTCCAACTCTTTATAATAATAAAGAAGAAGCATCAACAGTATAAACCCAAACTGCACAGCTGGGAGTAAAAACTGTTTACATTTTTACATCCAGTCACTCCTTTTGTCAAAGAGTATAGACCGAACTTTCCCAGAAGCCTTCCCACATGAGTCGTAGTTATGAAAAAGACATGTCAACTGTGAGTCACGTGACCAACTGACTCAAGTTTACACATAAAATCGAGTGTAGCAGACCCGTAAGCCCTACGCTCTAACCCGACACTTTAACACCACAAACCTTACGTAAAGATCTTAACTCACGGAAGCCGTCGCCATAGCAGCGTATATGCTATGACGGGGGGAAACCCTGTACACGACCCCTGTTTGTAATAGGAGTCGTGTCAGGACAACCCTCCCCCCCCCCCCCCCCCCCCCCCCTGCCAAGACGTTGAACGGCTCGGCCCTGACTGGCTCAGCAGAATGAGAAAAATCCCCTAAACCAATCAAGTGGGAAGGAGGGGTTTATTCGGCACCCCCTCACACAACCCTTTTTCCCTACACACCAAAAACAACTGTAGCATTTTGAGACCTTCGTTAGAATGCCAATGTATAGCATAAGCTAATACAATGCCCGCTACCCACAGACTGTGAACAGGATTTATAACTAAACAAGTCGTGTGTGTGTGAATCCTACACCCGCTTTCTATGTCGTACATAGCAAAAACACTGACAGAGAGTAACGGCCAGGCCGTGGAACGCGTGTGTACGAGTATTACTGCAACTAACACAACAGTGTTGTGGATCAACATTACTTTGCTCAAGCAACGGAACATACCACCAGCTTCTACCTGCATGTGGAGCGTCAGGCTAATAGAACCTTTCTATGACTGAGTGTATGCTTGCAGACCTTGCTTAATCTCGTAACACAACACGACTCATCTCTCAATGTAATAATGCAGATTCACATTTCGCAACCCCATCATATGTATTGGTGAAGAAACACACAGTTTGTTTGGCCAATAATATAGTCCCCTTTTTAGGGAACTTTTTATTTATTTTTACGGCACAAAATCATGAGGGGGCCGGGGAGGGTGTAGAGGGGACCACAGGGGGAAAAGTCACTTTAGCGGCGTCTGCCGCCTCGAGCCGCTCGAGTTTTGCCACCCCGAGAAGCCCCGGAGGGACGGTAGTGGATCGGCTGCTGGTCACGTCGTTCCCTACCGTCTCCTCCGGTCGTGGATGGGCCGGCGGCAGCAGAATCGCTGTCTCTCCTCCTGGCCTTCTTGGAGGGGCCAGCAGTGGCGGCGGAGGCAGTGGTAGGCACGGCGGAGGGAGCTCGACGTCGTGGAAGCCTTCTGACTCCACCGGCAAGAACGGGAGGCGGAAAATGGGGCTGGAGCACAGACCGCTCCTCTGCCATCTCTCTGCATGTTGAGGTCATCAGCTGCAGGGCCTTCCCGAATAATCCAGCATCGGAGAGGTCGGCCGTCAGAAGAGGGGCTCTCTTCTTCTCTGGCACTCGAGCCTGCTCCAGCCAAAGGTCGCGCTGGGTCAGGGTGGCCAGGGCGCGCATCTTCCCCGAGGCTATGGCCTGCACCTGGGTAAGATGCAGGACAGCTCCTGCCGCCTGGGTGATCTGATCGCATTTTACCTCGGTCAGACCCGTGCCGCCCGTCATTATCCCCGATACAAATCTAGCCAGCTGCGCGATGTTAGAAGCCGCAGCCAGCGACTGTGTACCAGCGATAAATGACTGGTCACCCCAATATGCCAATCGCCTAGCCGATCTTCCATGGAGAACCGGCTTGCATAATGGCTCCCACACCACATCCGGACAGAGGAGAGCGGCCATCGGCCTATCAAGCCGTGGCACGCCCTCTCTCATACCTTTGACCAACCCCGACACCCGCGTAACTGGTACGTAGGCGGGAGTAAGTCCCATGATGTGAGACACCCCCTGGCCCTGACGAACATAGGCCCCCATTGAGGGGAAAAATGGGTAGACAACGTCCACCCCTCTCACCGGGCGACGCTGCCAGAGATGACCTATGAGATCATCGGGGGCAGGAGCAGGCAATGGCTGCGGCAGCGGCACGCCGTTTGCAGCGGCAGCTACCGCCATGAGCTCGGGAAACAAAGCCTGCAGTTCCCCTTGCTGACCGAACCCGCATCCCTCACATGCAGCAGGCTTCGACTGGTTGAGGAGCCACAGTCTGATGTGGCTGATAGCAGGGCATCCTGCCGAAGAGGCCGAGGTGGTTCCCCGACATCCTCGAACAAGGCGCCCCAAGGAGGCATTTCTCCCCCCTCCGGTGTTTCCTGGACGGGAGGGATACTCGCCTCCACAGGGCCTTCAAACAAGAATCCGTCCGACTCTTCCATGAAATCCTCAGTTTCCATCGGACATGCAGAGACCGACGCATCCTCGCTGGTCTCCAGCAATTCCCCAAACCCAGGCCGTTCGCGTCTGCAGGCCACCATCTTGCGACGTGAACGGGCAGACGCGAAAAGCTTGCGTCGCAAATCCTCCGGAACCAAAAGAACCGGCCGCTCAACAACGGACGATTCCCTGGAACCAGAGTCGAGATCAGGCCACCGCCGGGGCGACGGCACCGATGCACCGGCTCCTCGGAGAGGCAAACTATCCATCGGCTGTCTCCTGGGCTGGGTTGGCAACCACGAAAGTGGCAGCAGCCCCGCACCAGCACGCACGACAGAGGCGGGAATGGAGAACCGCTGGTGAAGAGTGGGTCTACTCTCCGAGGTAGACATTATGACTTAGCTTTTTCTTTTTGAATAGTTATGAGAGAAGAAAAAACTAAGCACAATGTAAACACGTCTCAACTCTTTTCAACTAACAACACGTCAAGTGGGGATCTACCGAAGGCACTCCTTGTGGTGAAAGCGAGAAGGAGGAGAGCAGATGGCCACACACCTGCTTATGAAGGTAAGCTAATGAGGGGTGTGGTCAGACGAATACTGGGATAAAGGTACATTGTGGAATTTTATTCAGTGCGCGTGCACGTGTGCGAGGACAGTGCATGAGTGACGCCGAGCGAGAGCCACTATGATGCAGAACCACTGTTTGCCATTGGTGTCATTAATAACCATGCTGGAATATGCCTTTTCTTCGTTTCGTTCGATTAATACCCAGGGATTAAAGTTCTCTGTCAATTTTCTACCTGCATATGCTTTGTAGAGGCATACAATCTATTTTGATGTCGGTATTAGGTAGCCTATATAAACAATAATACGAGAGCATATACAAGAACAATGAATCTCACTGCCATGTAGCCTACGCCATGTGTAGCCTGCATATATGTGATCAATACAAACTTGAACTTGAATTCCATCATGTCTGTGTGCGGGAGCTCACAAGGCTGTTGTCACAATGTAAATAAAAACGTGCACTGAAAAGTTACAGTATGTAGTTGGTTGATTATTTGTATGACAGTCAGTAATTTTATTTAATGAATTGAAAACATGCAGCATTGTCTTACTCCCGGTCACCAGCAACGACATGTATCAGGCAAATGCGCATCGCAACATTGACTGAGTGGAATCCCTTTCTATTCACATAACTGCATTTGTGATGGAGCTTTGACAGCTACATGGGTGGTACAGTAACAGTCTATTGCTCGATCCATCTCCAATATTACGATGGACCGTGCCGGTGGCCAAAGACCCAAGGGTGGAGAGGACTTGAATGTGCATGGCATTGGGGATGGCATTTGTGCGTTTTGTTCCACGCTCCAATTTCGGTCTCAAATTGCGGTACAAATGAAGAAGGTGTCTCGGGTATAGCGGACTCTAGTTAATATTATGTTCTCTCTGCAATTAGACTGCCCCTCATTCATTCATTCATTCCTATCTGCTATCTCTGAAAACAGTTCCCCGCGAGCGCAGTCAGTGCACCCCATAGTATTACGATAACGCTATATATAAACCATGCTGCATTCATTCGGAAAGAAAGACCTATTCCAAATGTTGACAATAATTACACTACTGTCGCTATTTTACAATGAACTATAATGAATTACGGGTCATACAGAACACGCCAGTGTTGAAACTAATGCACGGAAGCTTATTTCCGCATTGCAATATTCATATTCTACCACCGGGCGCCAGGTACGCACGGGTTACGCACATATAACTTTGCATACCACCCCAACAGGTCCACGGAGGACGCCATAGCCCATGTGCTGCACACAGCAGCATCACACCTGGACAAGAGGAAGGGGAACTATGTGAGAATGCTATTCATTGACTACAGCTCGGCATTCAATACCATAGTCCCCTCCAAACTCATAGCCAAGCTCAGGGACCTGGGCTTGAACTATGACCTCTGCCAGTGGGTCTTGGACTTCCTGACGGGCAGACCCCAGGTGGTGAGAGCAGGCAACTGCACCTCCTCATCCATCACCCTCAACATAGGGGCCCCCCAGGGCTGTGTTCTGAGTCCCCTCCTCTACTCCCTGTACACACACGACTGTGTGGCTCAGCGGAGTAACAACACAATCATCAAATTTGCTGACGACACAGTAGTGGTGGGCCTGATCTCTGCAAACGACGAGAGGGCCTACCTGGAAGAGGTCAAGGTCCTGGCGGGATGGTGCCAGGAGAACAGCCTCTCCCTGAACGTCAGCAAAACAAAGGAGATGATTGTGGACTTCAGGAGGTCGGGGGTCAAGGACTACAGCCCCCTCAGCATCGACGGGGCACCGGTTGAGAGAGTGAACAGCTTTAAGTACCTCGGAGCCCACATATCCGAGGACTTGACATGGACCACACACATTGACAGTGTTGTGAAGAAGGCACGACAACGCCTCTACTTCCTCAGGCGCCTAAGGAAGTTCCAAGTCAGTCATAAGATCCTTAAGAACTTCTACTCATGTACAATAGAGAGCATCCTGACTGGCAACATCACCTCTTGGTTTGGGAATAGCACTGCACAAGACCGAAGCAGACTACAAAGAGTGACACGTTCAGCCGAACGCACAATTGGAGGGGGGCTCCCCACCCTCCAGAACATTTAGAACAAGCGGTGCAGGGGTAAGGCTAAGAGAATCATCAAGGACTCCAGCCACCCGAACAACTGCCTCTTTGAACTGCTGCGGTCAGGCAAGCGATACCGGAGTCTCAAGGCGAGCACAGAAAGACTCAGGCCATCAGGCTGCTCAACGAACAATAAACACTATACAACAACCATCAAATGCACACAGCACACACATCCACACACACACACTCACTTTAAACAAACAACACACTGCAGAACCCACTCTCCACACTTTAGATAACCTAAACACACTTTATATATATTGATAAAGGATTTGCACTACAACTCGTACACCTTACTGTAAATTGTACCTCATCCCATTTCTGCTTTGCACTATATAGTATTGTATATTAGTACACTGCATAGTATATTGTATATTATATGGTAACTCAGTTACGTCTATTCTGCATCGAACATTGTACATATGTCTATACTGAACACTGTGACCTCATTTTTTACTTCTAATTTACATGCTATACTATGTTATTTCATACTTATCTTGTCTAGCACAGTCTCTGGAGCGTAACAGTAAGAAGCATTTTGTATAAAAGTATTCTGTACTTCTGTATGACAACTATTAAAGAAACTTGAGAAACTTGAACTGTTCTGGTGGATGAAGACGTTTGAAGACTTGAGCTGATGGAGCAGAAGCTCCAGAAAGAACTTGAGAAGAAGCGCCACCTTTCCCTGCTGTCTGGCAGAAAGGTCAGCATGGAGGGATTTCACATGTTCCTGCAAAAGACCCAAACCATGAGCAGCAACACCCAGACCATGAGCAGCAACACCCAGACCATGAGCAACAACACCCAGACCATGAGCAACAACACCCAGACCATGAGCAGCAACACCCAGACCATGAGCAGCAACACCCAGACCATGAGCAGCAACACCCAGACTATCAGCAACACCCAGACCATGAGCAGCAACACCCAGACCATGAGCACCAACACCCAGACCATGAGAACCAACACCCAGACCATGAGCACCAACACCCAGACCATGAGCACCAACACCCAGACCATGAGCAGCAACACCCAGACCATGAGCACCAACACCCAGACCATGAGAACCAACACCCAGACCATGAGCAGCAACACCCAGACCATGAGCACCAACACCCAGACCATGAGCACCAACACCCAGACCATGAGCACCAACACCCAGACCATGAGCAGCAACACCCAGACCATGAGCAGCAACACCCAGACTATCAGCAACACCCAGACCATGAGCAGCAACACCCAGACCATGAGCAGCAACACCCAGACCATGAGCACCAACACCCAGACCATGAGAACCAACACCCAGACCATGAGCACCAACACCCAGACTATCAGCAACACCCAGACCATGAGCAGCAACACCCAGACCATGAGCAGCAACACCCAGACCATGAGCACCAACACCCAGACCATGAGAACCAACACCCAGACCATGAGCAGCAACACCCAGACCATGAGCACCAACACCCAGACCATGAGCACCAACACCCAGACCATGAGCACCAACACCCAGACCATGAGCAGCAACACCCAGACCATGAGCACCAACACCCAGACCATGAGAACCAACATCCAGACCATGAGCAGCAACACCCAGACCATGAGCACCAACACCCAGACCATGAGCACCAACACCCAGACCATGAGCACCAACACCCAGACCATGAGCAGCAACACCCAGACCATGAGAACCAACACCCAGACCATGAGCATCAACACCCAGACTATCAGCACCAACACCCAGACCATGAGAACCAACACCCAGACCATGAGCATCAACACCCAGACTATCAGCAACACCCAGACCATGAGCACCAACACCCAGACCATGAGAACCAACACCCAGACCATGAGCATCAACACCCAGACTATCAGCAACACCCAGACCATGAGCACCAACACCCAGACCATGAGAACCAACATTCAGACCATGAGCAGCAACACCCAGACTATCAGCACCAACACCCAGACCATGAGCACCAACACCCAGACCATGAGCAACAACACCCAGACACATCACCGCTGATTGTGAAAAAATTATTAGTCAGCCTTGTAGCCAACGAGTGTCCGCTTCCAACGATACCCCACATGGGGGGTTGCGAATAGAGGAAATAGGTGAAAGTTGACGGGCGAACATTTTTTGTGACTGAATCTTCGGAACGCAGACGTGGATAGCCATTTTGGATTTGCTCGCTTTTTTTTTATACACGGTTTACTAAAACCTTTCTCAAGCACTCATTTATGAATGGATTTGTATTAAATTTGGACCTGTACTACATAAGACTACAGGCTAGCTCATACCTCTATGCTAAGAAACAGGAATCTGCAACCACTAAAGAGAAATGTGAATACACAAGTTCAAGTTCAAACCTCTGTTACTCTACTTCATTAGCACTAAAAGTGATTATCCTTTTTTGCTTTAGTAACTTCCTACGGGAGGCTGCAATTCGAAACTGGCCACCGTAAATGCCCAAAACCCCCACCACCTCCTAATAGACAGTCTCCTCCCCACCGCATGTATATATTCCCTCCCCGCCGTATGTATATTTCCCTCCCACCCACCCACCCACCCCCTCCTAATGTACAGTCCCCTCCCCATCATATGTATATACTCTGTCAGGATCTAGGGGTAACAGTACTGTATATTTGAATACCGCTTATGTCACAAATGTATCAGTACTAAATACCTATATGTCCCTATGCCATAAATGTCATGTATGTTGTGTATGTCATAAATGTCTATATGAATTGAAAATGGGGGACCCTGATGGAAACAAGACAAACGTCTTTCTCAGGTCTGCATCCCCTTAACAATTGTATGTATTGAGCCGTACTGTATTGTACCCATTCTGCAATCTGTTAAATAAAGTTTTCATTCATTCATTCATTCATTCACCTTACAAAAGAGACCATAATGTATAAAGCTAAGCTTTGCAAAGAAAGTATGCAGTCCTCAAAAACAAAAATGGCCCCGTTTTGGGGGTGATGTTAAGAGGTTAAAACCTCTCCATGCGTTGATGAACCCGGGGTTAACTGTCGTAGGCTTTCTCTTACGAACTTCCAAGGAGGTTGTCGTAAGAGAAAACTTAAGACAATGTTTGTGAACGAGGTCCAATGAGCAGCAACATCCAGACAATGAGCAGCAACATCCAGACAATGAGCAGCAACATCCAGACAATGAGCAGCAACATCCAGACAATGAGCACCAATGCCCAGGAGAACATCATCATTGACTGTCAAAGTGTAGCCGATGAGAGCAATGCAAATGGTACCAGAGCATTCTAAAAAGTCTATATGGCCGGTGGGGGTAACATTTCTTGTGCCTTTGCACACCGATATCTATCATTGTGTGTGTGTAGTTTGACCAATGATGTCTTTGCTAACATCCCAAATACACCTGATGTTGTTTTTGTTGACACCAGCCACAAGGAGGTGCTAATCTTAGAAGTAGGCTGTGCCTTTGACCTGTATATGGACCAGGCTTTCCAGGACAAGTATATCAAATACCAACCATTGCTCGATGTGATAACCAGCCTTGGGTACAAGTGTAGATATAGTATACTTATATTCGGAAGTCTTGGCCATGTATATAAATGCACCATGAGTGGTCTGAGAATTGCTGCAATGTCAAAGAGAAAAGCCAAACAAATAGCCAAACATTGCTCTGTCTCAGCTATTATTGGCAGCTTAGCCGCATGGAGAAGGAGGTGCTATGTGTACCCTTGAGTATGTGCTGCTTGGCCCCGATATATTTGATTCCCTGTTTATGTAATATAATTTGTGGAACCAAATAAAGTATTCAAATGTGTGTGGAGGGGGTGGCCCGCATGGACACATCTCTCCTCTTTCCAGATTTCCAGGCCAACTCCTCAGGCTCCTGAGGCCGGTGCCTCACCAGAGCCCTTCTCTGGAACGAGAGACAGTCATTCTATGGAGCTCAGATGTGGAGATAATCATCAGAGGAGCTTCATGTGACTAATCAGAGCTGGGCAGGACTCCTGCAGCCTCCCCCAGACCACTGAGCCAAGAGGCCACTGAGAGACACAGTGATCATGGGAGACAGTGTGATGGGGCCATCAGGGAAAGTCAAGAGATATTATGTTGATATTGTTTTTGGGCTGATGTCCACAGCAATATCCTGCTATATAGCAACAGTTGTTGAAGGTCATTATGGGATGCATCAAAGTAACAGTTGAGATGAATAATAATCACACGTATCCATGTAATGTATCGGCAGTTGTAAAGTAAATCGAAATAGTTTGGAATAGAAATACGATACATCACCTGAAAGTACTCAACCTCTGCCATTTTTACTATACTCTACGAATGTACACAATGCTCCCAACTTATTACCATTTTAAGATCATTCGGTTTGAAAACACTGTTGATCTGAAAACTTAAAAGTGGACTCCCATGGTCCTTCATCTCAAGGATTCATTAACGCACAATTCAAATACCTGATCCACACTGATCCCCTAGTTATAATCGTACCCGCCATACAAGTCATGTATCAAACAAATGGTTTTAAGTAACACATATTACCGTACATATATCTGAGAAATGGCCTCTGTTGGCGTTTTTTGTGCATACAGCCATATGCTACCCATCTCTCTCCCTCTCTCTCTCGGGTCATCTTCCGCCTTGCTCCGTGCCCGCACACACATAAAATGGAGGGCAGCGGTGAGGTTCCAATTCAGAACTCATTTGTGGCGCTGCCGGCCCCCCTACTCACACTGCGGGGACCCAGGGGAGCCCTATCACAGCTCTATATGCAAATGGCCGTGCACCTGGGCAACAGCAGCGCGGCCGGGCATGCTGGGACTAGGAGCTTATTTATGCAAATCTCAGCCAGCGAGTCAGTCAGACACACACACAACACAGAGCTGGCCACAGACACAGGCAGCCGTATCTCACCCCCAGCACAACCCCTCAGCTAGCTAGGGGGGGGGGGGATAGTCCTGGAAGACATGAAAGATGGACAGAGAGAGAATAGAGAGAGGGAGAGAGAGAGAGTAGGAGAAATGTTGAAGTGAGTGGATGATGCAGGTGAATGCAAGGTGATTAAAGGTTCTGAAGTCAAAGTGTTGTGAAGGACATGAAGGTTCTGAGTAGGAAGGACATGAAGGTTCTGAGTAGGAATGATGTGAAGGTTCTGAGTAGGAAGGACGTGAAGGTTCTGAGTAGGAAGGACATGAAGGTTCTGAGTAGGAAGGACGTGAAGGTTCTGATAGGAAGGACGTGAAGGTTCTGAGTAGGAAGGACGTGAAGGTTCTGAGTAGGAAGGACGTGAAGGTTCTGAGTAGGAAGGACATGAAGGTTCTGATAGGAAGGACGTGAAGGTTCTGAGTAGGAAGGACGTGAAGGTTCTGAGTAGGAAGGACGTGAAGGTTCTGAGTAGGAAGGACATGAAGGTTCTGAGTAGGAAGGACGTGAATGTTCTGAGTAGGAAGGACGTGAAGGTTCTGAGTAGGAAGGACGTGAAGGTTCTGAGTAGGAAGGACGTGAAGGTTCTGAGTAGGAAGGACATGAAAGTTCTGAGTAGGAAGGACGTGAATGTTCTGAGTAGGAAGGACATGAAGGTTCTGATAGGAAGGACGTGAAGGTTCTGAGTAGGAAGGACGTGAAGGTTCTGAGTAGGAAGGACATGAAGGTTCTGAGTAGGAAGGACAGGAAGGTTCTGAGTAGGAAGGACGTGAAGGTTCTGAGTAGGAAGGACATGAAGGTTCTGAGTAGGAAGGACATGAAGGTTCTGAGTAGGAAGGACATGAAGGTTCTGAGTAGGAAGGACGTGAAGGTTCTGAGTAGGAAGGACATGAAGGTTCTGAGTAGGAAGGACAGGAAGGTTCTGAGTAGGAAGGACGTGAAGGTTCTGAGTAGGAAGGACGTGAAGGTTCTGAGTAGGAAGGACATGAAGGTTCTGAGTAGGAAGGACGTGAAGGTTCTGAGTAGGAAGGACGTAAAGGTTCTGAGTAGGAAGGACGTGAAGGTTCTGAGTAGGAAGGACATGAAGGTTCTGAGTAGGAAGGACATGAAGGTTCTGAGTAGGAAGGACATGAAGGTTCTGAGTAGGAAGGACATGAAGGTTCTGAGTAGGAAGGACATGAAGGTTCTGAGTGCTGCTTGTTGAATGTTGAACCACTCACTCCCGTTTTTTTCTCTCCCACAAGTGCACCAGACGTACCTGCACAGTATAATAGGTAAATGACCATTGTGGATGAGAGCGCTTAAAAAAGCTGTTTTGATGATGGGGGGGGGTTAACAGTCACCCTTCACTATTAGCATAAACAAACACGCGTATACACACACACAGTACGCATCCACACAAACACACAACACAAAGTACACATCTGCACAACACGCACTACTATCACAACACCGCTGACGAGAGGCAATAAGGTGGAATGTGTTAGCGCTCTCTGCAGCGGCAGTGGGGAGTGAGAACAAAACCAATCACAGAGTCACTCAGCTGGGCCTGCCTCCCAACTGGGCCGTGGCGCTGCGCGAAAAAAGCACACAGGAAAAAAACACTCCCTCGCCACACACAACAGGCGGCATTAATGTGCAAATGTATGCAAGAGATTTTGAGAAAAGCAGAAATTACACAGCCAAATGAGGTAGCTAGCTACAGTACACTCGGATTGTTGGGATTATGAATAATTACAGTTCATGTTCTTGGAACTTTTTTGTATTTTTTATTCCCCATGAAACAATGGCTTCAGTGGCTTAATGGAGGGAAATCCAACTGTACCGTTTCAGCAAACTCATTTTCCAGTGACTGGAGGGAACAGCTTAGTGAAGCCATGTTCATATGTCGGACGAGAGGACACGCAAGAGAGGACACAAGAGGACACACGATACATGAGAGGACACATGAGAGAGGACACAAGAGGACACACGATACATGAGAGGACACATGAGAGAGGACACAAGAGAGGACACAAGAGGACACACGATACATGAGAGGACACATGAGAGAGGACACAAGAGAGGACACAAGAGGACACACGATACATGAGAGGACACATGAGAGAGGACACAAGAGAGGACACAAGAGGACACACGATACATGAGAGGACACATGAGAGAGGACACATGAGAGAGGACACAAGAGGACACACGATACATGAGAGGACACATGAGAGGACACACAAGAGGACACACAAGAGAGGACACAAGAGGACACACGACACATGAGAGGACACACAAGAGAGGACACACGAGAGAGGACACAAGAGGACACACAAGAGGACACACGATACATGAGAGGACACATGAGAGAGGACACAAGAGGACACACGATACATGAGAAGACACATGAGAGGACACACAAGAGGACACACGAGAGAGGACACAAGAGGACACACGATACATGAGAGGACACACGAGAGAGGACACAAGAGGACACACGAGAGAGGACACAAGAGGACACACGATACATGAGAGGACACATGAGAGGACACACAAGAGGACACAAGAGGACACACGATACATGAGAGGACACATGAGAGGACACACAAGAGAGGACACAAGAGGACACACGATACATGAGAGGACACATGAGAGGACACACAAGAGGACACAAGAGAGAGGACACAAGAGAGAGGACACAAGAGGACACACGATACATGAGAGGACACAAGAGAGAGGACACACAAGAGGACACGATACATGAGAGGACACATGAGAGGACACACGATACATGAGAGGACACACGAGAGAGGACACACAAGAAAGGACACACGACACATGAGAGGACACACGAGAGAGGACACACAAGAGAGGACACACGACACATGAGAGGACACATGAGAGGACACACAAGAGAGGACACAAGAGGACACACAAGAGAGGCCTGGAGAGACAGCTATTTACCACTCATTTTCCATAAAAACAACATTTATACACTTTCCATTTTACAATCAACCAGCGTCATTTAATAAAGATGTACCTCTTCTTTTGGGAAGTGAGATTCAGAAAGTCGTGTTGTGGGATGAGAAAGCCTCTGTCAGCCCTCATCTAAACAGGAAGGACATCTGGCATTAATTTAGCTGAATTGTCCCTAAAAGAAATAATATGTGGAATAACATGTCTCTGATTTGTATTTCATGTTGTATTTTTTCTTAAATAAATTATAAAAAATACATTTTAATAAATACACAGTGGGAGCAGAAAAACAACAACATTATTGACTGTGTGATTGTTTTTGCATATTGCTACCAAGACAAATCATTTGATCAGCTGGACTGTTGTTTCAAACAAGCACATGAGGACCAGTTAAGCCTTCTAAAGAAAAGTGATTGGCTACAGCAGGCTCTTTCCTTCTGCGGTGCCTGGACAAGGCGATGCAACCCCCCCCCCCCCCCCCCCCCCCTCCCCCCCCCCCACGAATGACGCGCCAGCCCTGGGGGGGGGTTTGACTGGCAGCTTTTGATGCTCTGATCAGCGCGGTTCTGCCTCTCACCTTTCAGTTCAAAACCAAAGGAGAAGAGGAGAAAGAAGGAAGACAGGAAAGAGGTGGAGGGGGTGGCAGCAGCGGGGGAAAAGAAAACAGAGAGGAAGATGTCACACCGAGTCGGAGGGGTTTGATTGAGAGAAGTAATGATGAGGAATGAACAACGAAAATGAGAAAATGGGAAGAAGAGAGTATTTGGTGATGTGGACAAAGGAGGAGAGGTGTCAGAGAAGGAAACAACTGAGAGGAGAGAGAGAGGGAGAGAGAGAGAGAGAGAGAGAGAGAGAGAGAGAGAGAGAGAGAGAGAGAGAGAGAGAGAGCGAGAGAGAGAGAGAGAGAGAGAGAGAGAGAGAGAGAGAGAGAGAGAGAGAGAGAGAGAGAGAGGGAGGGGGGTGTAGGAGGCAGCCAGCCAGGGCTGAGATGGCTGTTGTTATATTGTGTTTGATGTAGTACTTGACAGAGAGAGAGAGAGAGAGAGAGAGAGAGAGAGAGAGAGAGAGAGAGAGAGAGAGAGAGAGAGAGAGAGAGAGAGAGACATAGAGAGAGGAAGAGAGAGAGTTTAGAAGTCCTTGTGTAGTACGATGGGGCTGCAGCAGAGAAGGTTCATTTTGAATGCAACGCTCACTCAGGGCCTGGGTGGAGTGGGCCTCTGTCGAGGACTCATCTTGGCCTCGAGATGAAGCCACAGCCTCTTACTGAGAGGAGGTGGGAGGGACCGACAGATCACTCTCTTGAGGTGAGATTGCCTCTTGCCTGACGGACACTTGTTATGTTGATACACCCGGCGGATGCTGCCACCATGGCTCCACTCGGACCGTGCCTAGATGTCCGTTCTACTGGTTCCCCCCACCAAGTTGAGTATGACGCTTTGTAGATTGCTTCACTGATAATATAATATAATATAATAATAATAAACTTTATTTGTATAGGCACTTTTCATACAGAAATTGCAGTTCAAAGTGCTTCACAGCAGTAAAAAATACAGGCATATAAGCGGGCATAAAAAAGATAGAGAGGTAGCAAGGTAAGGTAAATCACAGTTTTTCACATTAGGTTCTAACATCCCAATAGGCCTCTCTGTTTACGGACAGAGTAAAAAAGTGCGGTTTGATTCAATTTAAAAATAGGCAATACTAAACATAATAGAATAGAATAGACAGAGTAAAATAGTGTGATAAAATAGTTCAATAACAATGATGTATGATAAATACTACTACTGATGGCAATCCATTAAGATTTCAGAGGAATAAGATCTGGTGAAATGGTATTCAGAGCGTGTTACATTCCCCTGGGTTTTGATGGGGTTGTGGGATGACAACATCCTGTTGGGGGGAGGGGCCTTACATCAGGAACTTTTGACATGCAGCTACTCCTTAGTTAGAAAACTAATGTTAAGTTCATTCAGGGCTTCTTACACAAACTGAACCCATTATTACTAATGTTAAGTTCATTCAGGGCTTCTTACACAAACTGAACCCATTATTACTAATGTGAAGTTCATTCAGGGCTTCTTACACAGACTGAGGCCCATTATTTTCCATCCGTTTTGCAGCTAACTAACCAGAGCTGCAGGTCTGCAGTATGAAGAACAGCATGGATTGTGCTGAGGAAGAACTATATCAATCAACAACATCATTGGAAAGTAGGAAATAGGGCTATAGACGACCATTCAATGACAGACAGAGTTTCATAGCGTGATGAAGCATGGATGGGATCTGCACTGTCTGCCCCCCCCCCCCCCCCACACCACACACACACACATACACACACACACACACACACACACTCACACACACACACACACACACTCACACAGACACACACACACAGACACACACACACACACACACACACACACACACACACACACACACCACACACACACACACACACACACACACACACCCACCCCTTGTCCATCTGTGCACACAGGCTTGTAGGGGCCTCTTCTAAATAATATTATATATTAATAATATTCAAGGCAGAGTGCCTTTCACTGTAGCCTGAGACAGACAGACCTCAGGAGACAGACATACTGTTGTACACAGACTACAGACTGGGAGTTATCTGCGCACACAGATGTAGATACAGCCCAGGGCACGTTCATATACAACACCTTCACTTCACAACTCATCGTTCAGCTTTGAGGAGTAATTAACATGGACACGCAAAGGCAAACAGATTGGAGTACCAATGGCATTAAATGGTAAGTACATTATGTGCATATGTGTGTGTGTGTGTGTGTGTGTGTGTGTGTGTGTGTGTGTGTGTGTGTGTGTGTGTGTGTGTGTGTGTGTGTGTGTGTGTGTGTGTGTGTGTGTGTGTGTGTGTGTGTGTGTGTGTGTGTGTGTGTGTGTGTGTGTGTGCGAGTGTGTGTGTTCGTGTGAATGTGCATTTGTGTCATATGCATGTGTAATTGCCTGTTTGTGTGACACACATTCCTGTGCATGTACAGTATGTCGTTATTTGCTTGTTTAATTTAACAAGGTATATCAAATACAGCATAGATCTTGAGTGTCTCATCTCTAATTACATCACTCAACATGTCAGTTAAAAATAACACACGCCTGACATGATCACGGTATAAGGTAAAGCTTTAGGTTGAGGTTTATCTACTTGTACTCACACATATAAGTGGAGTCGATTGACGATGGAAAAAAAATGGAAAAAAAAGAGGACTAAAGAAATATTTACAAGTTAATTAAAGGAGGTGATTGCAGATTGTGAGCAGCATGTCGCTTTCTGTGATAGTTGGGACTTCATTTGAAAGTGCTTTATTTATTCGGCAGTGGCTCAGGAGGTAGAGAGGTCGTCTGGTAATCGGAGGGTTTCCGGTTCGATCCCGGCTCCTACTGACTTCATGTGGAAGTGTCCTTGAGCAAGACACTGAACCCATAACTGCTCCTGATGAGATGGTTGGGTCATCGTCAGTGTGTATATTTATATGAGAGTGAATGGGTGAATGTGAAGCACTTTTAGTCCAGGTATTTCACCCAATAATGTGGGTCAACCTCACAGAGAAAAAAAAGTCCCAAGCAATGTGTTGAAAAACCACCTTTTTAATGGTTCGGTGACCGAACAAGCCTACATACAGTAGATCAGTGATGAGAATTTATTATAATCACATCGATTCTCATTGTTATCATTGAAGAGAAATAACTGATCAAACAAACCAATAAAACCATGCTGAGGCCCACATAGACCCACTTTTGTCTTTTTTAGGGGGGTACATATAACTCATCTGAAAGCTGGAAACATGAAGATTAATTTGAGATGCAGCTCAGCATTGTGTGTCTAGTTTCTCTAGTCATAAATCTGTAATAAAACAAATATTTTGGTTAGGCGCCCATTCAAATTGTGAAAGTTTCGAGTGTGTCTGTAAGGGCTTAGAACATTATGATGGAAGTGTATGATTCATGCTCAATCGTGTCTCATAGGTTGTTGCAGCAATTTTGGGGTTGATACCAGGGCTGCCGTCGGAGGGGGACAAGCAGGCCTTGGGGCCAGGATGGACCCAGGAGGGCCCTCTACAGACTTATGATTCCAGATGGGTGATTAACAGAACTCACTTTAGGGCGACAATAATGTGGTCAAGAGGCATGGTTTCTATCTTGTGCCTGAACTGGCGTGGCTTCTTTTATTCACATACTGTATAAGCAGCAGTTGTACAACTCTTCTCTCTTTGAGAGACGTTGGAGGAGAGAACGAAAGGGGTGGGCACCTTTCCTTTTATAGTTGCCCTAAGGTAGAATACCTGGGTGGCTACGCCCAGAGCGCCCTCCAGTGGGGACAGATATATATATGCACCAAGGCAATCACTGGTGGAGACAATTGTCTACACAGGTAAACAGTTACTAGTGTGAACAGTCATATGTACAGTTAGACAGTTACTAACAATCCTATACAGAGTCTCTTATCTCAACAGGGAGCCTGGTGGGATAGGCACAGGCATTACACATGACGGTCCTGGCTGATCCCATTTGGATACAGATTTGGTGCAGAAACCATTTTTGACCACTATGATAATTGGTAAACATGGTAAAAACATCCCTCCAAAATACCACATTATGACACCAAGACCTTGAGGAACACCAACACTTTTCACATTTAGAGATTTCTGTAAGAACAGCTTTTTTCGCGATTGGATGGCGATCACTTCTGTTCTAGAAATTGCTCAGAACCCCCCCCCCCCCCCCCCCCCTTATTGACAACATACTTAGGGAAACCATACATTCTCTGAAAGCCCTGGGTCTCTGGTTGTGGTTGTATTATTCTAGAGGTCACAATAGGTTGTTTTATACAGTGAGGTCAAGTTTGAAAGGAATTGTCTCACTACAATGAAATACTACTCCTATGGGGACTGACATCATCACACATGGATACAATTGGGTTCATTGGATCCAGAAGAGTCTCAGCTTTCCAGTCATTCCCAATTGAGGGACCGGACCCAGCCAGTATGCAGAAATATTAAAATACACTTTTGTACGGTATGCAAAAAAATAACTATGTGGTTCTTGCCCAAATCTGCATGGGATTAGCATATAGATGTGTGGGTACACATATAACCCATTTTCATTCAGACATCTTCAGGTCAGAGGTCAAGGGAGCATTTAGAATTTCCCAGATTTCCGGATTTGCCTTTGGATCCTTCATTAAGACTTTTTGTATGTCGAAGAGGATATCCATGGCCATGATACAAAACAACAACAAAAAACTTTTGTTACAACTTGTGTGAGGTCAAGTTACATTATCACTGGACTGTTATTTGGGTTGTAGGAAGACTTGTTAAAATGCACTATATAAATGCAATCCTTTTACCATTTATTACCATGTGGAGGGGGG
Source organism: Notolepis coatsorum (assembly GCF_963971535.1). Taxonomy (NCBI): domain Eukaryota; kingdom Metazoa; phylum Chordata; class Actinopteri; order Aulopiformes; family Paralepididae; genus Notolepis; species Notolepis coatsorum. Next base: position 103,974,630 of record NC_140169.1, on the reverse strand, counting down.
AGGGCTTATCTGGTTGTCATAGCTCAAAGAATTCTATTATATTCCCAATTTGATAATAATGATAATAATAATGATATTAAATCCTATCTATACTCAAAGATAGAATAGAATATAACTTCATTACCATACCATCATGGATGATGGTCATTTGTGTTAAAGCTACAATTAAAATTTGATTTGAATAATTAATAATTTACCTAATGACCTAATGGATTGGAGTTTAAAGTGGAGATGAAGCAGTGAGCAATGTGATCCTAGTTTGTTTGTTGTGTACCTTGTGTAAGACAGGGTTCTATAATCAAATGTGAAATCTATCTTATTTGTCTGAAAAATATAATATAATATCCCTGTTTTCAACATGGGCGCCGCCATTTTGTTGCTGACGTCATGGCTGACGTCATGCCGGGGGTTGGGTGTATACACTCTGGTTAGCTGCCTATATTGAATGGGTCAGTCAGCAAATAAAATGTTGCCTACAAAACAACGGGACCGCGGTGGTTCTGTTTGTATTGCTCCTGGCTGTTCAAACTAATTTTACCATGTGAGAGAGAGGAAAGTTGGTTAATTTCCACAAACTACCAGTGAAAAAAACAGTGTTGTCGACATGTTGGCTCGGGCTGGCTGCACTCAGGCGGCGCGACCAGCCTGTTGGACAGGGAAGGAGGATCTGCAGCGAACACTTCATTGCCTCGGATTATGTTGTTGGGGTGGGATGTTTGTCCAGAAGACCACTAATCAGCTGAAGCCGGACGCGGTTCCCTCGGTCTTCGACAGACAGACCGGCGTTAGCTCTCGGGAGCGATCGCTAGCTAGTTGGCACCAGCCGGGGCCCGGCGTTAGCTCTCGCTAGCTAGCGTTAGCAACCGGAGCGTCGCGGAGCATTCAGCCTGCTGGCTACCTAGACCCACTTCAACCAGCGTCGCGGAGCATTCAGCCTGCTGGCTACCTAGACCCACTTCAACCAGCGTCGCGGAGCATTCAGCCTGCTGGCTACCTAGACCCACTTCAACCAGCGTCGCGGAGCATTCAGCCTGCTGGCTACACAAGCTGTGTAGCCAGCAGGCTGAATGCTCCGCGACGCTCCGGTTGCTAACGCTAGCTAGCGAGAGCTAACGCCGGGCCCCGAGAGCTAACGCCGGTCTGTCTGTCGAAGACCGAGGGAACCGCGTCCGGCTTCAGCTGATTAGTGGTCTTCTGGACAAACATCCCACCCCAACAACATAATCCGAGGCAATGAAGTGTTCGCTGCAGATCCTCCTTCCCTGTCCAACAGGCTGGTCGCGCCGCCTGAGTGCAGCCAGCCCGAGCCAACATGTCGACAACACTGTTTTTTTCACTGGTAGTTTGTGGAAATTAACCAACTTTCCTCTCTCTCACATAGTAAAATTAGTTTGAACAGCCAGGAGCAATACAAACAGAACCACCGCGGTCCCGTTGTTTTGTAGGCAACATTTTATTTGCTGACTGACCCATTCAATATAGGCAGCTAACCAGAGTGTATACACCCAACCCCCGGTATGACGTCAGCAACAAAATGGCCGCGCCCATAATGCTAAATGCTTCAGAAATGTACACAACAAATCGTTTTTTCTTAGAAACTGCTTATTTTTATAACGTGACTTCTTCTGTGGCTTATCTAAATACTAATGTGATGCTATGAATATGTATTTATCGCACTGCTTCATTTCCACTTTAAACTTTGGATACCATGTTTGTTTGATTGATTGATTGATTGAAACCTTTATTAACAGATTGCAGAATGGGTACAATACAGTACGGCTCAATACACACTTAAGGGGATGCAGACCAGAGAAATACTTTTGTCTTGTTTACATCAAGGTCCCCCATTTTCAATTCATAATGACATTTATGACATACACAACATACAGATATACAGATATATATCATGACATTTATGACATACATGACATACAGGTATACAGTACTGTTACTTTGTGACATACAAGATATGCAAATATACAGTACTGTTAAACAGATATCCTAACAGAAAATATATACATACGATGGGGAGGAAACTGTACATTAGGAGGGGGTGGGAGAGGGGGTTTGGACATTTACGGTGGCCAGTTTCGAATTGCAGCTCTTTGAGAGCGGTTTTGAAGGTGGATAGGGATTCACATCTTTTTACGGCTGTGGGTAAGGCATTCCACATTGTTGTGGCATAATTGCAAAACGTGTTTAGTCCCTTGTTTGTGCCAAATCTGGGTTGAACATGATTTGTGGAACTCCCTCTGGTGTTGTGGTCATGGTATTCACTGACCTTTGGGAAGTATTTCGACATGTACATGGGTACCTTAGTGGTTACTTAGTGTTACTTGAAGAGTTTGACTTGCAGATGGAATAGAAGCATTTTTATGTATTCATTAGATCTTTCTCAGCCCATCAGAACTCAAAACACAGTTTCACTCCAACATTTACAAACATTACAAATGTAAACAAACCTTTCATAGCCTCAAACGTCACATTAACCTCATTTTGCGATCAGTCCTTGTATCAAAGGCTCAGACAAATCAAATCCAATGAATGACCATGTAAACAGCGTCCGGTGTTTCAGCAGAGACCACCGTCACACCGCAGTCACACATTTTGAGATGTATTACTAATTCAGAAGCAAAAGGTGTTATAACTAATAACTTCAATAATATTCAATTGTGAGTTTTACTTTCATGGCTCCAATCAAGAGCAAGGGTTACTTGGTCTGAATACGCAGTACTGACACACAGTATATTTATTTAAGTTTTTACATACGTTTTTGTTTTATTTGTCACATAATATAAGGTACATGTAAATTACAGTGAAATGCTTGGTTCTGTATACTGTAAACTGTGACTCCTACTCGGCCGGGGTGCCTGTTCAGCAGGGAGGGGATCTGGGGGAAATAGCGTGAACCTCAGCACGCGTTAGATTCGCCCAGTGAAACTCCTCGCTGTCAGGTGAAAAGAAGTGGCTGGCGAGTCCACATGTATCGGAGGAGGCATGTGGTAGTTCTACACCCTCCCCAGGCCGACAGTGGGGCAATGCGACTGAATTGGGATTGGTGAAAATACAGAAATAAGCCCAAAAATATATAGAATACATTTTTTTTTTTTTTAATAATAATGTAAACAAAATGCAAACAATGAGGTAAAGATGTAGTGCAAATCTTTTAGATGCCCATGACCTCCATGACCCGGCGGTGTCACTAACTCGCTAATGACTTCAGTAATTCAGGCACACAGTCACTCACACTTAGCCACTCTGCTCCTAGTGACGGCTCACAGGTCCGGCACTTTGTGTAAAACCTGGCCCAATCTATGGTAAATGGCTGCTTTTTTATATAGCGCTTTTATCCAAAGCGCTTTACAATTTGTTACTCACATTTTACCCGTTCACTCACACATTCACTCACACATTCACACACCGATGGCGGAGGCAACCATGCAAGGTGCCAACCTGCTCATCGGGAGCAATTAGGGGTTAAGTGTCTTGCTCAAGGACACATCGACACGCTGCCCGGGAGGAGCGGGAATCGAACCGGGAACCTCCGGATTGCCAGACGACTGCTCTACCTCCTGAGCCACAATCTACGCAAGAATGCTTCACATCTGTGACACTGTGAGGCTCCTACAATTAGCTCTCTCTCTCTCTCTCTCTCTCCTCGCACTGGACCAAGCTGCCCCGGCAAGACTCTCACAAGAAGGAACGCTACGCCACACATCGGCCGGCGGCGGCACATTGCGAACCATCATCACAAACAATCCTCTCTGCCTCGCCGTGAAATCAATCAAAATGAATCACAAAATCATCTTCCATCTGCTTCCACTCCAGTCTCTTTAAAAGTTAAGATATATATATATATATATATAAAAACAACAACATCCATCTCTGCTGTGATTAATTTTTCTTTGAGTAGGTGTGGGGGCGTTGGTGCTGGTGCTGGGGTAGGGGCTGTTGTGGTGGTGGTGGAGTAGGTAGCAATTAGTGTGTTGCTAATGAACTCCCTCTTGTTATCAGTGAATCAACAGGCCTGTGCTAATTATGGTTAGCAGGACAGACTACTCTCTCCCACCGCGTCGGGACTCAAGGTCCCTCCGGAGCCGGAATGTACCGGATGGGGCTGCCAGCAGCCACAGGTGCTAAGCAGCCACACCGGCGATACTAAAACAAAACACCACTAAAAAAGTGTGTCGCACACACACACATACTACATACACACACATATATTTGTACACACACACACACAAACAGTAGGTGCCATTCAAAAACATAAAAGCATTTCCACATTTCATGCCCATATACAAATACGAGACCTGCCAACCTTGGGAAAATATTTTGAGTGCCACAATAGTGTAACCGCTTTGCTTTGTACGCGGTCATTTCCCCACTTCTCTAACACACACACACATGTCTTTCTTCATAATTCAAATTTTGACTGTTGACAATTTTGACAATTGTATAATTTGACCCAATCACTTGCACTCCAATAGACTATATTATGATATACAGTGCTAGTCAAAGGTTTGAGTACACCTGCTTAAAACAGTAAAAACACTTCAAACTGTATAAACTTTTCTAACACCCAATATTTCATTATGATGTGTGCTTAAACTGATAATCATAAGTGAATTGCATTCAATTATTTAATTATTAGATTAAAATGGAAATCAAGTACAGTATCAGTCAAATGTTTGAGTACACCTGCAAATGTAATGTGTGTACCGGTAAAAGACTCAGGATAACAGGGTTACTCAGGATAACAGGGTTACTCAGGATAACACGGTTACTCAAGATAACAGGGTTACTCAGGATAACAGGGTTACTCAAGATAACAGGGTTACTCAAGATAACAGTTACTCAAGATAACACGGTTAATCAGGATAACAGTTACTCAAGATAACACGGTTAATCAGGATAAGTTACTCAAGATAACACAGTTACTCAGGATAACAGTTACTCAAGATAACACGGTTACTCAGGATAACAGTTACTCAAGATAACAAGGTTACTCAGGATAACAGGGTTACTCAAGATAACATGGTTACTCAGGATAACAGTTACTCAAGATAACAAGGTTACTCAAGATAACAGGGTTACTCAGGATAACAGGGTTACTCAAGATAACACAGTTACTCAAGATAACAAGGTTACTCAAGATAACAGGGTTACTCAGGATAACAGGGTTACTCAAGATAACAGTTACTCAAGATAACAGTTACTCAAGATAACAGTTACTCAGGATAACACGGTTACTCAAGATAACAGTTACTCAGGATAACACGGTTACTCAGGATAACAGTTACTCAAGATAACAAGGTTACTCAGGATAACACAGTTACTCAAGATAACACGTTACTCAGGATAACACGGTTACTCAGGATAACAGTTACTCAAGATAACACGGTTACTCAGGATAACACGGTTACTCAGGATAACAGTTACTCAAGATAACACGGTTACTCAGGATAACACGTTACTCAGGATAACACGGTTACTCAGGATAACAGTTACTCAAGATAACACGGTTACTCAGGATAACACGTTACTCAGGATAACACGGTTACTCAGGATAAGTTACTCAGGATAACATGGTTACTCAGGATAACATGGTTACTAAAGATAACACGGTTACTCAGGATAACACGTTTACTCAGGATAACAGTTACTCAAGATAACAAGGTTACTCAGGATAACAGGGTTACTCAAGATAACAGTTACTCAAGATAACACGGTTACTCAAGATAACACGGTTACTCAGGATAACAGGGTTACTCAAGATAACAGTTACTCAAGATAACACGGTTACTCAGGATAAGTTACTCAGGATAACACAGTTACTCAAGATAACACGGTTACTCAGGATAACACGGTTACTCAGGATAACAGTTACTCAAGATAACACGGTTACTCAGGATAACACGGTTACTCAGGATAACAGTTACTCAAGATAACACGGTTACTCAGGATAACAGTTACTCAAGATAACACGGTTACTCAGGATAACACGTTACTCAGGATAACACGGTTACTCAGGATAACAGTTACTCAAAATAACACGGTTACTCAGGATAAGTTACTCAGGATAACATGGTTACTCAGGATAACAGTTACTCAGGATAACATGGTTACTCAGGATAACAGTTACTCAAGATAACACGGTTACTCAGGATAACAGTTACTCAAGATAACACGGTTACTCAGGATAACAGTTACTCAGGATAACACGGTTACTCAGGATAACACGGTTACTCAGGATAACACGGTTACTCAGGATAACAGTTACTCAAGATAACACGGTTACTCAGGATAACAGTTACTCAAGATAACACGGTTAATCAGGATAACAGTTACTCAAGATAACACGGTTACTCAGGATAACAGTTACTCAGGATAACACGGTTACTCAGGATAACAGTTACTCAGGATAACACGGTTACTCAGGATAACAGTTACTCAAGATAACACGGTTACTCAGGATAAGTTACTCAAGATAACACAGTTACTCAGGATAACAGTTACTCAAGATAACACGGTTACTCAGGATAAGTTACTCAGGATAACATGGTTACTCAGGATAACAGTTACTCAAGATAACACGGTTACTCAGGATAACAGTTACTCAAGATAACACGGTTACTCAGGATAACACGTTACTCAGGATAACACGGTTACTCAGGATAACAGTTACTCAAGATAACACGGTTACTCAGGATAACACGTTACTCAGGATAACACGGTTACTCAGGATAACAGTTACTCAAGATAACACGGTTACTCAGGATAAGTTACTCAGGATAACATGGTTACTCAGGATAACAGTTACTCAAGATAACACGGTTACTCAGGATAACAGTTACTCAAGATAACACGGTTACTCAGGATAAGTTACTCAGGATAACATGGTTACTCAGGATAACACGGTTACTCAGGATAACACGGTTACTCAGGATAACACGGTTACTCAGGATAACAGTTACTCAAGATAACACGGTTACTCAGGATAACAGTTACTCAAGATAACACGGTTAATCAGGATAACAGTTACTCAAGATAACACGGTTACTCAGGATAACAGTTACTCAGGATAACACGGTTACTCAGGATAACAGTTACTCAGGATAACACGGTTACTCAGGATAACAGTTACTCAAGATAACACGGTTACTCAGGATAAGTTACTCAAGATAACACGGTTACTCAGGATAACAGTTACTCAAGATAACAAGGTTACTCAAGATAACAGGGTTACTCAGGATAACAGGGTTACTCAAGATAACACGGTTACTCAAGATAACAAGGTTACTCAAGATAACAGGGTTACTCAGGATAACAGGGTTACTCAGGATAACAGGGTTACTCAGGATAACAGTTACTCAGGATAACAGGGTTACTCAAGATAACAGTTACTCAAGATAACAGTTACTCAAGATAACAGTTACTCAGGATAACACGGTTACTCAAGATAACAGTTACTCAGGATAACACGGTTACTCAGGATAACAGTTACTCAAGATAACAAGGTTACTCAGGATAACACGGTTACTCAGGATAACAGTTACTCAAGATAACACGGTTACTCAGGATAACACGGTTACTCAGGATAACAGTTACTCAAGATAACACGGTTACTCAGGATAACACGTTACTCAGGATAACACGGTTACTCAGGATAACAGTTACTCAAGATAACACGGTTACTCAGGATAACACGTTACTCAGGATAACACGGTTACTCAGGATAACAGTTACTCAAGATAACACGGTTACTCAGGATAAGTTACTCAGGATAACATGGTTACTCAGGATAACATGGTTACTCAAGATAACACGGTTACTCAGGATAACACGGTTACTCAGGATAACAGTTACTCAAGATAACAAGGTTACTCAGGATAACACAGTTACTCAAGATAACACGGTTACTCAGGATAACAGGGTTACTCAAGATAACAGTTACTCAAGATAACACGGTTACTCAGGATAAGTTACTCAGGATAACACAGTTACTCAAGATAACACGGTTACTCAGGATAACACGGTTACTCAGGATAACAGTTACTCAAGATAACACGGTTACTCAGGATAACACGGTTACTCAGGATAACAGTTACTCAAGATAACATGGTTACTCAGGATAACACGTTACTCAGGATAACACGGTTACTCAGGATAACAGTTACTCAAGATAACACGGTTACTCAGGATAACACGTTACTCAGGATAACAGTTACTCAAGATAACACGGTTACTCAGGATAAGTTACTCAGGATAACATGGTTACTCAGGATAACAGTTACTCAAGATAACACGGTTACTCAGGATAACAGTTACTCAAGATAACACGGTTACTCAGGATAACACGGTTACTCAGGATAACAGTTACTCAGGATAACACGGTTACTCAGGATAACACGGTTACTCAGGATAACACGGTTACTCAGGATAACAGTTACTCAAGATAACACGGTTACTCAGGATAACAGTTACTCAAGATAACACGGTTAATCAGGATAACAGTTACTCAAGATAACACGGTTACTCAGGATAACAGTTACTCAGGATAACACGGTTACTCAGGATAACAGGGTTACTCAGGATAACAGTTACTCAAGATAACAAGGTTACTCAAGATAACAGGGTTACTCAGGATAACAGGGTTACTCAAGATAACACGGTTACTCAAGATAACAAGGTTACTCAAGATAACAGGGTTACTCAGGATAACAGTTACTCAAGATAACACGGTTACTCAGGATAACAGTTACTCAGGATAACACGGTTACTCAGGATAACAGTTACTCAAGATAACACGGTTACTCAGGATAACAGTTACTCAAGATAACACGGTTACTCAGGATAACACGGTTACTCAGGATAACAGTTACTCAGGATAACAGTTACTCAGGATAACACGGTTACTCAGGATAACAGTTACTCAAGATAACACGGTTACTCAGGATAACAGTTACTCAAGATAACACGGTTACTCAGGATAACAGTTACTCAGGATAACACGGTTACTCAGGATAACAGTTACTCAGGATAACACGGTTACTCAGGATAACAGTTACTCAAGATAACACGGTTACTCAGGATAACAGTTACTCAAGATAACACGGTTACTCAGGATAACACGGTTACTCAGGATAACAGTTACTCAGGATAACAGTTACTCAGGATAACAGTTACTCAAGATAACACGGTTACTCAGGATAACAGTTACTCAGGATAACACGGTTAATCAGGATAACAGTTACTCAAGATAACACGGTTACTCAGGATAACAGTTACTCAGGATAACACGGTTACTCAGGATAACAGTTACTCAAGATAACACGGTTACTCAGGATAACAGTTACTCAGGATAACACGGTTAATCAGGATAACAGTTACTCAGGATAACACGGTTACTCAGGATAACAGTTACTCAAGATAACACGGTTACTCAGGATAACAGTTACTCAAGATAACACGGTTACTCAGGATAACAGTTACTCAGGATAACACGGTTACTCAGGATAACAGTTACTCTGAAGATGGATACCCTCTGCCACCGCGCTGGCTCCGCTTTTCAAGACGAAAGCTCCCGGCACGGAGGATGCAAGCTCTGTGTTTCATTAGAAGAATATCTCCGAGCTCAAGACGGCTGCAGCCCGCATACAACGGAGCTTGCTGCTGATGCCGCTGTGTTTGGTAACACCGTTCTGTGAGAGGGACGTGTGTTGCCTTCCCTTTTTTCTTTTGGATAAAAAGAAGGAGAGACAGTCGGCTGTCTGAAGTGTTTGGCCTGTATCGATATTCCCTCACGTTACACAGCTTCAGTAGTAGCCGCTTTAGCTTGCTACTGTGTTAGCTGGTGGCTATCGATAGCCGGTAAGAGCTAGCTGTTAGCCAGTTAGCTGTTAGGCTAAGCCGTTAGCTTGCTGCTGCGTTAAGGCTGGAAACGTTAGCTTGATGCTAACCTTCAGCCTGTAGTTAGCTGGTAGCTTGTGCTAAAACCGTTGGCATTAGCCATGAGGAAGTAGGGGGCCCTGAGCACTCTGATTCTGCGTCATCTCTGGCAAAAGATGCCGTCGGCCTGCACCATGACCGGCCGCAGGATGTGGGTGTCGCGCCGGAGCGAGGCTCCAGCCGTCGCCGCTTCTGGCCCCGCCAGCGAGAGGCCTCGTCAACATGGTAGGACCAGCCATTTGTTGCAGCCATTCATCCTGCGTCCGGTGGTCAGGTAGGACATTACACTTCCTTCCTCCCCCTCCCAAATGTTTTTGGTTAATAACAATGTTTTTGTTTAACAAAACGTGTGTTACTTACTTACTTCACTGCATTTTGGGAGATACGACGTGTGCTATGTGAACTCACAGCTACAAATGCTGGGGTTGCATTTTCTTGCTTGGAGTGTTGTGCAGTTTTCTTTGAAAATTGTGTTGGTCGCTATTTTGTATAGCTTAGCAAGGCTTGTAAGTTCTAGCACTTGGCCAAGGCTTATGTCCTTCTCTCTACTTAAAAACAGCGTTCTTCTTACGTGAGTAAAAGTTAACTGGTTGTGGAGAAGTTGTGTGTGTGTTTCATGTAACGTTTAGGAAACGTAGCATTGAGTCCACAACTGGTCTGGGTGTTAGCCTACAGAGTTGTACATATTGTGGCATATGACCAAGAGCCTTGAGTCCTTCTCTTTAGCTTGATATTTTTTCTTTGCTTAAGGGTAATGATAAAAATAACGGGTGGCAAGTTTTCACACATAAGCCAGAGCCGTGGATAAAGCCAGTTTTTTACACAAACATCGGCTGTGGCTGGCGTGCATGATGTAAAGCTTTTACTCTACAGGTAAGTATGTGCTTTCATCTGGCGCGCCATGCACCTGGTGTCACGGCTCTGCTTTCTTTTGGCGTTGTATCAGGGGTGAGGTGGTGAGGGGGTGGATAAAATAACCCCCCCCCCTCCCGGATATAGTTATATCCTTACGAAACTGATTGGCCGAGAGGTTGTGCCTTTCTACCTATCAGTCTCCCTGTCGAGGGGGTTCTCTCTCTCGTCACGGGGGGGGGGGGGGGGGTTCCTGTCTCCCACTCCTGTCTGGGACACGGGTTTCCCCCGGCCATTTGAAAACATCACAGGCGCTTTTTCTTGCTGGCCAAGAGACATGTCCGTGAGTTACAGGGCCTGTGCTGCAGACCGCTGTCATTGTAAGGATAGGTGATGCAATGCAGTAGAGACAATTGTTTTCTACTCTGCTCCCTACCAGTAGTGTATATTGGGTCAGAGCCTCCTCCTCAGGGAGTTTCAGAGTCTCCTCCTCAGGGAGTTTCAGAGCCTCCCTCTCAGTGTGAGAGCCTCCTCAGAGTTTTCAGAGTCTCCTCCTCAGAGAGTCTTGGTCCAATTGTTACATGAATCTTTTTCAATTGTTTTTACTCACGTTGTGGTCTCTCTGGGAGAATCGCTGTCTTCTCCTCTTACATGAAGAGCAGAATTGACACGGTTTTTATTCCCAGGCTCGAGAGGCCATTGAAGCACAAGCGTGTTTTCTTATTGGCCAAGAGACATGTCCGTGAGTTACAGGGCCTGTGCTGCAGACCGCTGTCATTGTAAGGATAGGTGATGCAATGCAGTAGAGACAATTGTCTTCTACTCTGCTCCCTACCAGTAGTGTATATTGGGTCAGAGCCTCCTCCTCAGGGAGTTTCAGAGCCTCCTCCTCAGGGAGTTTCAGAACCTCCCTCTCAGTGAGGGAGCCTCCTCAGAGTTTCAGAGCCTCCTCCTCAGAGAGTCTTGGTCCAATGTGTTACATGAACCTTTTTCAATTGTTTACTCACGTTGAGGTCTCTCTGGGAAAACCGCTGTCTTCCCCTCTTACATAAGGAGCAGAATTGACGCGGTTGTTATTCCCAGGCTCGTCATGTGAGGACCCGTGTCTGTGTCTTTTGTAGACCGGCTCCCTGCTGCTTGTCCCAGACAGCAAGGGGAAACGTTGTGAGGCTCTTTCTTGTTAGAAATTCGCCGTCACTGTTCTCGGGTTCTTTGCGAGCATATACTCTGTTTTATGAAATCAGCGTGTGGTCTTACGAGACCGATCAGCGCTGGCCCAGGGTGTTTTTTCAATGATTGAATATGCTTTGTCGGTCCGGCGCGCCTTGGTTGCCCAACATCATAAAAACGGCGTTTTTTATGCGGTCGGCTGGGAAGGAGATTTTTTGTCTCTACCGAGCGCCAGTGCACTAGGTTAGACTCGACGGCTCACGTACATCTCCGGGGGGAGATGACGGAGTAGATCAAACATTGGCAGGGGGGGTGCACGCCTTTGGGTGGGCCACCAAGAGCAGTGCGTTCGCGTACTGACCGTCTTGGTGGCGCCCTCTGTGATGTTTTGGATCGACACGCGTACCTACCCCCCTCTTAGGACTGGGGGCGGCGGCGTGACTAGGGCACGGGACTGGTCCTGGTCGCGCCGGACCGGATCAGTTTAACCCGTTGTCCGCCGGGGCGCAGACAGGTTCTGGTTCCCAGAGGGACTCTGTGCTTTTCCTGTCACCTTGAGTTGCCCTTAACAGTGGCATGCATTGGTCCATACTGTGTTGTACCTTTTTGCACGATGTTAGGGGGTTGGTCCTTCTTCATTTGTTTCACCCCTCCCTCCTGTTAAACCGGGGATGGGAGGGGGCTGTCAGGGAGGCGTCTATATTAATCCCAGCCGAATAGTGCAAGAGCGCTTCCGCATTTTGCCCTGATTGGCCCAGGTAACGCCCTCCAAATGCGCATTTCTTTTTCCCCGCTCAGACGCCGAAATGGAATACATGTATATTATCGCGACGCGGACCAGATTCACTCGCAACGCCATAATAACGTTATTTCCCTGTACATTGCAACGTTAACACAACGCAGCTGTCAACTGTACTTTACATATTATCCAAACGAGGACCACATAACGCCATAACACGCCATAACGTTATTTCCCTGTACATTGTAACGTTAACAAAACGCAGCTGTCAACTGTACTTTACATATTATCCAAACGAGGACCACATAACGCCATAACGTTATTTCGCTGTACATTGTAACGTTACATATTATCCAAACGAGGACCACATAACGCCATAACGTTAACCCGCATCGCATTCGCTGCTTCAGCATAATTGTTTGTGTTATTTCCCCGGGTGAGGAGACCGCGCGAGCCCAGCACTCTCTGCGACTGTAGAGGCGCTCAATGTACCGCAGGTACTTTTCATACCTGCAATTGATCAAATAAGGAAACAAACGCAGAAGATGCACATACATGGATGTAATGACAGCAAGAAGAGGTAGACACATATATGAAGTATGCAAACACAAGCCTCCTGACTTTCTTGCACCGAATTTGCAAGACTGCTGTGCTGTGTGAATGTGGGAATGTCTGTGTACAGCTAAACATAAGCAAACTTGTCTAAGCACTAACCTGACTACCGTATTAGCGCTTTAATATGGCTTCTGTGATTAATGTGATTGACCAGCGTTGCGACCAGCGTTGCTAATATGAACCAAAGGCTTTAATATGGCATCTGTGATTAACCGTGTTGAATGGGGGTCTGAACCAAGCAACCAACAGCGTTAGCGATCTTGTTGTTGTGCATGTTTTTCCATTGGGTTTATCTTATCGGGGGGGGAACCCTTGCGAGCACGGGGAGAACATGCAAACTCCACACAGAAAGGCCTGGGAGATACCCCACCTGGGTAACTGGCATCATGGAAACCTGGTCCCCAAGCGGGAATCGAACCCTGGACCTTCTTGCTGTGAGGCAACAGTGTTTAACCACTACACCACCGTGCCGCTACTAACAGGGTTACTCAGGATAACAGTTACTCAGGATAACAGTTACTCCGGATAACACAATTACTCAAGATAACAGGGTTACTCAGGATAACAGGGTTAATCAGGATAACAGACAGACGTATTTCCTACCGAAGTACCGAGTGACAGCAGGCATCTCTACGGCAGATTAGGGTCCTCTGCAGCTTCTGTGCTGTGTGAATGTGGGAATGTCTGTGTACAGCTAAACATAAGCAAACTTGTCTAAGCACTAACCTGACTACCGTATTAGCGCTTTAATATGGCTTCTGTGATTAATGTGATTGACCAGCGTTGCGACCAGCGTTGCTAATATGAACCAAAGGCTTTAATATGGCATCTGTGATTAACCGTGTTGAATGGGGGTCTGAACCAAGCGAGGACCTCATGCACATGCGCGGCGAGCACCTGGGCGAAGGAAAAGGAAATGCGCATTGCTTACCGGCGAATGGCGAAGAATGCGGAAGCGCTCTTGCACTCTTCGGCTGGGATTAATATAGACGCATCAGGGAGGCTGCTTCTGTCAACTCCTCTATGCATCCCTGTGTAGGTCCCGGTCCACCAGGCCCAGGTCGGGCCTTGCCCTCAATAACCTGTTAGCCTGGTTAACCCTTTTAAACCTGAAACTCAGGATAACAGTTACTCAAGATAACACGGTTACTCAGGATAACACGGTTACTCAAGATAACAGGGTTACTCAGGATAACACAATTACTCAAGATAATAATAATAATAATTTAGGACCTGCTCAGAGGTCATCAATCGGCATGCATGCGATGCATGTATGCGATTCGTCTCTGCGATTAACCCATCCCGTCGTCCTTCTCCCCCAAGGGCAGCCGGGAGCAACGTGAGCCGCGCCCCGGGGACCAATCCAAGTGCTCCTGTCCGTCTTCGTCAAGGACGCCACAGCGTTAGCGATCTTGTTGTTGTGCATGTTTTTCCATTGGGTTTATCTTATCGGGGGGGAAACCCTTGCGAGCACGGGGAGAACATGCAAACTCCACACAGAAAGGCCTGGGAGATACCCCACCTGGGTAACTGGCATCATGGAAACCTGGTCCCCAAGCGGGAATCGAACCCTGGACCTTCTTGCTGTGAGGCAACAGTGTTTAACCACTACACCACCGTGCCGCTACTAACAGGGTTACTCAGGATAACAGTTACTCAGGATAACAGTTACTCCGGATAACACAATTACTCAAGATAACAGGGTTACTCAGGATAACAGGGTTAATCAGGATAACAGACAGACGTATTTCCTACCGAAGTACCGAGTGACAGCAGGCATCTCTACGGCAGATTAGGGTCCTCTGCAGCTTTTGATACTAGGACTGAGCATATGATGAGCTAAACTTGATGTACATTTGTAATATTTGTAAACATTGGAGTGAAACATCAGTGGTTATGAAAGTTATAAGTTATAAATAGCTTATTTTCCATCCTCAAGTAAAACCTTTAATGTCAATGTTTAGAAAGATGGTATTTGAATATGCATTTATATTGCTTTTCTAGTCTTCCGAACACTCAAAAGTGCTTTACAACTTATGCCTCATATTCACGCACACACACACACACATACCATGTAAGGTGTAAACCTGCTCATTGGGAACAGTTTGGCCAGCGCTCAGTGTCTCGCTCAGGGACACCTCAACGAGTTGATGGAACCGGGAACCTTCCGATTACCAGGCGACCACTCGACCGACTGACCCCATTACCTTACCACTTCTTAACAGTATCAGATCCCCTTCAAATCTCTAATCTATTCCACAACCACTTCTTGGCCTCCATACACACACACACACACACACACACACACACACACACACACACACACACACACACACACACACACACACACACACACACACACACACACACACACACACACACACACACACACACACACACACACACACACACACACACACACACACACACACACACACACACACACACACACACACACACACACACACACACACACATACGCTCCCCAAAACAAGTGTTTTTACAGCAGAAACAACAAGATGCATTTACCAAAACGCCACTTACTACGCGCCAGCGGTGGGCGTCGCCCCATCAAACACACAGTGAATACTTTTATCAATAGAAGAGCTTCAGACTCCATTGATGAAGGGCCTTGAAACAAAGGGCTTTCTAGCAAGTCACAGAGGCAGGCGAACAACAACAAAAAAAGATTCTCAACATCAGGCCCACAGCATGAGACACAACACGGGACCTGAGAGCATGATGCCGGGATGCCTCCATCCACCCCCACCCACCCCATGCCTCCATCCACCCCCACCCACCCCATGCCTCCATCCACCCCCACCCACCCCATCCATAACTTAAGCAGAGATCAGTGGCTAACACTCTTAATCCCAAGGGGGTGCTTCCTGAGCTGTAATTTAAAAATAGCGTTTTAATAACACACCACTGCTGCAGTACATTAATCTCAGAATTAATTATCCACCCCACCCCCAGCCTATTTGCTTGAAAGCAGGCTCTTTGCTGCATTTCCTCTGTTTTAGCTCCATTTATTCCACGAGTGAGGGGATAAAGAGATGCATGCGGAGTGTCTTGCGTACAGTACAGTAATTATGCGGTAGCTATATAACTGCTACATTTGTATATGAAACTGGTCATTAGGTTAGAATTGGTTGTCATGCACACAACTGGGTCAGCAAGGTGGGGGCTTTTTTCTCTTAACAGCCCATATTAACAGTTTGCAATTCAGCGGCACAACTTAAATGAATAAACAATTCAATTAAGCTGCGCTTACGTGGGGGAAAAAATGTGAAAGTAATCTAAACATATTGAAGTAAACAGCTGTGGCGTCGGGGAGAGTAACTCGCTTGTTCGTTTACATTTCATGCAAGAAAATGTTTTTTAATCAAGTGTCACTCTCGTGAGCGAAAGGAATTCAATTCCGGGGAGAAATTAAAGAGTATAACGTGACTGCGAGCCGGGCCTAAAGGCACCGCAAATATTCAAAAACAATATTAAACTGCGATAAATAAAATATGAACCTTCTTTGGCAATATAACATTGGAAGTGTCGGGGGACGGCGCACGCAGGCACTTTAAATGTAAGTTAATGAAACACAGAAAAGGCTTTTTTTTTTAAATCCTGCACAGCGATCGCCGGCCGCTCATGGAAAGGGTGGTGGCAGTGCGGCTAGCTGTGGGCGCCCTCTGGCACGACGTTCCAAGATCAAGAGATCAAGTGGAACATTGATACTGATTAGCGGTATGCGAGGTTCAGAAGATGATTATTCTGTTACAAAAAATGAAAATCCTCTCCATCCCAGTCTCCCTCTCCTATTGTATCCTGACTGACTGACTGACTGACTGACTGACTGACTGACTGACTGACCGACCTCCATTGTCATGGCTTCCAGTGCAGACAGTGATCTCCCATACATTCATACATACATACATACATACATACATACATACATACATCACCCCGTACGTATACGCTCTGGGCGCTGAATAGGCGGCACAGCGACGTGTGTGAACTCTGCGTGAGCCGGGTGTGCAGAACGTGCCCCCGGGTCTGTGTATCACAGATAACCTTTACAAGGAGTTGTAGTTCACGCCTCCCGGCCCATGTGGCGAACGCCCTGCTATCAAATGAAAGGATCTGGATGTGGTTAAATTCACAGGCAGGAGAGACAGGCAAAGGGGGCTTGGCATGCATGATTGATGTCGAGTTTTAACATTAAGCTTCATAAGGTGTAGTGGGAAGACTGTGGGATTCTGTGCAAGACTTGCGAAGGTGAGGAAGCTGGAATTGTGTTTATTTGACACCTCTTGTTTTTGTACTGTTATTGTTGTTGTTGTTGTTGTTGTTGTGACCATATGGCCGTTTTGTAATGTGCATCTGATCACTGCTTGACAGGCAAGCAATGTGTTCATTCAGGTTATGTAATACAATCTATACTGTATGTCTCTCTCTGTCTCCATCCCTCTGTTAAATGTTTTTCTCCCAAAGAAGCCACGCACCAGAGAGACAACTCGCAGACTCCTGTGTATTTCAAATTGCCGTTTGATTGAGTTATGAAGTATACAAGACTTGGAACCAAAACCATGACAAAATTACATCCATTTTCCTTGTTTGTGACATGGCTCGCCTCAGATTTCCTGTGTCTCCTACATGACATCCCATTAATTCTGTTTACATCAAGGCAGGTGGTTGTCGGTTAAAGTCGTTTCGTCAATCAATTTTTTCTTTCCCTCCCTCGGACTGCCTCTATTTTTCAAATGAAAAAAATAAGTTGCTAATTTTGCCAGTGCTCTTTCTAGACACTGCCGGTTTAATTGCTAATTGTTAACCGGGAATGAATACATTTGCATATTAATTAGTTAGTCCATTTGCATTTTTAATTTGCTGCCTTCAAAGGGGGCGAGATAAAAGGTCGCACAATTCTGAATAATTTAAATAATTTATGCTCCATTGGTGAAAAGAAGCCCAACAGAAGGATATTAACCCCTCAGAGCTTTTACCGAATAAAGCACTCCAAAAATTGTTTTAACAAATCTAATTAAACGGAAAAAGGTCTGAACACACAGCCACCCAGAGCACAAGGAGGTAGAGTGCGTCCTCGGGAACCAAAAAAAATTAATAAATAAAAAAAAAAACACGCTCAGGAGAGAGGATAGAGGGGGAGCGTGGAAGTGGAGGACGAGACATCCATCCCACCATCCCCCGGATATGAAGGCTTTTCATCATTCAGATTGATCAAATACCCCTACAGGAATGCTGATGGAGCCAGTGCGGCTCTCTGAAGTAAAGCCACTCTTTGCAAAAATGTCATACTCCATAAGCAGTCGAAAGAGACAACGCCTGTTGTGGGGTAGATGGTAGATCTTTTCAAAGTTACCCGCGTGAGTCGCTGCATTTCAAACGAGACAATCCCCTAATCCTAATGAATCATCGTCATTATCCCCCCCCCCCCTTAAAGTCCCATTGCATCTGCTGAAGGTTGGCCAACCAATCTGAAGGACAGAGGAACACCTGAGGAACTCAAGTGACTCAGATAAGGTTTACGTACGTTTCACAGTTTCCAGTGCAAACTTTCCTGAATCCTACCAACTCCTGAGGTGTCCTTTATTAATAAAGAGAATCTCCTCTCCTCCATGTCGGGGGTGCAGGGAGCCGGTGTCTCCTCCCATCCAGGTCCCTGCTGCATTGTGAGACTTGTCTCCTCTCCCCTTTGTCCCAGTGATCTTAATTACAGGCCCCGGGCCCCAGAGCAGAGCGGCCCCATTTAAATCAGAACACATCCAGCCCTCCATTATTGGACTTGGCATTTGGTCTTTTGTGTGCCCCTGCTCTTAAATTACATGCTGCCAATCCGAGTGGGCATGGGCAAGACGAGGAGCGAGCGGAGGACGGGTACGAGATGAGGTGAGGGAGAGAGGGAGGGGGGCCTTGCCTACTCTTGTAGACAGATAGCCCCCCCTCCTCCTCCACTCCCCTCCTTATCACCAGATAACTTATGTAAAGCAGCAGATGAATCCTGTTCCCATTCACGTCGGGCCTGATTGTCAGAATAAGCTTGCATTCCTTTGAGAAGTGATTGACCGCCTGAAAGGGTACAAATTAGGGCCCTGTTCTATCTTTTCTTCTCCAGTCGCAGGGCTTATTTTGTGTCAGATTCACCCGGGCCCAAAATTAAGTGAACTCATGGCAGGGATGAATGGGACGAGCTCTGATTGAATAATTGATTTCCTTTGTGCGGCCTGTGTTTAAGAGGGATAACTAGACATCCTTTGGCGTGTAATGATTGTAATTACGGCGATGACTGGTCATGTCAAATATGACACGGGGAAGGACTATTATTAACCTTTATTATCCACATCGGCGTAAGGAAGAAAGAAAAAAAAACGAACCCGGTCTCTCTCCTGTCCTGTATGTGTGTTGGTTTCACCTCTGCTGACGGAGAGGCTGAACGCATGGATGAACTCGTTCCCTGTGTTCTTCTTCTCCTGCCCCCATGAACGGCAGCCAGATGGGTAATTGACTGTGCAATCGGAGTCACTGGTGTGTCAATGACTCGCATGGCTAGTGAGCCTTGGGGTAACTCTCAAAGTATAATGCATTATAGCTTGAGAATTTAAGAGCGAGTGACGAGTTGGAGGCCTTTTCCAATGAACCCCAGATCTGATCCCACCTATCCCCACCTCAAACTCCATCCACAACCTTACTCCCAGCTCCACCTGTCAGCCGAAACCCGACCTTACTCCCAGCTCCACCTGTCAGCCCAAACCCGACCTTACTCCCAGCTCCACCTGTCAGCCCAAACCCGACCTTACTCCCAGCTCCACCTGTCAGCCCAACCTTACTCCCAGCTCCACCTGTCAGCCCAACCTTACTCCCAGCTCCACCTGTCAGCCCAAACCCAACCTTACTCCCAGCTCCACCTGTCAGCCCAAACCCAACCTTACTCCCAGCTCCACCTGTCAGCCCAACCTTACTCCCAGCTCCACCTGTCAGCCCAAACCCAACCTTACTCCCAGCTCCACCTGTCAGCCCAAACCCAACCTTACTCCCAGCTCCACCTGTCAGCCCAAACCCAACCTTACTCCCAGCTCCACCTGTCAGCCCAACCTTACTCCCAGCTCCACCTGTCAGCCCAAACCCAACCTTACTCCCAGCTCCACCTGTCAGCCCAAACCCAACCTTACTCCCAGCTCCACCTGTCAGCCCAAACCCAACCTTACTCCCAGCTCCACCTGTCAGCCCAAACCCAACCTTACTCCCAGCTCCACCTGTCAGCCCAAACCCAACCTTACTCCCAGCTCCACCTGTCAGCCCAACCTTACTCCCAGCTCCACCTGTCAGCCCAAACCCAACCTTACTCCCAGCTCCACCTGTCAGCCCAAACCCAACCTTACTCCCAGCTCCACCTGTCAGCCCAAATCCAACCTTACTCCCAGCTCCACCTGTCAGCCCAAACCCAACCTTACTCCCAGCTCCACCTGTCAGCCCAAACCCAACCTTACTCCCAGCTCCGCCTGTCAGCCCAAACCCAACCTTACTCCCAGCTCCACCTGTCAGCCCAAACCCAACCTTACTCCCAGCTCCACCTGTCAGCCCAACCTTACTCCCAGCTCCACCTGTCAGCCCAACCTTACTCCCAGCTCCACCTGTCAGCCCAACCTTACTCCCAGCTCCGCCTGTCAGCCCAAACCCAACTCCACTCCCAGCTCCCTAGCCTTCTTCCTCCCTTCTCGCCTCCTAACAAACACCTCAAGCCTCTGCGCCCTCCGGATGAACCTCCAGAGGCTGAACCGCCAGCGCTGCCAGCTGTGAAGACGACCGCCGAGCTCATTTGCATATGAAGGCCTTAATTAGGTACCGCGAGCACTCATGCGGTGAGAGTGTGACCAGCGAGCATGAGGTGGTGTGGGACTGGAAAGGGCGGGCTGGGAGTGTACTGGAGGTGGCACAACATGGTGCTGGGGGTGGCGGGACAAGGCAGAAACAGAACAGGGACTGAGAGGGCACCAGCAAGGCCATAGACACGTTGCCATCTGGGGTGACTAGCGGGGCTAGCTAGAGCCAGGTCACGTATGTTGTTCATCGAAAACATAATTAGTTTACTTGTTATTTTGACGCAATAGGCCAGATAAGAGATGTCTGTCTGTCTGTCTGTCTGTCTGTCTGTCAGCAATGCCAAAAGAAAAACAAATATTGTTTTGGGGGGAGATTTAGTGACATGAATAATGGGTGAGCTTTACTTAGTGAAACAAGGCCATTGCAGTTTGGGGTGGAGGCTGGAATGGGTAGGGTCAGTCTGAATTGGGCATAGGACCAAATGGTTATGAGCTGATCTCCTCTCCTTGCATTACTAGAGACCTCCGGAGTGTCACATACCCAATGGATAGCAACACACGTTATCTTCTTATAATAAAAAACTAAAAAACATTAAGCCTATAAGAACAATCATGGTCGTCTTGATGCATATATCAATCCAGAACAGAAATGGTCAAATACAGTGATAACAAGGCATAACATCCCATTTAAAATGCATTAATCGATAAACCCACGGGTGAAATCGTGTTATTTTCCGAACGTTCCTAAATGAAGACACACATCACAAGTCTGCGGCTGGTTTGTGACTCTGCCATCCTGCTATTTGTGTTCCTTAATGGCTTTCTAATTCCTCATCAGCGGGTAGCTCGCCTCCGCGCCAGGCAGACAGGGAGGGCTGTGGCCTTGGCAGAGTGCCACCCTGGGCATCGGCTGCTGGCACAGGTGCTCATCCATGCCACACTTATGGTGTCTGTAGCAGGCCACAATTAAGGCCCTTTAGGCCTCTTTTTAAATTGGGTATGTTTCAATAGCCAAGTGGCCGCCTTGTTTTTCGTCACTTTTCTATACAGCAATCAGAGAAGGCAGGATTGTTGAATGGTATGAAAGGGGAGCAATCTGTAGTCAGAGCTCTCTCATGTCGATGCAGTTAAATGACACGGATGCAAGAAGTAGATACCGTTGTACGAAGGGCTGTTTTTTGACGTGCAGTCATTACCTTTGTTGTGCTTAGCTTTTTTTCAGGAAATAACTGCAGTAGGCAACTTCGGATAAATTAAGAGTGAGTTTACCTGCCCAGCAGAAACAGAGCAAACTCTGCATCACTTTTCAAGCCCCACACGCCACAAAAGGTTTTCCGCATACTCCCAGAAGCACCAGCAGCTTTAAGCTCAATACAAAAGAAATATCTATATATATATTAAAAAATAAATCCCAGCCTCTGTTCGGCAGGTGGTTTTGCGGGGGTGGCTTTTTGACGTGACCCCGGGATCACCACTTGGCAGGCCAAAAACATCCGATTGGTTGCTGATGCAGGGAGCTGATGTTTTTGGCCAATCAGAAAACCACATCAAAAAGTATGCATAATGTGCAAAACCACCTGCCGGTCAAAACAAATAATTAATAATTTATTATATGTATATATATATATATATTCAGCTTAAAGCTGCTGGTGCCTCTGGGAGTCTGTGAAAAGTGATGCAGAGCTTGCTCTATTTCAGCTGGGCAGGTAAACTCACTCTTGCTCATTTCTCAGATGTTGCCTACTGCAGCTTTAAGCATAGACAAAAAAAAATTCTGATTATAATTTATCTTTTTTTGAATAATCCAATATCGATTTATAAAATCCCAGATTGATCTAAATAATTATATATACGCTATATTGTGTTGACTGTAGTGTGTTGGTCATGTTAAATAAAAGGTACATAAACACATTGAGTGCCACGGACGAGTTTTGTCATTAGTTCATGCCGACCTTCGAGTGCCCCCGACGCTATATAGCGTTTTTTTTTTTTTTATTATTGCCGATTTGAATTCATATTTCATCAATCGAGCCTCGGGTTAGTGCTGCAGAGTCTATCTGAGCTCAATTGGGAAGATACCGCTCCATATCGCCTCTCCCTGTGTAACTGCACCCCATTACTTTACACTGCTGAAGGGGGGGTGGCCAGTTTGCTAATTTTACTTTTCCCTCAAGCCAACTGAAGGATCGATTGTGCTCGCCGGCCCGGAAAACGCGTGGATTATGTATTTACAGGACCCAACACTGTAATCAATAAGCGTGATCGATATTTGGAATGGCGATCAGGAATTGGAATAATCTTTTTGGATAACATCTGATCTCGGGTAAGGAATTTATTTTACCAGTCTTAGGATAATCAGAGCTGTTTTCACAGAGATATAAGCGTTTGACCTATGCGTGTGTGTGGCTATGATCGCTGATGAGGAAATGAGAGAATCGATTTTTCAGCCCACCTCTATAGCGTGCATAAGTACACATATACTATCGATAATCTAGCGTTTATTTGAAAACGATTCATAAATAGTAGGGCTGCAACTAATGACTATTTTGGTAGTCGACTAATCTGTCGATAATTTTTTCGATTAGTCGACTAATCGAAAAACAATTATATAAAAAAATTTAAAATATTTTTTTTTAAATATAATCCTTTTCTTTTTTTGCACTACCTATCTTTGTGAAAGTGGCTTCTCAGCTCTGGTCCAGCTGAAGACAGAGCAGAGGAACAGATTGGACATTGAGCATGACCTCAGAGTTGCTTTGAGACTCTTGTCAGGACCAAACAACATCCCCAGTTATCCCATTAGTTCCCCAAAACTTACTGTCGGTCTGTTATGTTAAGCTAAGAAGTCTTCAGCTGGCTGGACCAGAGCTGAGAAGCCACTTTCACAAAGGTAGGTAGTGCAAAAAAAAAAAAAAAAAAAAAAAAAATTTAAATGACTAATCGATGCAACAATTCCTCGTCGGCGATTTTTTTTAATTATGTCGACTAATCGTTGCAGCCCTAGTTAACTGCAAACAAGTCATTGATAAGCGACGGCCAGATTAGACACATAGCCATAATTTAAGACAGAGATTATGCGTTCACAACGCTATCATTGAAGTGGGTCATGGCTTCCCATGTGGGTTTCCCATGTTAATGGCCGGGCACTGAAAGTGTTAATGCAACTGCTTTGTGGTCAATTCTAAATATAAACATTCATATTTTAATTCATAATAAACCAGGTTAGAGGGTTAGAGGGTTCATTGTACAATTTACAGCAATAGTTCTGAGAATCTCTTTCATATCCAAGCAAAATTGGTATTATAACTGAAATATCCCTAACCGAAGATTGAATAGAATTGGAATCGACCAAACCAATCCATTAACGGACCCGTGAGGAGGCCGCAGCGCTAGTCGTCTGCAATGAGACGCACTCCGTTGAAGTCTTGTCATTTTCCAACTTTGTACTCACCATTCTGAAAACAAAAATAAACACACATCAAACTGTCTCCACAAAGAGCTGACCATCAGCAAGAAACACAAGCTGCAGACAAAACACTTCGACCCAGTCGGAAGCCTTTAAGCCCCCCCCCCTGCGACAAAAGCAAAAAGACAAAACATCCCCAAAGAGTGGTCTGCCCGTCTGCCATGACACTTCCCCACCAGCCACGCCGGTCAGACGGATCACATCCCGAGGCGAAACACAACACGTCTCTCTCAAAACACCCTCCTCTGATCTCACCTTGGGAAGGGGAGACAACACTTTCATATATGTCCCACACACAGTCATCTCACTCTGTGGCATCTTCCCCTTTGAAGGTACAGTAGCTGCTCCTCAGATGTGAAAGCTCCTGCTTTTATCACCTGTTATGGAGGAGGGTTGGTGGAGGAGCGTTGGGGTGGAGATTTCTTTTTAACTTGGACCCAGCGAAGAGGGTGAGGAGGAGGAGGATGTTGACGTGTGAAAAGGGCGCAGTGGTGCTGGGTTAACTGGGAGAGCTGCAGCGCGAGGACCAGACAGTTTAGCAGGCGTCACACACTCTGGAACAGCCTCTCAAGAGAGACAAAGGCAGTCCTCGTCAAAACCCTGCCTTCACCTTGAGCATTGCCGACAGATGGAAGCGTTACCCACCCACCACCAATACTTGGTTTCTACCTATTGAGAATGAACATTTGGGTTTTGGTGCCTGTACCAAAGTGACGCTTTTTGTATGCCTAATGTCAGGTTGCGTTATCATACACATATAAAACTGTATGATAGCAATGTACAATAACACTGTAAATAAATATATATACATATTTAACTATATCCGTATGAATATATCTGCATTCCTATCAACATACCTGTATACATAGCCACTCTGCATTATACTATATACTGATACCTACTCTTATTAGTTATACCACTGGCCAGTATGGCTTACTACCATAATATATTTATACTTTTATTACTGTACATAATAATACTGCACATACATCAGATTAACATATTTACTCAGCCTTTACGAACTTACGTACGATAATACATTTGAATCTAAATCGAATTTAATACACTAATCTTTTCATACTTTTGTTTGGCTCTCACACAAGGCCACGGAAGAAAACTATATTTGACTGACGTCAATCCACTAACTAAGACTAAGTGGTCTCAATTAGGGATGCTCGATATTGGCTTTTTTGATATCGGAAATTAAGAGTTGGACAATATCGGTATATCGGTATCGATACCGATATATGCAGGGTCCCCCCCCCCCAAAAACAATTAGTTTAGACTTGTTTCTAATAGAGAACGGCTTTTATTTGTCAAAATGTGTACCAATTAGGGATGCTCGATATTGGCTTTTTTACCTATACCGATATTGTCCAACTCTTAATTTCCGATACCGATATCAACAGATACCGATATATGCAGGGTTCCCCCCCCCCAATTTTTTTAAATAATTTCAGGTAATTAACATTACATATCTCTTGTTGTGGAATTAACACAATATTATGCATACTTTTGACAATAAATAAAATCAGAATTTGTTCTTACTTGCTTGCCTGGGTAAATAAAGGTTATAGAAATGTAAAAAAATATTTAAAAAACAGATATTTTCCGATATCACATTTTAAAGCCAATATCGGACATCCCTAGTCTCAATGGACAAGCTTTGGCTTTTTATTTTTTTTCCCCTTTGGACGTTTACATCATCACATTTGTCTCACCTACAGAAAACAACATTGATATAGAGCCATAGAGCTACAGTCTCTTTGCTGCCAGCAAAATTATGTTACAGGATACAAGTTCCACACGAAGTCACTGCAGCCAAATAACCCTCGAAACACGTGGCGTAACTAGGCGACAGTTAGCCCAGGTGCAGGAATCTTTACGGGGCCCCTCCTTATAACCGACAGATGATAATATTCATGGTGTAGCCGTTTCATGTTTCATCTATTCCTGTTAGGGGCCTCTCTGTGGGCCCCCCGCCTACACCAAAGGTCCGGGTGTCATTGCTCCGCCTGTATTTACACCCCTGCCACAAAATGACTGTTTCGTTAGTAATTTCTGACCCTGTAATACTTATTTACTTGTTTTTGTGTGCACACGCTAGTTTTTTTCCCACACTTTTTAAACATGTCCATGTTTAACAGGAGTCACCGTTTGCAAGCCTTTAGTGGGCCATGAGTGGGATTTAAAGTTACATTTAATTCTGGTTGCACTGGGTAAGCAGTTCTATTGTTGCATCACTCAGAAATGTAATTACTCGGGATCGGTTAAACACACAAAAACAGTCAATGAAAAAAAAAAAATGGCATAGATCCAAGACACGAGTGAATATATTAATGTTAAAATAGTACGAGTACCAAAAACACTGGCCTTTTAAGACAACAGCACAGAAGTCTTGCCTCATTGTGCCGGTTCTCAGGCAGCTGGAAACGACTGGTCCCACAGCTCTCCGGGAGGAACCAGTCTATCCATTAGCCTTGGCATGCTGCCCAACACCGCTGAGAGGGTCCTGGTAGTCAGGGAGCCCGGGTGGGACGGGACCCTCTGTCACTCACAGGGACACGTGTCATAAACTCATTGTCTCGCCATCAATCGGGGGATCTAACCACCGCCGGAGCAGATGGAGGCCCAGCAGGAAGACGGAGGGGCCATGCCCTGGGCCTCCACCCCACACAGAGTGCACTCTGCTGGGGTAAAGAGGGGCCCCTGCAATGGGAGAGACCCATGCCCTAAACCGGACCACCCATCGATACACCTCTGGATGAGAGCCTAATGTTGGGTATGATTAATGAGAGACGCGTAAGCGTGCCACCACTGCTAGCGAGGGAAATGGGCTAGCTTTTAATGCGTTTTCAGCCTATGTACAGACTCCCAACAATAGGCAAGATTGACAAAGCTACTTTCCACTCCCCAAGTTCTGCATTGGATTCTTCCCCTCTCCTAAACAGCGTCTCATCTTTATCAGGGATTTACTTTCAAACCTCCAGTGTCACAACTGCATTTCTCAATATATACAGGGAACCTGAAATCAGAGCTAGCACAGATATGAAGATACCTTCTTACCATATTTAAGAAAAAAACAGCACGAAACACGGCACAGAAGGGATAAAGGTGCTTTTGCCTGTTTCTGTGAGTGTGGGGATCTGTAATGATATTCATAAGGAGGACCACCTACTGGGGGTGCGGGGAAGACTGTTCCTAAGCAACAACATACACGCTCTCATATGAGCCATGTCTTGGGAAATTTTGACCGGATTGGGATGCAGATAGAGAAGACAACAGAAAAACCTTTAACTAGGCCACATTATCAGTCTGCTTCTCTGGGCGGGGAATATCTGGGTGTCTCATGTAACTGAAGTCCCCTCTGCGGGGCGATGCATATTTCAGAGGCCACCCTTGCTTGTGCTTTCAAACGATTTCAAAACAATTCAAACGGGTTTCATTCTGTGGGAGAAATAAAAGAAATGTGCAACATTATTATGCGGTGGAAATGAATCACGACGACACGATTCTCTGCAACATTGTAGACCTTTTATTTGTGAAAAAAGTACAATACCTCGTCCTTACAAATAAGCCTAAGAAAACAGTTGGAACTGAAAAGGAGCATTGTAAGAACAACAGAACGCTTCCATAGTTGAAAAAAGTCATCTATACATGGAGATTTTCATACGCACCATAAAGATGTGAGTGGTTATGATCCGGCGTCATTGTAACATATTTCACACAATTAGCACAGACAATTGAGACAACCCCCCAAAAAAAACTGTTTTTGTTAATACAACAAAATATTGAGAAGTAAAAATGTCATACGTTTTTTAGATTTTTTTCTTTTACTTTTAAAGCAGTGAAACAAATTAACCTTGTGCTGCTAAAGCCACATACGTTTTCAACCCATTCACTAGTCCTTCAGTTCAAAATCCCATTAAGTGGCCAAGCAAACAAAAAAATAATTATAATAATAATAATTGGTCTTGTTCGACAAACCTATGATGTTTTTTTTTTGTAATCAAAATCACAATATTTATGCCACATTCAAAACCATCAAAGGCTAAAACTCAAGTCTTTATATTCCACACAGAAAGTATCAATTTTGTATTACCTTTTTTTCTGTTAATGTACAAGACAAAAATACATCGACAGTTACTGTACAAAGTGTGTATAATTGAGAAGATATGAACCGTCCAACTCTACTTCCTGTTCTTCTGCCAGCTTTATGGAGACCATTTGACAATCTCCATATTAGTTCAACATGAGAAACAACCACATCTCTGTTGACGAGGACTCTGTAATGGACCAAGTGCATCAAGGATGTCTACAAGCTGGTCGATGGAAGCAGAACGAAATGCCCTTCCCATAGGTCACAGGGAACAACTGACCTATCTCAAACCCCACCCTCTTTTCTTGATCATCCAATCACAACTGTCGCTTCCCTCGAACAACCTTTACGAGGGAAGCAATAGTTGTGATTGGAGGATCGAGAAAAGAGGGCGGGTTTGAGATAGGTCAGTTGTGGCATTTAGCCAGCTGGTTAGCATACTAGGTTAGTTTGCTAGCATCAGGAATTTTGCATTCAATGGAAAAAGAAAAAAGACTCCCACAAACTGAACAACTGGAGTGGAAATCTGTTTGAAAAGAGCAGCAGAACATTGACTGAGATTAATGAAAATTGCTTATGATTTTGATTTCTTTCTAACTGTCCCAGAGCCGTGCCAAACGACTCATTTTATTCTTCTAAACCGAAGAGGGTCCATCCCAAATCATACAAATGTGACTGTGTATGAATTTGACCTCTTTTCATCTACCGTTTATATCGTCCCCGGGAACTTCTGGGACGGCCTAAATGTAAAGCCCCGATTATCAAGCTGCTTCAGAACTAGATACGAAGCTATCTAGCCTTCGGCTACTTATACATTTCCATCGCTGTTATGCCACGCACCGCACTGTAGCGAATGTGTGGATGACTGCATGATGTCATACCAGAAAGCAGACATGTTTATGCACAGGGTCCGCTCTAACTAATCTATCACTGCATTGTTTTGTCCCCACCGCTGTGAGCAGCTTTTTGGTCAGTTATGTACTCAAACCTGAGCTATAGTTTCATGGTTTATGGTTTGCAGGAAGTATTTAAACTGTGTCTGTGATTTTTGGTGCGTCCACACTTTTAACATCCTAACCTCACCACAAAACTCCCTTCATCCAAAAAAAGGCCACAAAACAGTTGACAGTGATCTAGTGATGATTGTGTTGTATGCCCCCCCCCCCCCCCCCCCCAGTTATGATAAGATATTTATTTAAAAAAAAAAAAAAAAAAAAAAAAAGGATGGGTTGCCTGAAAGCTTCACTGCACAAAAAGGTCATCTTGAGCCCATTGGTGGTCAATGGACAGACGATTATCTTAGTTACAAGCGCTTTTCAGGAAACTCACCTAAGAACTGTAGAGGAAAAAACAGACATTTTTTTTTAATCATTAACTTCCTTTCTTCTCTACCGTATTTTTTCCTCTTAACATTACACATTGTGTGATCTCACTGATTACTCTTGACAAAGAAAGCACGACATAATCAAGCGGTACTTCGCGGTCGTTGTCTGGCTTCTACATCACCATCCATGAGGAAGGGAGAAGGGAAAACGTCTGTTGTGTGAGCTTCCAATAAACATGAATGCACGCTTGGGGGCCCGCACATGTTGAGTGTGACATCACCCTTTCGCTCATCACCATTTTCCCTCAGAACAACCTGCCATTTTGGAAGGAAAGAGGGTCGGTTGATGATGAAGAGATGCCCCCTTCAACTCCCGAACTAAGAACAGGTATTTTTTTTTCCTTTTTTCACCCTACGTGCCAGGAGAGGTCAGATTAGGGACAAAGCGATCTGATCCCAGAGCAGTGGATGTGGGCAACTTCTACCCACTGCTCCATTGTGGTAGTATTGGAGGAGGCTGCATGTAGAAGAGACCAGCGGAAGGGCTTCACCGCCCTCTAGTGGCGACGGCCGGTTCCACACGTTAACCAATCGTCCCTGGGACAAGGAAAGAAACCACCCCGTCCCTGTGTTTGTCTGACTGTCTGTCTGTCTACAGTACATCTGGCTGTCCGTGGGTTTTGGACGTACACAGATGGGGACGTCCGTCCTAGAATGGGCAAGAGACATGGAGAGGAGGGGAGGGGAGGGGGAGGGGGGGGGTCTGGAGTCTGGACGTGCTGCTTCTACCTGCTGAGGCGAAGCTTGATGGAGTTCTTCACCACAGGGATGGGGTTGGTGGGGAGCAGGGGGACATCAGACAGGTCAGCTGTGGCCAGTCTCTGTTAAGGTGAAGACAGAACGACACTCCTTTTAGAGCAGAATATGTAATAAACTACAGGTCAGGAGGGGCGTTGCACCACGTCAATTGTAAGGTTCCAACCCTTAACCCTTTCACTGCCACACGACAGCCGGTTAACCCTTTCACTGTGACAATACAGAAGGTTAGCCCTTTACTATCACACAACCGACGGCGATGCTCCATGATGCTAATGATGGAGCATCGCCGTCGGTTGTGTGATAGCAAAGGGTTAACCTTCTGTCGTGTGGCAGTGAAAGGGTTAAAGGACCATACCGGTGTCATTTTGAGATTCTCCCCGTCTTGAACCGATTCTGTGTTTGTAGAAGTATACGGCTCAAGTGTCAGCAGGTCTCAGCCTGCCTTACTATGCCACGCACACTGCAATCCATGTTATAAATGGGTGGGAAATACTCTTGAGACATGAAAGTAGTTTTTGAAAGTGGCAAGGCCGGTGAAAACCACTCAACCATTTACTTTCAATAACGTTACTGCATTACTCTAATACACACCATTCAAATCCATTACATTTCCACGTTCAGTTTCTGGTTGTGCTCGTTATTTAAGGCCCCATGAAACGGCTAGCAGAATGCCATTTGATTTTGCATATTTAGGTGTTTCCTGTAAAAACAGGAAACTAGGGAGGGAATTGTCGGAGATATTGATAGGGGTTTACAGTAGCCAATAGCACTGAATGTGCGTTATGGTCGACTGGTTAGCTAGCAAGCTAATGTTGAACACTGGTTTCATTAACCAGACTGAGTACTAGCTTAGTTACAATGTGCTGTAAAATGTAATTCTAGAAAGCATTTCATTGGACACAAAATGTGTATACGCCCCTGTGTGCAGGATGACTCTACCATGTAAAAAAATATATATGTTTTCCAGGAAATTACAAACCGTAAAATACCATACGTGCCAAAATAGTCTACAAAACTACTTTGTCATTGTTGGGACAGATACTGGCGTATAGGTGACGATCAGTGCAAGACGTGATCAAATAACTTAAAACATCCATTTGGATCTCATGGGGCCTTTAATGTCTAGGTGCTTGCGATTGATGTGTGGATCTGAACGGCTTGTAGTAGAGTAATACAGTTAACGTTAGTGAAAGTAAACATGGTTTTCACAAGGATGAATTACCTACAACTAGTGACTCACTTCAAACAACTTTCAAGTCTAACAGACTATTTCCACCCATTTTCAACATCAATGGCAGTGTGAATGATTAAGGTAGCTAAAACTAAAACTGTGAATACCTACAAACTGGCACTGTCTACTGTACAATTAAAACAAACAAAATGGGTCATCAAGGGGCCCGTTTCGAGTGTGTCTTTACAAGAGCATAGCACTATGTTGTTGTTGTTTTTTTTAATGGGGATGGGGCCCATGGCTTAAGACTTGTAGTTGGTTGTTTGAAGTAAGATAAGAGATGGAATCAGTCCTAAATTCAAAGATTTATACGTTGTTTGATGACTGAATGTTTGGTACAATGCAATGCAATTAAACTTGTGCTTTTCCATGATAAGCTGTTAAACATAAAACAAAGTTTGGACATTTGTTTGGTAGATTATTTCTCTGTTGTAACAATACTTCTTGGCAATACATTTTATACCGTTGGAAAGCCTGTTTATTTACCTTTTAAATGGTGCCCCATTTGTAAGGAACATGCATTTGTGGTGTGAGCAGCACAGCCGAGTATGTGGGTTGTGCCCATGAAAAATTTGCCAAATCTTATTCAAACAGCTTATTCTGCTGTTGCTATTGACTCTTGTTTGGTGTCGTTTGGTGGATTGGATGATTGAAGTTTATCAGTAAAAAGGAAGAAACGAGACATATTGGCAACTTTACAATTTATTAATTTAACAAACAGTCAGGAGCCTCAGTAGCGTGTGGAAGAACCATACACAGCCACAACAGCCTGGCACCTCCTCATACTGGACACCAGCGTGGTCACACACTGCTGTGGGATGGCATTCCACTCCTCAACCAGGATTTGTCACAACTCTCAAGTCAGCCAACGTGGTTGTGTTGGTCACCCTAGCACGAATACCACGCCTAAGCTGATCCCACAAGTGTTCAATTGGGTTGAGGTCAGGACTGTTGGCAGGCCATTCCATTCCCTCTACTCCCAACTTCTGGAGGTAGTCTCTGATAAACCGCTCTGTGGGGGCGAGCGTTGTGATCCTGGAGGATGGAGTTCGGTCCCAGACTGGAGATATGAGATTGCCACTGGTAGGGGGTAGGTGTGGAAAAGTGACCATAGCTCAGCGTAGGAAGGTCCGCTCGAGGTCCATATCTGAGGAGGTGCCGGCTGTTGTGGCTGTGTGTGGTTCTTCCACACGCTACTGAGGCTTCCGACTGTTTATTAAATGATTAAATTGTAAAATTGCCAATGTCACGTTTCTTCCTCGTTACTGATGGACTTTTTTGTTCCATGTTTATATCCATACCTTAATTTGTGCCCCATTATTCAGTTCATCTTGAGAGGACGACATCTCTTCAGTCACCTGTAGTAGTAAAGTAAAACAAAGACATGAAAGGGTGCATCTCAGTTAACACTTTGGTCGCCAGGCTTATATTCACAATAAACCATCCCACACCAGCTCTATTTGTCTATGGAGAAGTTCCCCTTATTTGCAGGGCTATAACTTTTTAAATTGTATTGCTAAATTGACATTACTATGGCCCATTCAACGTCAAGTATCTACGTTATACTTTTTCATTCACATATTCATACTAAAATACAGTCTAAAGTATAAGTATGTTTTTATCGTTTTCTGCAGCATTCTCCAGAACATGATTTATAGCCCTAAATGCATTATATTGATGATCAAATACAGTGCGCGAGATAAAAAATGTCAAATGGATGCGCTTCTAGAAATTACTACTCATCTGATGTTGACCGGATGGGGGGGGGGGGGGGGGGTCGTTTATAATTCCGTGGCCAACGTTAGATGATTCATCTGTGGTTGATGATCAATAGAGCAGTTTGTATCGAACACGTTAAAAAAAAACGCTGAAACTTACCGTAGCTTCCTCGTAGCATTGGGCGATGAGCGTGGAGCAGAAATATTCCTATTATGGGATGTAGAAATATGCGATCCATCTCCAGGTTGTATAATAATATATACGTCCAAATCATGTTGTTTATAGAGTTATTGGTAACGGATTGCTATCCATTGTGTCTAGCTCGAGTCCTGGGACTATTAGCGAGTGATCGGACCGAATTGGAATGAGCACCAGCTTCAGTTTCCTGTTTCCGGTTTGGGCTATCCGCCGATCGGCCACCAGATGGCGCTCTTGAACCGTTGGAGAGTTGAGAGGGGATCAACAGTAGATCTCAAGTCTCCGGGGGAGAAATATGATTGCGATCACAGATTTTTGAAATATTGATATCAAAGACGTGGTACGGCGTCTTTGGCAGAATGAGCATGGCGGGGAATGACGTGGTAAGGCGTTTTTGGCGACCATAGTGTTAAGGTCTAAATGCACTCACTGGGCCTCATTCATCAGTATGTCCTATCATTTGACTATCAAATACTAGTCACAATATACTTAAAACACATCATATATATTTTTTTATCTACCTTTTCTCCCCCTTTTTTCCGTATTTTTCTCCCATCCCAATTTAGTCGTTATGCCAATTCCCTTCCTGGTCGTTGCACGCGTTTGCCCCCTACTGTCGGTCTGGGGAGGGAGAAGACTACCACATGTCTTCCTCCGATACATGTGGAGTCAGCCAGCCGCTTCTTTTCACCTGACAGCGAGGACTCTCACCGGGGGAATGTAACGCGTGGGAGGATCACACTATCTCCCCCAGATCCTTTCCCTGCTGAGCAGGCGCCCCGACCGACCAGTAGGAGTCGCTGTTTACAACGACCAGGATACATACCCCACCGGCTTCCCACCCGCTAACACTGCCAATTGTGTTAGTAGGGACGACTGACCAAGCCGGAGGTACCACTGACAGCTGGATTCGATCCCAGAGTCTCTGCGGTGGTAGGCGAGCAATTAGTCCGCTGCGCTACCCAGCCGCCCCCAGATCATATATTTTTATAATCTAAATTTAAGTGGAAATGAGTTTGATAGTGACAGTATTTAAAAAGCTCTCAGTACCAGTTTGTGTATTTTGCATGACAAATAAGGCCCAGTGAGATCACAATCACATTAAAAGAAATACTGGAAATATTTAGTTTTTACATGACAGATGAAAGAGTAACTGTACCTCCGTGCTCTCATCTTCTTCTTGTGGCTCAGTGACTGGATCCTACGAGGAGAGAGAAAAACACAGAACAGGCTCAAGTCCAACAGCATCCAAACATGACCAAGGACAAACATTATTCATTCTTACTGTAGGAATGGATGCAATCTGTGGTTGGCTAGTCTCTTTAACAGAGGATCAGGAACACAGGGACTATGACGTCAGTTCAGCTCTTAAACATCCAAGGAAACAGCATGCAGGTCATAAGCTCCCATGGTTTCAATTACTTGCCAATGTAAAAGACCTTTGGGGCGGGTTGATTGACATCCTGAAGTACTATTGTTATAAAGATCGGGGCGGGGCACTCAAAATCTAATTGGACAACAATGTTTTTTTGGTGTTCACCCACAGGCACAGAGTCACACAACTCACAAATTAGCTACGGTACTTTTACCTGGAAAACAATAGATTTCTTTAGACTAAATTAAAAAGGAAATGATTTTTGTGAATTATTTGGCACATAGTCATATAACTAGGAGCAGAACAAAGGGGAGAATGGGAGGGGGACAACACTTTTCATTGTATGATATCTGTAAGTTAAAACAAGCAGGCTAGGCAACAAAACACATTTCTCAATTAGCAGCGCTAGACTGAATGTCTTTCTCCAGGTTATGTGTAGTGTAGACATAGCTAAATCTAGCAAACATGTTTACATGAATAATATAATACAGTAATCAAGGATCAATTCATGGAACTGTCCGTTAAGCCTCCTATAATGAAAGTTGATAATATATTATAAGAAGCCCAGAAGTAGGAACATTTTATTTGAATATGGCTTCAAATATTTTGAGGCACGCTTAATTTATCTCGCCAGAAACGTTGGGACAGGACAAGCTAGAGACGCACTGACAAGATAAAACGATCGCCCCTCACATTTATTTTCTAGTTCAATACATTTGTATTAAAATATATATTTGTCCAGTCTATATTTTTTGGGACTTCTATGTTCCCAAGGTCTGGAGGAGAGTCTCATGAAGCATACGGGCAGCAGACTACCTCGTTGAGTTTCTCAGCTGTGGTCTCCTCCAGTGACGCAGCAGGAGGTGGGGGGGCCGGGGAGGACCCCTCGCTGACTCCTGTGGTCTTCGTCTCTGCGGCTGCCTCCTGGAGTGGAACACAGAATAACACAAGACTATAAATCAAGCTTTCTAGCTGTTTGTTTGTTTGGTTAAGAGATACTTCCTTCTGGTTCGTGAGCGTCATCTTCATGCAGCCAAAAATGTGTTATGACTACAGGGCAGTGAAAGTGTAATATATCCAAAGCAAATGACAGGGCAAAACTGTCTTAGTTACTCCACAGAAATTCAGACCAGATTTTGAGTCAACGTTTTCCACATTATTGTAACATAATCTTTGGTCTTGATATTGTACATTGTTATGAGGATACAGGGGTCTAAATAGAACACTTTTATGCGAGTGTATTTGGTAACCACAGAGAACACATAATTACAGGGGTGTCAATGCCATTATGGATACAGGACATAGTAAACATTTAATAATTAATACAAAATAAAAATAAAAACTACTAAACCACCTGTGCCAGGCACCCAACGTTTCAACCAAATCTACAGGAAACAAGATATTATTGAGCAGGTTTTCAGGAGATGAATCTACACTTGAGGGCTCTATTCTGAAAAGATGAATCTACACTCGAGGGCTCTATTCTGAAAAGATGAATCTACACTTGAGGGCTCTATTCTGAAAAGACGTGACCTGAGGATGATCACTCAAGCAGTGGCCTGCCATCCAAGACCACGTTGGTCAGTTCTGCCCAGATACTGCCATGTTACTTGTGAATGGCGTCTGGATGTCATTCTAGACAGACCTACAATAGCTCTGGTGTTGGGTGGGTGCCGCTAACTAGCTCCAGCTACTCCTACTGTAATAGAACACAATCTTGTCTGGCCACAAAGGAATGTGACTAGGTTACACAATTCACAAAAGGAAACTAAAAGAAGATGCCCTTCCACTAGCGTTGCTGACAAATGGTAACAATTTCTACTTTTAATATCTTAGAAGGCACTGGTGCCAGTGCTTTTTGGATGGAAAACTGAAAACGGTGACCCCTGGTGGCAAAAATTTAAAACACAATGAATTCTGAACTGGTCATTATTTAGCATGAAGGACTTTCACGAGGATAATGGACATTTCTACAGATTTAAGATGCGAGTTCTAAGTTCTAACTCTTAGCAAATATGACCACATATTTTCTACCACTGAAGATATACTATAAAAAATATTAAATGTTTTCTATTATTGGTACTAGGGATGTCCGATATTATCAACCTACCGATATTATCGGCCGATATCGGCATTAAAATGTGATATCGGAAAATATCTGTATCGGTTTTCAAAAAAAGATTTTTTTTATTTATTTTTTTACATTTCTATAACCTTTATTTACCCAGGCAAGCAAGTAAGAACCAATTCTGATTTTATTTATTGTCAAAAGTATGCATAATGTTGTGTTAATTCCACAACAAGATATATGTAATGTTAATTACCTGAAATTATAAAAAAATTTGGGGGGGGGAAACCCTGCATATATCGCTATCGGTTGATATCGGTATCGGAAATTAAGAGTTGGACAATATCGGTATAGGTAAAAAAGCCAATATCGAGCATCCCTAATTGGTACACATTTTGACAAATAAAAGCCGTTCTCTATTAGAAACAAGAGTCTAAACTAATTGTTTTTGCAGTTACCACAAGTGCAGTTTTGTCACACAGTGGAGAGAGACGGAAAAAGAGAGAACAAGATAGAGGGGGTCGTTCCCGTCGTTAGTGTCCAAAGGTGTGTACGGTGTGCGTTATAGAAGATCTTGTTGTTTGTTTGGTGTCCAGTGTCTATTGATTTTGAGAGCTTTAACCCATTCCCTGCCACCACTTTGATCATCTTATACCATTCTCTGCCAGTGCTGTAAGTCTATGGAGATGTCCACCTTCTTTGCAGGGCTATAACTTTTTAAATTGTATTGCTAAATTGACATTACTATGGCCCATTCAACATCAATTATCCATCGTTCAGGATGTAGGAATGTTTTACTTTTTCATTCACACATTCATACGAAAATACCGTCTAGAGTATAAATATGTTTTTATCGTTTTCTGCAGTATTTCCTAGAACGTGAGATAGACATAAATGCATATATTAGATTATCAAATGCCGTTTGATACCGATCAACGTTATATTAAAAATTTCAACTGTGCATGGTCCTAAACGTTATGACTGCGGGTGAACGGAGGGGGGGGGGGTCGTTTATAATTTATATAATTTATGTAGTATGGGTGATATATTTATCAGAGCAGTTTGTATAGAAAATTATAAACAAAAACGCTGAAACTCACGTCAGCTTCCTCGTAGCGTTGGGCGCTGAGAGTGGAGCAGACAGATCCCAGTTATGTGATGTGGATCGAGACGATCCAGTTCCGGTTTGTATAATACTAATATACGCCCAAATCATGTTGATTATTGAGTTATGGCAACGGATCCATATCCACGGTGTGTGTATTGAGTCCCAGGACGATAAACAAGTGGCCGGACGGAATTAGGGGACGGACCGAGCTGCAACGGGCATTTCCGGTTTGGCAACTCGCCGATCAGCCACCAGGTGGCAGTATTGAAGCGTTGCAGAGTTGTGCCGAGTCCTACAGCATCAGCCAAGACTCCGTGGGTGAAATATGAATTCCATGACGAAAATATGAAATATGAACTTGAAACACGCTGTACGATGTTATTGGCAGAATTCGCATGACCTTGAAAGCCGTCGTATGACGTTATTGGCGGGGAATGGGTTAATAATAAGACCTTTAAAAATTACACCCAGAAACTGAATGTGGAAGTTCAACTTGTAAGGAGAGTAATACAGTATCTCTCTCTGTGCATGAGGTTGGCATTCAAATAAGAATGCTCCATCTCTCGGAGTGAGATCTAATTAATTATTTGTTAATTATTTTCATGTAATTAGATACCCACATTTTTTACAGGTAATATGCATACCGGTTTAAGTAAACCATTTGATAATATTTCCCATCTTTGCTGAGTAAGACTACAAAGGGAATTAAAAGGCATGTCCCATATAGACACCTGTCCCAAACATAGGCCGGTTTTGTTCAATGATTGAAGCAAATAAAAGCCTGTCATTTAAGTTTTGCAGTATTTGCTTTTTAACATCGATTTACTCAGCAAAATTGTATAACACACTTGTCACAGCAGTTGGATGATATTCTATACTGTATATCGACATATTTGAAGAATGTGTACAAGGAAAGGTTCAGTCTGACATCTGGTGGATTGACTCCAGCAGCGGTTCTCAAACTACGGGTTGCGACCCAAAGTTGGGTCGCGGGTAGGTGACAGTGTTTGGCAACACATTTTTTTTTTATTATTATTTTTTTAATCAAACGAAAAACCGACGGCCAAACTCAGATCGAGTTTTCCACGTGGCAGCTGTATGTATTTGCCATGTCTCGCCTCTTCATCAACGGAGGCCACACATTATTCCAATACACATCTCACTACATCCTGCGCAGGTATAATGGCGGAGGCCACGTCTGGTCTTTTGTGAGTCAGACGAGCGCAACGTGCTGCGACGTGCGCGTACGAGAGCCGCCGAACGTTAAGGATACACAACTCACTTCATCCTGCGCAGGTATAATCACGGAGGCCATGTCTCAATATGTTGAATCTGGGACTACAAGGTCGGACCTGTTTGGGACACAGACCTGTTTTGACTCACAGCTCAAATGGAGAGCTGGATTAAAAAGTACCCAGTGTTGCTGCACTGAGGAAGCTTGTCCCCATTGCATCAGCATATGGATCAATGCGAGGCTGGATTTTCGGCACAGACATTAATAAAAAAATAAATACAGATCTCGCCTCAGAGTAGAAGTGGATCTCCGCCTCTTTCTCAGCACAATGCAGCCACGTATCATGGAACTATGTACAAGCACACCCCATTAAGTCTAGTTTTTGTTTATTCTTGAAAAGCGCATTTATCTTTATTAATTTTTTAGCAACATATTTTGGCTAAATATGCCTCGTTTTATGTGAATACAGAAAAGTATCTGTTGCTTTTGTTGATTATATTCATTAATTTCATTGATTCAAAATTGTGCTGTAATTTCATGTTCTAATAAATATGCATGATCAAGTTAAACAATGTATGCTTTTATTTTGATATTCCTTATTTCCACATTTAAATTACGATACATTAAGTGTGGGGTCGCCAAACAAATTCCTAAATAGAATGGGGTTGTGGTATAAAAAAGTTTGAGATCCTGTGGACAGCAACTGTGACCCTTGTTTTTTTTTTTTTAATCTTTTTCCCCCTCCATTTTCCTCCGATTTTCTCCCATCCCAATGTTAGTCGTTATGCCAATTCCCAATCCCCTTCCTGGTCGCTGCGCACTTACCCCCCACAGTCGGTCTGTGAGAGTGGAGGCTATCACGTGCTTCCTCCGACACACGTCCAGCCAATCAACCGCTTCTTTTCACCTGGCAGCGCGGATTCTCATTGAGAGGGCGTAGCGTGTGGAAGGATCACACTATCCCACTCAAGTCCTATCCGCGCTTAGCAGGCGCCCTGACCGAACTGTAGGAGTCGCTGTTTACTACGACCCGGACCCACCCCGCCAGCTTCTCCCACCCTCTAATACTGCCAATTGTATTAGTGTGAACGGCCAGCCAAGCTGGTGACAACCCCGGAGCTGTGAGCTGGATTTGAACAGGCGAATCTAGCCGCTCCGGGGTTTGGTGACGAACGCAATCTCCGTTACGCCACCTGACCGCCCCAACTGTGACCCTTGTTGACCTACCTCGTCAACTTTCAGTTTCTTGACTGGTGCGTCTGGCTGGGGGGATCCTGGCCTCTTGGCGGGTGGCGGACCCATGCTGGGAGGAGGGGTCTGGCTGGGTGGGACCGGGGCAGAGCGCTGGCGGGTAAGGGTGGGCTTGGCTCCTTCAGCTTCTCCTGTGGCCTCTGGATGGACTGTGGAAGGTCCAGAACTAGTCCTGCAGGTGGTCAAAATAAAATACAAAGAAGAGCCTATTATAAAAAACAGACGAGGAAAGGAGGATGCTAGGTGTAGGAATAGCCACAAAGCAGCTATTGTGGCTTTCTTACTATATGCTACACATTATATCATACTGCGGTAGCCACTATGGTTAGGGAGGTTAAACATTCTGATGTAATTAAATCAAATGGGAGCTCCGCCCACAATGCTATTCAGAACACAGTTTCTCTCTGGTTTTGGCCCTTACCTTTTCGGGGCCACTCACAAAAAGCCAAAGTCCCAAACAATATTTTCAATTGGTAAAACAAACAACCACTCAAATTGTAGTTGACCCATGTGCGTACACAATGGTGTTTGGCGGTTGATGATTTGTTTGTTTGCCCATTAAAGTGGTGTCAGCATTTTTCATTAAAATAGCTACTCCCCTTAAATAGGAGCCAACAAGGTTTTTGCATCCAAATGACTACAACCATGTGAAATAAATGTATTCTCTCCATTTGGGACTTTTGAGTTTTTAACCAAAAGGTAATGGGTGTGCCGTCACATAGGGATTCACTGCGGCCAAAGCGCCTGAGTCGAGGCCCAAGTGTTCTCACTCTGCTATTACAATCCTCTTGGAGGGCTCAAAAGGCCGGTTTCCATGGTCAATTATAATGGATTATAGCCGGTTCAAGCAATTACAGGAAGTTGAAGAGGGGGGGGGGAAAGTATTATTTCATTATTTTGCCATTAACACTATGGGTGCCATGGGTTAAATTCATTATATACCATAGGTTGCCGGCTCTATTTGTCTATGGAGAAGTACCCCTTCTTTGCATGGCTATAACTTTTTAAATTCTATTGCTACATTGCCATTATTAGGGCCCATTCAAAGTCCTATATGTATTGTTCATTGTGTAGCAACGTTAAACTTTTTCATTCACATATTCATAGTAAAGTATGGTCTAATGTATAAGTATGTTTTCATCTCTTTCTGCAGCTTTCTCCAGAACGTGATCTATAGCCCCAAATGCATTATATTGATGATGAAATACAGTTTGATGGCAATCGGGGCGATATAAAAAAATTCAATTGGACGTACTTCTAGAATGATCTACGTATGATCTGATGATGACCGGATGGGCGGGGGATCGTTTATAATTCCGTGGGCAGCGTTATATCATTCATCTAGTGTGGGCCATATGTTCATCATAACAGTTTATATGGAATACGTTAGAAAATAACGCTGGATCTTACCGGATCTTCCTCGCGCCGTTGGACGATCAGCGTGGTGTAGACCGTTTTCGATTATGGGATGTTTATCCTGATGAACCATTTCCAGCTTGTATAATACTATATACGTCCAAATCATGTTGTTTATCGAGTTATTGGCAATGGATCGCTATTATATTGTGACGAGCCAGAGTCCCGGGACATGTACCGAGTGCCCGGAAGTAATATGGCCGACCAGCACAACCTCCACAGCACTTCCTGTTTGGCGATTGCGCCGATCGGCCACCAGATGGCGCTCCTGAACCGCCAGAGAGCTCAGTGGGTCCTCCTGGTGGATCTCAGGCCAGCGGAGGGGAAATATGAATCCGATCACAGATTTTTGAAATATTGATATTAAAGACGCTGTACAGCGTCCTTCGGCAACTTGAGCATGGCCGGGAATGACGCTGTAAAGCGTTTCCCGGCAGTTAAAGTGTTAAAAACTAACATTTAGATTTTGTTTATGCTGTGTAGACCATCTCACAGAGGTGGAATACACAATTTAAATAAATATTGGCTCTACCACCTAATTTAACAAATATCTTTACATCAGTGTCGGCAGAAAAAAAGTTTAACCTCCCTACTATGGTAGCTCTAAATGTGAAAAACACCAGTACAGGACTTACCCAATGGGGCTGGGAACTGGGCCCAGTGTAGAACCCTTAGTCGGGGTGGACGAGGTCACGGCTGTCGGGGAGGGAACAGACATGCTGTTGTCGCTGTCAATGGATAGGTCCAGACTGCCGTCATTCATCTGACGAAGCCCATCTGTCGAATGCTGGAGCAGGAAAAAAGGGGGGCGGGGAAAGAAATAGACAGGTTTACTCCAACAGCTGGTAAGATCTTACGAGTCCCATGTGAAGTGAATCAAGTGCAGTATGACTGATGCAACACAATATTTGTCAGACTTAGAAAAATGGGGTTACGTCGGAAAGAGACCCATAATTAATCAACACAAACTGACAGTTAAGATGTATTAACTAATGTGAGAGCAAGCCAACTGACCTTCCTGCGTTTCAGGTTAGGTAGCAACTGGTGGAGCTGTCTTCTCTTCACATGCATGGCCGAGATCTTCATCTCCTGCTCAAACATCTTGCTGCTTATCGCCTGCCTGTAGACTGTAACCCGACAAAACAAAGAGGGACAGAAGCCACGACAGAGAGACAGGCAAATACAAAGAATTAACCAAATATACTATATATAAATGGTGCATTTATATAGCACTTTTATCCAAAGCGCTTTACAATTTTTGTTCCTCACATTCATCCATTCACTCACACACCAATGGTGGAGGCAACTATGCAAGGTGCCAACCTGCACATCGGGAGCAATTAGGGGTTAAGCGTCTTGCTCAAGGACACTTGGACATGCTGCCCGGCAGGAGCGGGGTTCCCCTTGTTGCACAGGCTGTCTAGAGCCTTGAAACAACTGGGAAGCCGGTGCAGCACTTTGAGGAACTGGGTAACGTGGGCCGACGACATTAGGCTGGAGATGCGTTCTGCATTATACAGTATACACACAGCCTACTTCATATTAGGGGTGGACGGTATAAACGGTATACACGGTATAAACGGTATGAATTGGCACTACGGTATGGATTTTGACTATACCTTCATACCTTGTGACTGGTAGACTAGAGCAGCTCTAAAGTAGCAATGACGTTAACGTTACTTGCCGATTCAAGTTTTTCTCCACTTGCTCACGGAACTTGCCATATAGTTTTGGCATTTCAATTAGGCTAAGGAGGATGAGAGGAGACTTGCTTTGCCGCAGCAACAGGCTAATGTTAGCCACTAAGCTAACTCACGTTAGCCGATAACTAACGTTCAAACGTGACTCAGCGGCACCAGTTCCATTAGTGAGGAAAGGGGGGGGGGGGGGGATATATTGACGAGGCTTGACAACAGAGGTTCAAAGATAACTTCACATTTATTGGCTATTCATTTCTTTATTGGCTATTCATTTCTTTATATCGCTTTATCCATCAGGCCGCTCCCGTTTCCAACTCTGTGTGTTGACAATGACATCCTGGTGTGACGCTCAAACCT
This sequence comes from Notolepis coatsorum, assembly GCF_963971535.1. Lineage (NCBI taxonomy): Eukaryota > Metazoa > Chordata > Actinopteri > Aulopiformes > Paralepididae > Notolepis > Notolepis coatsorum. The sequence continues at coordinate 103,930,106 of NC_140169.1, read as the reverse complement.
CAAACTCAAACCTATTACATCACGCTATCTCACTCTACGTTGTCAAACATGTACACTAAAGTTAAGTTATGTTGGAGTTTTATTGTGTGAGTTGTTTGAGGGAAAGAAACCTCCTGTCCTGCTGTAGTTTTTATTTTCACTTTGTGCCGCATGATTTTATTGTGTAGATGGAAGTAACTTGAGAAAAGGTTTAGCATTTTTCTATTGCAGTTTTGCACAATACATTTTCTTAAAATACCTCTGTACTATGTGAAATATGTCCTAGTAATACAAGAGTACAGTAATAGCTGCCATACCAGTGTTTTACCCCTTCAGAAGCATTTACTGTATATAGACATTTTAAGATAAATACTGTGATATATACCGTTACCGTCTATGCTTGAAATTATACCGCGATATAAATTTTAGACCATACCGTCCAGCCCTACTTCATATGGTGCAGCACTTACCAGTGTCTGTGAAGGACTGGATGTCAAAGGTCAGGTCGACGTTCAGGTTCTCCGATCCCTCCATCTTCTTGAAGACGATCCCAATCACCCACATTGTGCTGTACTCCTCTCTGGATAAGAGACCAGTTTGATTAGGTTGTTATAGTGACATTAAATGAAATTTAAAACATGTTTTAGTACACAGAACTGTTTAAAGGGTGCACTATGTAGTTTTGTAGAGTCAGATATGTGAAAAAGAATTCTAAGGTATATACTTAATAAACAGTTCTTAGAGGAAAATAGTATCCCTGAAACACTGTTTGAAGATGGAAAGATGCCCGAAACGTTGCTGCCGTTATGGTTTATAAAGCTGGAGTGTTCGCCATGAACCAATGGAAAGTCAATGGGGTCGAGCCCCTGTCTGTACAAGCGGACTGAAGCTCACTGACATTTACTCCAGTGTTTGCAAAGTAGATTTCAGTGAGCTTCAGTCAGCTTGTACAGACAGGAGCTCGACCCCATTCACTTTGAATTGGTTTGTGGCAAACTATCTGGCTCTACTGATCAACATCACTGGAAAGTAAGAAAGAAAGCTAGGGGTCCACAAAAAATAACTACCGTATCCCTTTAACTAACAAATTCTAGGCTTACATTTGGTTCACAGGGACTCTAAAAAGCCATTTATTTTGATTTATAATGACAAGATAGAATAATTGTTTTGTAATGTAAACTTAATTGCAGGCTCTACAAATAGTCTTCTAACTAACACACGTTACAATAATTAGCACCCTGTGAAATCCTTATGAATGAAATCAAACAGTTTCAAGTATAAAATCAAACATCAAATGTAGTTTGATTAAGATTTAACTTTTTAAGTCATTCATGACATCAGTGTGTTTATGAAAGTCAATGGGGAAATTGGACAGGAAAGAGTTACTGAAATTGCACCCATCTGTTCTTTAACATATAGTCCTCACAGTCACTTTAAGAGTAAGTACACACTAAACGTGTTTATATGGCTTCTAACCTATTAATCATGGTTTAAAATGTTCTGGGACAAAATCAACTCGGCAGAGAATATAGGCAGATAGGGTTTTTCACATTTGCCTATGGTGCCTGCAGGCATCGTGTCTGTGCATGTGTGGTCTGTATGTTGTAATTGTCATTGCACTACTTTATTCATCCACTTTCCATCACAAGTTCTTTAAAATAATAATAATAATAATATATACCGTATATAAATAATGTGTGATGGGAATTGGATGAGAGCAGATCATTTTGAATAAAGTAGTGCCATGACAATTGCAATAAAACATAACAATTAAACAATGCAACATCACACTGTAATTGGTACTAAAAAATTAAATACTGTCAAATAACAGTACCTAAGACAAATATAGCGATATATCTTGGCTATGTCTACCTAAACCCTAGCTTTACTAAAACATGTACTCACTTGTCATTGCCCTCTCTGGGTCCAGGGAAGGACTGAGGGTTGACGTGGGCCAACGTAATGTACTCGTTCTTCTCCAGGTTACCCACCAGGATCCTGATCTTAGACTCCACCAAGCCCACCCTGACGGGAACAAAGACACCACTTTTACCCGAACGAATGAAAAGGTACCAAACTGGTGCAAATATGGAAATTGTTTTCTTGAACCAAAAAGCAGCACAATCACATCTACAGAAACAAGGTTGCAGTCTCACCCAAAGACGAGATCATCTACAAAGACGTCTTAATTCGTTTCACTCACTCATTTTCTAAAAACATGGTACTCACCACTCGAGGTGCTGCTTCTCTGTCGGCGCGCTTGCTAGCAACACAATATAATGCCTTGGAACATAAGAGACAGAACAATGCCATTACACCCTAAAGACACAGAGGGCAGACAACCAACAGTCCAGGAAGACCAGGGGAACCCAGATCCCCCCCTAATAAAACCCCAGCAAACTACACTACCGCAGAAAGGTCCCAGGTACTTGTAAGGTTCCACAGCAGAGAAACGTTTCCCACTAGGATAACGCTCGCTTTTCCCCATCACAAAGTATAGCTACACTAAAACTATTAATGTCTCTGTATGAGACAGGAGTCTAAATCATATACAGTAAGGTTGTTGTTAATCAACTAGACATCAGACATAGCTCAGCATTATGTCTTTTTCTCATCTTCAAGAGGGTGAAACCAGAGTGTATACCAGCTAAATTTTTATATACAGCTAAAGTGTATACATTTTTAAATAAAGCTGGTTAAAATGCCTCAGTTGATCATGTATACACCATGCATTTAGCTATTCAAAAGGATTAACATTACAAGCTGTACACAACCCATCATTATAAAAGGCATTTCCTTCCTAACAATTTTGATCAGATCAGTAGCCAGCAGTCATAGAATATCATCGGAGCTGATCAAGTCCCATCACCTTTAGGGATTATGATGTGAATCAGAAAGTAAGGGACATGGGATTTTCCGGCCACATTTGAGAAAATAAAAAGATCCAAGCCCGGGAATATAGAATCAATTTATTCAAACACCACATTACAATCAACCAAGGTGAAAAGGGCTGAAGTCCCAGGCTGCTCTCAAAGTAGAATTAAGGAGAGAATTTTCAGGAGTAGTTATTCAAGCCATATATGTTAAGTTCTCAGAAGAAAGCCCCATCAAACCATAACTCCCAAGCTCCAAACTTAATGCTGGAACACTATCCAGTCCTGGTGCCATTTCTCCCCCTCAGCCAGGTCTCCGGAGAGGAAGGAGGAAGCTACAGTCCATGACCGGAGCGTTTGGAAAGGTTCGCCCAGGATTTAAGGCAACATTCTTATCAGCTCATGCTAATTAATATTACATCAATGTAGGGCTGGGCGATATGGCCAAAAATGTTATCACGATGACATTTTTCATATCGTTCAATATCGATATTTATATTAGTATTAAATTATTATTATTTTTTAAATATGTATGTTTATTTTGCAGCAATTCTTTGTCGTTGCCGCCATCTTTAGTGTTACAGCCCCTCACACTCCAGTTCTCAGCCTGCAGCTGGTTTGAAAGTAAACAGGCTTCTCTGCTGGCTGTGGCTCCAGGGGAGTTGAACAGTTCTGGCTCTGCTAGTTTCTTTTCTATCTTTTGGCGCTTTTTTGGTGGACAAACCACCTCACACGTGTACCGTGACTTGCGACTGGAGACTAGCTCTGCTAGCACACAGCCTACGGTGTACAGACGGTTTCGAACTGCATTTTAAATTAGAAAGCAAACAAAATAAATGGACAAGAGAAAGAGAAATCTCATTTTGGTCAGTATTGTCATTTGGACAAGCAAAGCCATTACTTTAAGTTTCAGGCAAGAAAGACAAGTCTGTCCACTGTCTCTGGTTTTAAAGCTGCCCTGTTGCAGGTCACAATAAAAATAAATAATAAAATAAAAAATGTTTTACCACATTTCATATCGAGGAAAGATATACCACGATAATTATTGTTATCGTTTTATCACCCACTTTAGAGATGATTCAGACGACACAGGGGAACTTCAGAGAAAGACTGAGCTGTAATAGCATTCTCAATAGTTTAGTGAACAACTGGCTTCAATCTATCATTTGAATTTACTACCACTAGTGAATTATTTAACAATAGGCACCCAATAAATAACTTTATAGATGTGTCCCGTAATCGTATGCCCAAACTACTTAGAAGTTAGGTAGAACACATGCTCAAATAGCAAATAAGAAATCCAGAAGGTATTAGTTGCCTGAAATTAAAGATTAATCACAATGAGTCCCGTGAACGTTTTAAATCATGCAAATTTCGATAAGTGCCCAATTGAAATGGCTTACTGTAAGCTACAATGAACCAAAAACAAATTCAGCAGAAAATGTAGATTTGTAAGCTATGATTGCAAATGGATGAGTACAGTTGTGAAAATAAAAAAGCAAATCTATAAAAATCAAACTAACAAGAAATACATAGTGCAAATTGTGAACTAAAATCATTTTATTTTGAATACAAGATAATAAGGCACAGGGGAAACCAGGGAACTTTTAATATTTAATATCCTTACAAGTAAAGTACCTACCTTTTATTAAGAAAAACACATAACATCAAATATAGAGTTGTGCTTACATTCAAGGCACACTTTAGGTATTGGATAGATAGAAGGGCTTCAGGCACAGCTTGTAGTTAACACCGTTATAAGCTTTAATGATCCATTGAGAATCAAGAGGATGCTTAGGCAAAAATGAAAGCTTGAGTCTTATCAGAAAGACTTAGGCGTTAATTCAAAATGTCAAATTGAATAAGTGGATTCCATATAAAGTAGGAGAAAACTTTACATACGCTAACAAGTATAATAAGTGTCTGTGCATGTGTATTTTGGGAATGAAAAACTTTATTGAAATATTGGAGTCTCACCACATGTGTCCAACAGAATAAGCAGCTTAATACATACTTGTATTTCTGAAAGAAGTTTGGTGCTTCAAATAGTTTGGACCAGTCTGCTTTATTCAGCAATATTTCATCGGTGATGGAGAGGCCTGTGAGGGACGGAGGGAAAACTTGTTTAACTCCAAAAAGAAAATAAATAAAACTTTAATGTCTAATCACCCATATCAAAAATCAGAACTCAACTAAAATGACAACACCCGTCCACCAATAGATCAATCAAGAAGTACTCTATTGGAAGTATTTTAAATGCCTGCGATTTTAAATGAAATTCCACTTCATGGAAAGTGAATTGACCTGCATCAAACCCACCCTCTTTTCTTGATCCTCTCATCACAAACTGTCGGACAAACATTTGATATTAGGTCAATTTGACCCCAACCCTGCAATGGGACAGTGAGCAGTAAGCCAGTGGTGGTTAACAGACCCTGTTTGAACTCATCCACCATGACAGCCCGGGTGGAGGCAGAAACATTGTAGGTAGAGTTCTGCTGGGGGTATGCTGGGGTGATGATGGGCATCAGGTGGTAACGGTCACTCGGGGTCACCTGGGAAAAAGAAAAACATCAGTTTTCTATGGTTTTTAACGCATGCCAACAGCCATCTTAACCCTTTCACTACCACACTACAGAAAGTTAACCCTTTCACAACCACACTACAGACGGTTAACCGTCTGTGGTGTGGTTGTGAAAGGGTTAACCTTCTGTAGTGTGGCAGTGAAAGGGTTAACCATTTGGTAGGGTGATAAGTGTACACATTGACCCGTCTCAAAACCGCCCACTTTTCCCTAAAACCTACTGAATTTACCCAAGGAGATCAATAAAGTAATATCTTATCTTGATCCTCCAATCACAAGTGTTGCTTCCCTCAGACAATGTTTGTCTGAGGGAAGAGACAAGTTGTGATTGGAGGATAAAGAAAAGAGGGTAGTTTGGAGATGCTTCTTCCAGAGAAATGCTTACAATTAATTAAGCTGCAGCAAATACAGCATTACAGTCACGGAGTTAAGCATCCAATAAGATTTCTTCGAATTGGACAGGGCTTAATGCATACAACACTAGGGTCCCACTGTTGACAAACTCACTTGCTTCATATCGAGTGAAATGAGGATGTGCTCATCGTTCAAATGTAACAAAAAAGTAAGAAGAATAATTGTGAATTCTGTACACGTGATGCTGCTCTTGCGAGAGGAGGAAGAAAGGCTGTGACACCCTAGCATAAGCCTTTGTCGAACCTGCCCTGAAAATACAATACAGTATCCTGAACAACATGTGTAGAAGAAACATAGTTTCTCTCGTGTTGAATTTAAGATCAAGACCAATAATGTTTGTATTCAAGCAGAAAAATGCCGGATAGTTTATTTGAGATTCGTGTACATGAACAACTCTCTCCCATAGTTGGGAAACAAGAAAGAAGTTTGCCTTTGAGAACCAATGGTTCTCGAGCCGTAAAGGCACATGGGGCAGGAGCCTATCTCCTGTTTCTGTAGCGTGAGGCAGCTTAATGTACAAGTACACCCCTTGGACATGCCGCTAGTATGTCGCAAGGACTTCCCCCCAAACCAACCCTTGATGCCGAGTGTCAAGCAGGGAGGCTATGGGTACCATTTTAAAATAGTCTTTGGTATGACTCGGCCGGGGCTTGAACTCCCAGCCTCCCGAACTCAGGGCGGACATTCTACCCACGAGGCCACTGAGCCAATAGGAAACAAGAAAGCAAAGACTATAATGATTTACGCTTTCTGGATCTGCTTCACTGACAAACGCTTTGTGGGATCGTGAATCACGATATACAATTTTGTTATCTACATTAATATTACAAAAACTAATTTTAAGACAGATGTCTCACACATCTGTGATCTCTGAAATGTACAGAAATATTTAATCCAATTTTCCACAACTAAGATATTGTGATGTACATCAATACTGAAATAACTTCTTCTGAAAGTAATGTTATAAATATTTTCCCCACATATGGCCCAGTCCCAAAGGCTAAGCTTATTTACGGTATGTGTAAAAGATCTCCGGAAACATTCCTCAAGTCGACAAAGCCCAGCCTCCCCATACATTTAATAGAGCAGCTCAGGAGGTCTCTCTCTCTCTCTCTTAATGACATATCTGGTTCAGTCTCTGTTGTTCAGTCTCTGTTGTTCAGTCTCTGCCTCATTTAGTCTCTGTTCAGGTTCAGTCTCTGTTCAGTTCAGTCTGGGTTCAGTCTCTGCCTCATTTAGGCCCCGTCCACACGAACGCTGGGTTTAATGTAACCGTGATTGTATGTGCGCAGTTGCACTGTTCGGCCACACACAACCGGGGATTTGCTACACTGCAACCGCGGTCTTTTGAAACCGGTGGCCAGGGTGGAGTTGTGCGGTTTTGCAGTTGCGTGTGGGCATAGCAACCGAGGTTATTCCCAGTGTTTACAGCAGAGCTGTCGCAATTATTCCCCATGTTCACGGCAGACCGCGGGGTAGAGAGATTAGAGCAGAGCCAACTACACCAGTGTTTACAGCAGAGCTGTCCCAAGTAGCGTTATATGAAAATGATTGTAACAAACTTTTGTTCAAAACGTATCGTCTGTGTTGAAGAGTGTTGTGATCGACTGATGTCCGTTGACGCTCAGAGTAAACATGTAGCTGCAGCTAAACTAAACTCATGTGTTGTCAAGTTATTGTTATAAGGAACCCAGTCCAGACTGCATCCCCTTAACAATTGTTTGTATTGCGCCGTATTGTATTGTACCCATTCTGCAATCTGTTAAATAACGTTTACATCCATTTCATATCGGTAACGTTACTTCTTCTTCTTCAGTTAATTAATGGCAGATCGCGACCCAACAGGAAGTTTAGTGAGCGTTCAGTCTTTTCTGATTGGTTGAAATGGCCTTCATGTCTGAACAACATCGCCGCCTACTGCTTTGGCATTGTATTACATTGTACTAAATGTATCGGTTGCTGGGTTCCAGCTCTGCCCGTGAATACGCAGTTATACACGGTTGTCCACCTGTGTTCACCGTGTGGACGGAGTTTTATTTTTTCAAACTTCGGTCATATTAAATCCAAACTCTCGTGTGGACAGGGCCTAAGTCTCTGTTCAGGTTCAGTCTCTGTTCAGTTCAGTCTGGGTTTAGTCTGTCTCATTTCAGTCTCTGTTCACATGCAGTCTGGGTTCAGTCTCTGTTCAGTCCCTGTTCAGTTTCAGTCTCTCTTCAGTAGGGCTGACCTTCAATCATTTTTTTTGGAATTTGAGGCTGAAGGAGAAAAAAAAATGTATTTAAAAAAGAAATAATTATGTTGTGGGACTTGTACAGCACTTTGTTCAACTTTGTCAGTGCTGTAAAGTTTAAACCTTTTTAAATCTTAGACAAAACAAAACACTTTGATGAAATATTGTAAGCAGTCATTTGAGGCTTTATAAAAGCAGCACAATGAACACAAATCTGTCAGTGCCGAGTCCGACCTCATCTTAAATAACAAACAGCATTGCTTGTTGTAGTTAACAAAAGAGAGGCAGAGTTGATTTTGCACAAAAGAAATATATATATATATATATATATATATATATCATATATATTTTTTAATAATCGAAATTTTTCTCATATTCGAAACCCATGCCCATCGAAAGAAGCTTCGAAGTATTTAAGACAGCCCTACTGTTCAGTCTCTGTTGAGTTTCAGTCTCTGTTCAGGTTCAGTCTCTGTTCAGGTTCAGTCTGGGTTCAGGTTCAGTCTTGGACTCTGGAGACCTTACCCTGGGGTCCCAGACAGGAAGGTTGAGATTGCAGTCTTCTGGCTGCTTCAGCAGGACAGGATTGGGCCACTCCCTAAGGCATAGAATCATCCATTATCTTTGAGAATAGACTCCGAAAACTCTCAGCTAGTCCATTTATTTCCACTCTGGTAGTAAACGTGTGTGTGAAAGTAATGATTTAAGTCAGCTAAATTAAGGGCTGGGTTTCCCCAAGACCATATCTCAAGATCAAAACAAAATAAGTGTTTACTCTTAAATCTTGGATATTAGTCCCAAATTTATTCCTGAGACTAGGTACAATTATTTGGTCAAATCAAAATAACTGAAAGTTCGAAACATCATTTAACTTTGGCACATAGGCTACACTGTGCATAGGCTACACTGTGGATAGGCCTACATTTAAAATGGAATAAGACATACTGTACCATTGTAGTGTACTTTAACGGGTAGATTTTCAAAAGAACCAAAGTGTGCAGCATAAAACGATCCACCCGATTTACACCTACATTTTGGCAATGTGTTTTCAAAAGAACCTAAGCAACCTAACTGAGTAGATGCCAGTGTGTGCACTGCAGCCAGCAAACACCTGGGGAAACACGTTCACAAGCCTCACCAGCTTTCCTGCTACCTGTGCGCACCATTAGAAAATGACGCAGCACTTGAATGCTTTTAACCAATTGACTCCGATGGGATAACACAAAAAGAATAAACTAAAACACTGTAATAAAAAGGGATAACACAAAAAGAATAAACTAAAACATACTGTAATAAAAAGTGAACAGGCATAATCTTCAGGGCCTACACTTTAGACTACATCCGACTTTTGGAAATATTGTCGAAAAATCTCACATAAATACTATAGCATATTTAGTTAAGTCAACATGGTCTGCAAGGGTACAGTGCAAGCATTAAAGTATATAATAACAGGCACAAGCCAAGCTGAACATCAGTGTTGTTCAGGGGTAGAGTGCAAAACGCAGTAATTTGAGCATGAGAGAAGGTGTATGTCCATTTACACCCACATTCTAGTTCTTTTGAAAGTCTACCTGTATGCATACAGCACACTATTCTTCTGTCTTGGAAAGCACTCGATTCCTTCCCGTCTTGGTTTCAACTGTGGCCTTGGCTACAACCGGTTAACTTTTGAAAAAGGATTTTTTTTCCCCTTTGTGAAATCAGACAAATTAGACTGGTTTCATGCACGTATTGTTAACACACCCAGTTCATTTTGCAGAGTTTATTCTGGAAGTCGATTTATGAAACAGAAGTATAACGGACAAGACATTAACAATAAATATCTTGTGGTACAATTATTCCACGCTCAAGAGTGCCTTGTATTAGCTCCTTTTCACATCACAGAAGTAAAACAGCAGTATTTTACAGAAGAAAACCATGAGGTTTGCCATTAAAAAAGGTATTCCTATGTGAAAACTCCTGTCTAAAGGCCACTCACCACTTTGAGAACACCAGAAAGAACTTGTGAACCAGGGTAGAGGCACTAGCGTTAGGGTAGAGCTGGCAGGTCCTGGCCACCAGCATGGCCCATGACACACCGCCCAGGAAGCCCAGGATGTTGGAGTAGATGTTGTGGCCTAGAGGTGACAAAAAACACAACATTCAGCCTGTATTCTTATGAGATCCAACTGCACGTCGACAAAATGCAGTACACTTAATACTGGCACTCATTACACACTTGGAAGTATAATAGACTTTCCCCCTAGAGGACATTATTTCACCTCTTTACTGTGGTCAATAGCGACGAATCCCAACATAACACAGTATGGAATTGCAATACCCAAGGTGTCACAGAACTTGTAGTATTATGTTGGAACTAAGTACTGTGATAATTCTCTGGTGATTCCATTTGTGGTGGGCTTGTCTGATGAATTTATTTGTGGTGGACCATCACAATATCAAACTGATAAAATAATGTTAAAGTGCTTATGGCCCCAAACTTCTTTCTTTTCCTTAAATCCATACCCCTTTCCCATTTTGTCCCATCACCACCACACATAGCCTAAAGAACAAGGGATCGACAACTACAATGTTGTGCTTTCAAATTGTATGAAACTGAGAAACTAACAAGCAAAGGGGTGCCTTTCAAAGTGGGAATGCACACAAGACTAAACCTGTGACTGAAACTTTTGTTTACCACCCAAAAATAACACTGACATAGGCCACGGACGGTTGCCAGGTAGCCGATGGAAGCCAAACAAAGTCACCATGACAACAGAAACCACCGTCTGTCCCGCTAAAATAATGCAATGCTATGCCGGTTTCTTTTTGCACAGACTAATCCTGTTGTGACTGAAGGCCAACATAGGTCAGCTTGGGGCCTTGTTTACATGCCGTTAAGTTGATTGTGTCGAGGGCAAGATAATCCCTCCAGAAACCCACAACAGTCCTTTGAGTGCCTCTAGACATGCAGGACTCTACACTAAAAACATCCCAGATTCAAAGAACATGAATCCTTACACCAACATACCTGTTCATAAAAGGTAGGAAATTAATGAACAATTCCAACTCACGCTTAGCCCATAGCTTGATGGTCCTCAGAGTGAGCCTAAAGTTCTCGATATTGGGCACAAGGTGGAGAATCTCATCCGTAACTCTGCAGCCTAAGAAAAGAAAAGAAAATATCCACTGATTACCATCGACATCTTTGGTCATAACAGAGTTTTCAGCCATTATCGGAGACCTGCACTTACCATTCAGACTCCTTATGCAGCGGATGTCCAGGTTCTTCAGCAGCCCGTCGTCTCGGAGATCCAAATTCTCCGGAATGGTTTGCAAAGCTAACCGGGCAAACAGGATGTCAATCTGGAGGAGAGAAAATAGAAAGGATGTCAATCTGGAGGAAGGAAAATGTAAAGAAAAACAAACATGCGTGTGCCTTCACAAGAAAACACACCGTTGTCTACTCAGTACATATACATTTTCCCCTGAAAAGACAAATTAAATACCTCAATTCCATCAAAGGATAGTTTGATGACGGGGACAAACGCTTCTTCCACAGCCTAGAGAGTGGGAGAAGAACAGATTTCTCAATTTATTTTTAGCAGTGTTTCCCCTAGACTTTTCAGGCAGGGTGGTAAGCACCTTTATTTTATAAAATGTTTACATCATCCTAATCATTGATCGTCACTACTAGCCTGGAAGCCAGACTCATTTGCAGATCATCTGCAAACTGTGCCTGGACTTCTAGCCGCCTAGACCCATTTCAGTGGGCGGGAGTACTTGCCTTAACAGACAAACTCCGTCAGACAGACGGAGATAATCCAGTCAGAAGAACATCAACAAGAAAGTCTGCTAGTCCATACTCTTGTTCTTGTTTAATTGTTGTTATAGAGCAGGGGTCGGGAACCTATGGCTCGCGAGCCATATATGGCTCTTCTGGTGACAGCATATGGCTCCCAGAAATGTTTGAGTAAAAAAAAAAAAAAAAAAAAAAAAAAAAATTAGTTTTGAAGATACAGCTAATAGTATCTGTAGCTGAAGATATAGCGAGCAGAGCTGGCGAGGGAACACAAGTGGACAGAAATAAAAAATCTTCAACCTGAAGACCAGCTGATTCTTAAAACTTGGAACAAGCTTCCTGTGACATACCACACAATGCAGCGTGAGTATTGCCGTATTGACCATGTTTGGCTCTACATATGCATGTGGGCAGTCATTCTCGCATATGAGGAACATTAAGACCAACCTACGCTCACGTTTAACTGATGGAAGCCTCAACGCCTGCATGAAGCTCAACCTCACCACGTATGAACCAGATTACAAGGCCATCAGCAAAACCATGCAGCACCAGAAGTCGCATTAAAAGTAAGACATATTTAATTTATTATATGTTAAAAATACTATATGGCTCTCAATGAAATATATTTAGAAATATTTGGCTTTTATGGCTCTCCCAGTCAAAAAGGTTCCTGACCCCTGTTATAGAGTCTATTTCTGATATAACTACTACACTAATTGCTGTGTTTATTCTACAAACATTAACGGCCGTAGGTTCGGGAGACACAGTTACCATTTTGCCAGCTGCAGCCTGTATTTCACGTAATCAACTACAGGAACCAATAAAGAACTACATTCCACTGGGGGACAAAGCAGCAGTTAGAATGCAGTCCCCGATTGGTTACCATTGCATTATTTCAAATCATTGTAGATACGAGGAAGTCTTTCGCAAAATAAAAATATATCCTGGCTATGCCACTACTAGGGTACATCTCATAAAACGAATAGTTTAGCCATCTGCTTTTAAAATTGCAGGAAAGGTTACTCAATATTCATGCAAATTCACATTTTCAGGCAGGGGAAGGAGGTCCCGTAGGCCGGCCACCCCACCAACAAAAGGTAGGGGGAACATCGTTTAGGATATACAAAACTCTTCAAACTTCTACATACGTAGAAACTTTCTACAAAGTTTGTGTATGTTACTCACTCTGAGGTCTTTGACCTCCTCTTGGTCCTTCAGCTTCTCATAGAAGGAGGTGAAGAAGTCCGTTCTCTCCACATGTCGAGGTGCCACACAGAGGGCATCAATATCGGCGCCTGACAGAATAACAGAGGCAGAGGCATGTTTCCACATAAAACTTTATCACATATGACTTGGCCAGCCTGTTGCCCATCAATATCTACACTTACAATCATTCAACAGCAGTGACAGCAGCCTCCTACTTATAGAGGTAGGTTTCAACAAGGTAACTATTTTTTTCTTTTTCTTTTTTCTCTTCTCATCTTTGACGGTGAATAACACCATGCTAAAAATTGCCAGACATGAAAAAGCAAATGAATAAAGGGAAGATGATTAAACAGGAGATTTTGTAAAGACGTTCTGCCATCCGGATACATGACATTTTAAATATGATTATAGAATATAGAATATCAGGCCTATAAATTACCTTATTATGGCCATGTCGCACATCTATGGATCTGACCAAATGTCCCCTTTCCAAGTTCAATCTGGATTTAGTATCACCAGGCGTGATTCACAAACCGTGAATGAAATCTACTGTAAGTACAGTTACTTTTTTGTAATGTAAATTTCTCCGCCATTTTTCATCAGATTGCAACGCGTTTTTTGGTAGACGTTCACAGAAAGGTAAAGAAATTAACCAAGTTCTGTTTTATGGCCTTAACGTTACGCTTTGTGGGAGATAATCCCGAAAAATAAGATAAATAAAAAAGTCGATCCATAAGTCAGATGATTGACGGGCTGGCGTGAGCTGGGAAGTGTACCGGTAGTTTTTTGAAATTCGAAAGCCCATGGTCTCCTTTCAAAAGACTACACTCAAAGTTAGGTTGCGCCAAATCCTCACCATTTTCCGACTCGATTTGTATAACTAATATTTCACTAATAAGACTTAAAAGCATTGGTAAACAAACGTAGTGCTGAAAATAAACACTTTGACTGCTGTTTTGAGAGGGTTAGGGTCTTTACTCTTGGCTACATTTGAAAAATTAAACGCAACATTAATTCATACATTCTGTAGAGATGGATTTATGGCGGCTTAAGAGATTAAGACCACTTTGAAAGTTTGAATAGAATTTAACGACATAAGCATCGGACAGCCCGACGAGGTACTTTGCGCTCGTCTGCCTGCTCTGGGCTGCATTTTACGCCGATCATTCCAATACTGTTCAAAAGTTTAATTTGCCGCCACACTCAACCAATTGCGTACTTCGGGTCTCAAGTTACATGGCAATATATCCGGCGAGAGTCATTCGACAGGTGCTCCGTCAAATGAACACTTCCGGTTGTGAACGGTCCTGAACTGATGATTGATCACCGTTGTAGCCAATGAGCGTCGGCTCCGAAAGAGGTCCGACGTGGGCGGGTGAGAGTGGGGGAAGGTCGAAGAAGTCCATTGTTTTGACTTGCGCGTCTGAATGAATGGCAGCCATTTTGGATAATCACACTGTATCTTTACCGGGTACACACATTACCAAAACCGTTCTCAAACACTCATTTTCCGTGGGATTTTTATAAGATTTGGACCTGTACTACATAAGAATGGTATGGTAACCACAGTATTTTCCAGCTCCTACCTGCTGGAACTTAAAAACAGGCATCTGGCAACCACTAAACAGAAATGTGAGGACACACAACTTTTACTTCAACTTTGAACTTGTGTTCAAACCTCTGTTTTTCTAATACATTAGCACTCGAAGTGATTTCTCTTTATTGACTTGGTAACCTTCAGAATGTTACCTTTCAAAAGAGACCAGACTCATGCATGTGCTATAAGTATAAAGCTAAGCCTTGCAAAAAAGGTATGCAGTCTAAAACAAATGGCCCCGTTTTTGGGTGATGCTTAAGAGGTTAATATCCATACTGGCAAAAGATTTTAAGGAAAATTACTATGAAAGAAGTAATTCCATACAAATGATGGGGGGGGGGTGATACAGAAAACATAGAAGTAACTTCCTAATCCAATAAAAGTTTAAGAACTATCAAAATCATATTTAAGACCCTTTAAGGCCAAAGATTCAGATTATTAAATTTAAGACAGCGTGTGAACACTTTTTTGTGTTTACCTTGCAGCTAGCAAACATTTTAACATTTTCAAACAGCCCTACCAACAAAATGCCCACAAAATGTCTACCATTGTCCCATCAGATGAGGTGAGAAATTACCCTTTGTATGTACTCCTAAGCGATAAGAGCCAAACGTGAAGATCTTGCCACCAACAGTTTCTATCAGTGATATAGGTAGGTTCTACAAAAGAGAAACAGAAAAAAAAGTATGTAATCCACACATAATCATGGGCAGAAATCAAATAACAGACCAAATCACGTACATACTAGTCAAAGTCAAGCCAACGTCAGCTTTATTGTCACTTCTCGTAATGTGCAAGACAGAGAAATTAAATTGCGTTTCCCCCATCCCACGGTGACGGTGTATATAAAAAAAGATCTAATATAAACATAAAGTAACATATAGGACACTATAAACATAAAGTGACATATGGGACACGATGTACACACAAATATACAGGACTATATACAATATAAACCGTAGCTAAAAATGAATGCATGAGTGCAATAAATATAGACTGTAAGAGAACTTAGTGCAAATCTTTTAGCAGCAGTGGTACATAGTAAGTATAAATATGTACTACCTGGTATTGAACAATGTTGATATCAATTTCAGTACTTAAATACCAATTACAAATAATATTTGTTTTTTCAACAGCATTATTGCATTCAAACATGACTTGATAAGACAAATCAACACAAAGTTCTTTGAGTATACGTTGTCCATTTCCTATTGCCTTGGAGCCAGAAAAAAAAAGCCCAAGACTGCCTTGACCAGAAGGCATTTTTATTACCCGTCCCATGTGCAAAAGTATCACGTGGTTTCTTTGTGGGATCTGTGATGAATGCAAGGTATTGGTATCAAACATGTTCAAAGCCCTACATACTATTGGAGGTAAATACAGACTTATTTTTGAGAGGAAACCCGGGGGAGGGGGGTCTCGAGATCGTACCTTTACTTCACTGATGTCTCTGATCCACTCTTTAACCAGTGTGTTTAGTTTACCCAACACCAGTATTCTGTGGACAAAAAGGTGAAATTAAGATGAGATTATACAACGGATACAGAACAAAGGATGGCAGTCCTCTTCCAGCTATAGGCCTTGGTAATGTGATGTCAGGTAATAACATCACTAAGGTGCCGTCTGTACAGGATTAGTGCGGTTGACAGGCAGCATGTTGACTAGCATATCTTTGTAATAAAATATGGTTTGGAAGTCTTGTGTGAAAAGCTGCCACAGAAAACATCATTAACATCGTGGGAGAAACCTTGATCCTTCTTTTTCTCCATCCCTACCTACGTTTTTGTATGATTTCCAAATGCAAATTGATGAAAGTAACACTGATGGTAACCAGCGTCTGTACTCTGTAGCAGCAGTCCAACACCCGATCCACTTCCCAAGCCCCCAGTGGTTCCCAAACATCTTCGTCAGAGGGGACCCCAGAAATGATCTTACCCCCGGCCCCTATCGCACCCCATCTCTTTAAAAGAAAAACAAATACCGGTACATATTTTGCTTAAGCTATACACATTTTGTTTATAGAGTATTTAAACACTGATTTGAATTAAATTCCTTTGAATTAGCCATTGAAAAACCATTTCAATTAAAACAAGATAACGTACAACGAATATGCCCTTTTGAAGTAGCCAACGGTTTCAAAATTAAAAAGATCATTTAGAAGTTAAAACACAAGACAATATTTTTAAATGGCAACTTGAGCCTGGTTCTGAGGGAAGAAAGAGAGACCGTGAAACAGGACTTGTGCAACATATTATGTAAGAGGAAGCCAGCCGACCGCACGATGGGGAGATTCAACAGCACGGTGACAGCACTCTTTGAGAAGGAGGGCGGTCTCGTCTCCAGAAGGTGGCAAAAGCCATTTAAACCCTGTTGCCCCATTTAGACTTGACGAAAGATCAGAACATAAATACACATTCATTAGCAAGTATAGCCCATTCAATTTAATATGCCATTTGTATGAACAATATCTTTAATCGACTTATAAACTCGTTTTGAAATGCAATTAAATAAAGATTTTATAAGCTACCGTATGTGGGAAAAACGTATTCTATAGAAAAGGAATGTGAAATTAGCACTGAGCAGACTCTGCACAGCACCCCTAGACAGTTATCATGGCAACCACTGCCACATGCAATAGCAACATTCACTGAAGATGGTAAAATATCACTAAAGTTACAATTTACGCTTAAACATAAGACAAGAAAAACCCAACATTTCACATTTTACTATTTTGTTTTTGCCATCTTTAGAGGAGCACTTAATCAAAAAGCAATGCTGCTTTATTTTGCACATAATCTCATAAACATCCAAAAACCCAACAGTTTTGCACATATTAATTACCGGTAGTTGCTATTTTTTCCATCTACAAAATTCCATTGAGCTGTGCCTGTAATTAACAGAAAGCTCAAAGATCCAATGTCCCAGATGACATCACCGGTCACCATATTCAAACAAATTTACTCTCAATAACTGCTGAACTAAATTATTGTGTGCAAAACTGAGAGTTTTGGGATGCATGTGAGATTATATGCAAAATATAAATCTGCATTGTGAAGTAGGGCCGTTACATTATTTTTGAATTTAATTTTGAATTTACCTTAAAAACACGAGATTCGAACTTGAAATAAATATATATATTATTATAATAATAACTTTTTAAAATAAGGATACCGGCAGTTGACCTGCATGCCGGCGTGACCAAGTGACGTCATTTGTTTGACGAGGTCTGGCGGAGAATTTGCGGAATGCTCATCGAAAGAGCAGGCCTGAAACTAACGTTACATAGTAGCTCGTTTTTATTTGGGGTCGATAGCCAAAGAAATAATTGAAACAGGATCATTTCAATTCGATGCTAAATAAGGTTTTACGCATGCGTAAATTGTACTCCATTTGTATTATTATCTTCGCCGTTTTTAATCACACTAGTGATCACGCTAGTTGTCAGTCTTTTGGAGTGCGTTTGGAGTTTTGTGCCGTTTCAGAGGATTATGAGGCAAGGTAAGAAAATAATTGTTTATAATTGTTTCTACATAATTATGCAACCTGAGGGCGTGTTTTCATTGTTTCTAATGCTTCAGGAGCATGTTTACATTTGCTCAGCCTCATAGTAGAAAAACACATCTTCTAAAATCGTTTGTGTTGTACAGTATGCAGTATGAAAATAAACGGTCAGGTCATATAGGCGAGACTGTGCTGAAAAGAATGATACCAAACATACCATGGTAAAAAAGAAAGTTGACAAAACGTTGAAAATAGCTTAGACTTTTTATTTTTATTTTATTTTTTTACTGAAATTCGAATTCGAACTAGTCTACAATTCTGCAACGAATTTCGAATTAGATTTTTGGTTAAAGTGACCCTTAACCTCTTAACACATTGGACGCCAGACCAGAGATATCCCGGGTTAACTCCCCAACGGTTGAGCGCCAGACCCGAGATTTCTCGGGTTTTGATCCTTTGATATTTTTCCTCTGATCCCCATTCTAAATCATTAGTGATGCACGATATATCGGCCGCCGATATAATATCGGCTGATATGGCCGTTTTTTTACACATCGGTATCGGTCCGATATCAAGATTGGGCAGATACCGATATAAAAAAATATATATATATATTATTATTTTTTTCTTCTTTTTTTTTTTTTTTTTTTAACATATTTTGGCCTTAAATAGTTTCAAAATATTTCTGAAAATAAGTTACAAAGGTAAAAAAAAAAAAAAAAAAAAAAATATAAAAAAAAAATGAGTTTTGGAAAATAGCTCTTTATTTGATTATCAGAAAAAAGTGTCTGTAAATATCGGTATCGGCCAGAACAGCAATTTTCGGCCACAATCGGTGCATCACTATAAAATTGTCAGCGTTTTTATTGGGTCGCAAATAAAAATAAAACAAATAAAAATTATATATAAAAAAGCTGTAGATGTGTTGATTCAGTTTGGCACCACATACTTATGTGAATCTGGGTTTTCTACTCTAGCATACCTGAAAAACAAATACAGAAACAGACTAAATGCTCAGCATGACCTCAGAATAGCACTTTCAAAAACCAAGCCCAGAATAGATCTGCTGGTTGAAAACCTCAACCAGCCACATACCTCTCATTAGATTTCATTGTGCCATAGATGAAATATTATACCCCTTCTAGCATGTCAGGTCGCCTGTATCAGTTCCGCAACCGTTCCTATTTCCGGGGTAGGCCTGATTGGCCCTGACAGGCACGTGACCCGCCGCGGCCACGCCCCGCGGCAGCCCCAGGACGCGGCAACGAGGCTGCTGTGGTTCACCGCCGCTTTCCGCCTTCAACGCCGCAGAGTTACCATACGCTATACAATATACTAATACACAATACGGCTCACTTTTCCCACTTCAATGACAGAGCCGCTGTTTAATAATATTGTCGCGGCGGAGCTCCGTCGCGGCAGCATTATGTAGCAGTAATCCCCCCTTTTTTACCATCGACAACTAGCTCAATTGGTAACGCTGCTTGGCTGTGGATCCTATGGTCCGTTTGTGACAAGTTCGATTCGATTTTTTTTTTAACATGCATTGCACAATAGCGTATTGTATGGTACAGTAACGGTCTCTGGAGTGCTATAGTGCGAAGCAGAAATGGGATGAGGTACAATTTACAGTAAGGTGTATGCATTGCAGTGCAAATGCTTCTTACTGTTGCGCTCCAGAGACCGTTACTGTACCATACAATACGCTATAGTGCAATGCACGTTAAAAAAAAAATTAAGGGAATCGAACTTGTCACAAACGGACCATAGGATCCACAGCCAAGCAGCGTTACCAATTGAGCTAGTTGTCGATGGTAAAAAAGGGGGGATTACTGCTACATAATGCTGCCGCGACGGAGCTCCGCCGCGACAATATTATTAAACAGCGGCTCTGTCATTGAAGTGGGAAAAGTGAGCCGTATTGTATATTAGTATATTGTATAGCGTATGGTAACTCTGCGGCGGTGAACCACAGCAGCCTCGTTGCCGCGTCCTGGGGCTGCCGCGGGGCGTGGCTGCGGCGGGTCACGTGCCTGTCGGGGCCAATCAGGCCTACCCCGGAAATAGGAGCGGTTGCGGAACTGATACAGGCTGTCAGGTCAGTAGAATTTTTAAACAAGTCAGTACAAATCAGTGCATGTGAGCGGATCGGAGCGTGAGCGGCGCGGGGAGCGGAGGGGGCGGTTTTGACGTGAGCGAGGAGTGGGTTTTAAAATGGGTCGGCGCGACGTCTGGAGCGAGAGTTCTCCTCCTCTCCAATCCACTCCGGGCCGCTCACACAGTGGTTTAACACTGATGTAATATGCATGTAGTACAATGCCAAAGCAACAGATGGCGATGTACAAACATGAAGGCCATTTTCAACCAATGAGAATTGAGAAGGGTGAACCTGTGATATCCTGTTCAGGCTTTGTCACTCACAGGATGTTAGAAATCTGAATCTGACGCCATTGTTGTTGTCGTTAGCTTACATGCTAACGTTAATGGCCGCGACCATAGCATTGTGGCTAGGCTAGCTATCATCGCTTAGTAGAGCTAGTGAATGGATAAACAACGTTATTTAACATTGCAGAATGGGTACAATTACAATGCGGCTCAATACAAACAATTGTTAAGGGGCCCAGGGGGTGTAGACTGTTGTAGTTTGAGCTAATTTACACCATGCTCCAAAAATATATATATATATGCCGAGCGATCTGGCGCGGGGAGTGCTCGATTCAAGGTGAGCGGTGCGCGAGCGGAGAGCGACTTGGGGGCGGGGTCAACATGAGCGATTAGCGGAGCGGACCAATCTTTAAAGAGCGAAGAGCGGATTTCTCCCCCGCGCCGATCCGCTCACGTGGCCTGGTACAAATTAATCAGAATGTTGCTCAATGTTGGGGTTTACGGTTGAGGGACTGAGGGAGGGGGTAAGAAATAGAGTTGAAAAAGGGGTGAGAAATAGAAAGGAGAGTAGAACATGTTTGTTCATTTAAAAGTGTTACAAAATTGTAAGTACATATGTTATGAGGTGGTGAGCAACTTAACATTACACTCTGATTATTGCTGTGATGTACTTTTATAATTAAATAAATACATTTCATATACATTTGAAATTCATGGTTTTTTGTGTTCTTTATCAGTAGTTTATAAATGTATGTTATGGCAATTCATGATGTATTTTTGTAAATTTGGGTCCCGGGGAAACACCAAATTTCTTGTTTGGGTCTCGAGCTGAAAAAGTTTGGGAACCCCTGGTATAGACATATACACTGGTAATCGCGATGGCGATGCAATCACTTGGAATTATTCTTTTTGGAATACCTTCTGGCTAAGGTAAGGTATATTCTATGTCTATTTTACCTAATCTGAAACGTGTTTTTCTAACGATCACAGTTCTGTGTTTGACCGGCCCCCTTTTTTGCATGACAGATTCATTTCCTGATATGACGGTGACCCGTCCTCATCGCACTAGACTTGTGACCTGTGTTCGCGCGTGACTTTCTAATGATTGTAAACACAACATAGTACTAGGGCTGGGCGATAAAGATAACTATCGCGATAAATTATTTCCTCGAAATAAACATGAAACGTGGTCGCAAAGTTTCGATATATCGATTTTCCAAGCTTGGCTCCGTTCAGCCTCGGCTCAGCTCACTCACTAACAACAACCAGCGTTACGTGATGACGTGCATACGCACAACAGCTAACAACCAATCAGTGAAGGAGATGGCCGAGACCCGGAAGGAGGTAGGACTCACTCAACAACAAGGCTTGCTAGGCTAATTAGCTTACACGGCGTTGTTTTATATATTTACGTGCCGAGTATGTGTTTTTTTTTAATTCTGAGGCCACGTTTATGGTAGTGTGGGATATACAGTGGACGCCGTTTCAATATATTGTGGCGGAAGAGAGTATTTTAGTGTCATATTTAGCACATTGTCATGGAATACACGCTTAGAACCAACAGGCTGGCTAGGATAACTAGCTTGCACGGCACTGTTTTATATATTTACGTGCCGAGTATGTGTGTGTTTTGAATTCTGAGGCCACGTTTATGGTAGTGTGGGATATACAGTGGACGTCGTTTCAATATATTGTGGCGGAAGAGAGTATTTTAGTGTCATATTTATTGTCATGAGATACTCCGCTTGTCGGCTAACGTGCGCAGACTGATGACGACATCAACTCGACTTGACATTCGCAGCAGCATAAGAAGTTAATTAAACTTGACGGACATTATATCAACGATAATTATCGATATCGAATTATATGAAAATAATTTTATAATTTTATCGCGATAACGTTTTTGGTCATATCGCCCAGCCCTACATAGTACTGTGATATATATCACATTCTGATATATATTTTGTGTAAAAAAAAAATCTAAACGTAAATAAAAATAAATAAATAAATAAAAAGCGGAGGTTCGAACCCATTAATTAAGATTTGAATGCCAACATAATGAACGAAGGTCCAAACGTTTGGGCTCAGCCCTACTTTACTATTGGCTACATTTGGAAAAGGAACGCAACATGAATGAATATGTTCTGTATTGATCGATTTATGGCGTGATATCAATATTGTAGGGGACCAGACCAATCAGGCTTAAAATGCACTTGCCGCTTACGTTTCTTCTGCTTCATAACCATACAACCTGCCCTATACTTTAGCTAAAAAGGGCAAAACTAGTCTTAGATCAGCACTCAAATTCAACATTACTTTTTGCACCAGGGCACAACTGGCTATTAGTTGTGTAACTGGCTACTAGTTGTGTAACTGTGCATTATACCTGCGCTGCAGCTCCAGCTCTTCCTCAAAGAGCTGGTAAGGTTTCAGTGTCTCAGTCAGATTCTTGGTGAGAACCAGGTCAGCCTCCTTGGGTGAAGCCATGGTGATGGGAGAGGTGATCCCATAGTGCTTCAGTGTCTGCTGTGCTGCTGGAGCCTGGTTAGAGATCGGACTGAAATAGCACACATTACGTTTTGAGTTTGGGGTGTAGGTTATATTGTGAAAATGCACATATACAAACGACTATAGAAAACTAAATGATATATATATATATTTTTTTTTTAAATCACCCCCCTTGTTACACTTAACAGCTAACGTTAGATTAACGTGAGCTAACGTTTGTTTGACATGTTAAGCAGATTTTAAAAGGCCCAAAAGAGTTATTCAAAAACGTAAACCACAACAACCACCACCATCATCATCCTCCTCCAACTGCTAATTGATTGAGGTCTTGATACCGGATTGTGGATTTAAAACACCCGATTCCGCTTCATGCAACACTACATTAAAAGGAGACATATCCAGGGAACATAATATTTGACATTTGCTAGTCATTCGAGCAAGTGTGTGTGAGCTAACGTTATGTTGACTTAACAGCTAACGTAGCTCTACTAGTGAACGTTAACGTCACGTTGACTTAAAAGCTAGCTAGTAGTGAATGTTACTTGAGCCTAGTTTCTCTGTTGTCGTTTTGTTTCGTCAGTGAACCAACATTAGCGTGCATATATAGCTGGCAGAAACACTAGCATCTACTCGACATGCTAACGCAAGCTAACATGCTAACGCAAGCTAACGGCCAGGAGGCCATAATGCCATTTCTACAACCGCTTCATTTCCCCTTCAAACTGTTCAAAGAAGCAAAGCAAAAAATACTTACAACGGCATTGTAACAACCTCAAAAACTATAGTCAGCCGCTCCAATTTCCCATTATCATACCAGTCTTCTTTCTTCTCATCGAGATACAACTTCAGTCCCTTGTTGTGGTCATTCAGCAAAGGAATTTACTCCTTTTGTTTCCACTAAACATGGCGCGCATGCAGTTTTTTTTTTTTTTTGTTACTTCTTCTTCTTTGGGGTTTAACGACAGCTTACATCCGTGTCGTTGCAGCATTGCTGCCATCTGCTGGAATTACGAGTAGCCTCCAGCTGCAGCCCTGGAGATTGTTCCAGATTGATCAACTTCCGCCCGGTCCCACGACATTTCTCCCGGGACAGGACAAAGTACGGAAGTATCTCGAAGTACGTCTGACGTATCTCGAATTACGTCTGACGTTTCTCTACGTTAGCGAACGTTAATTGAACGTTGTATTCATAAGATAAGATAAATTCAGCAGCATGGGGAGGGGGGAGGGGAGGTACAGGTAGTAGAAGACATAGAGGTACAGGTCACATAATTATAGTACAGTGGAGAAGTAAAAATAGAATAAAAAGGCAGTGTAAACAATATACAATATTATTAACTCTAATAATAACACGCCTCGCGGGCTCATTATAATACGAGAGCCGTGGGTCTGCATTGTATAGAGCGGATCCCCCGTATTCAAGCGCTGGAGCGCTTTGCGATGGATCAAAATTAGATAGGAATCAAATGTATTGTCATCATACAGCACCTATAGCTATATAATGGAATAGACTGTATTACTATAGTAGTAATAATAGTAGTTGGCTAGTTGCGCGCTTCTGGCCACCTCCCGCAGTGCGCGCATACACATACTACGCATACCTACTCTAGCGAGGCCTTTAACCTTGAACTGGAGAGTCTGGACTGGTCAGATGAACTCAATGGTACACTGGTTGAAGAAACTTGGCTTGGCTTCAAAACCAAATTTTCATCAATACTAAACAAAATGGCCCCCCTAAGAACCACCAGGGTAAAAAATCGCGCTGAGCCATGGATGCACACTGAAATACTGACCGCTATGAAAGCCAGAGACAAAAAATGCTCTGAGTTTCGTAAAAGTCAGTCAAAGCTTACCAAAAGCACGAGCAGTGAACTCCAAGACCACGTGACTGAACTCAAACTAGAAAGAAACAGACTAAGAAATGACGTAAACTCCATGATCAAAACTGCAAAAAAAAATTTCATCAATGACAAAACCGAGGAAAACAAAAATAAACCACGTGAACTTTGGAAATTACTCAACAATCAACTAGGCTGCAGTAAAAAACTCAAAACCAGGTTCTCAAACATAAACATAAAGACGGACAACACGCTCATCACAGACAAGCTGGATGTAGCCAATTACTTAAACACTTTCTTCACAAACATAGCCACAACACTGGTAAACAAACTACCCTCCCACTCAGGGCAGTATGGGGTAGAACACATAGTAGCATACTACATGAACCTAGGCGTCCACAAAGACGACTTCAAACTGGAAATAGTAACTACAGATGAGGTACTCAAAAAACTGAGCGCCCTCCAACCAAACAAGGCCACTGGCCATGACAACATCCCCTCCAAATTCCTCAGAGACTCAGCAGCAGCCATCACCCCAGTCATCACACACATAATAAACCTCTCCATAAAACAGGGACACGTCCCCAAGGACTTCAAAATTGCGAGAGTAACACCCCTGCACAAAAAGGGCAGCAAATTAGACCCGGGTAACTACCGCCCTGTTTCTATCCTTACATCCATCTCGAAAGTCATGGAAAAAATAGTATACGAACAGATCGAAAAATACCTCGCGGAAAAAAATCTAATCTACGAATTCCAATCTGGCTTCAGAACATCCCACTCCACTGACACATGCCTTCTCTACTTGAACGACCACATCAAACAAGAGGTGGACGCGGGCAAATACTGCGGCATGGTCATGCTGGACCTACAAAAGGCCTTCGACACTGTCAATCACACCATTCTGATTGACAAGCTAAAAGCAATTGGTTTTGATAGTTTATCAGTGAGCTGGATACAATCCTACCTGGAGGGGAGGGAACAGATGGTGGAAGTAAACGGTACCCTATCCCCCCCCCTCACAGTGAGCTGTGGTGTTCCACAAGGAAGCATACTAGGACCGCTACTATTCCTAATTTATGCAAATGACATGTCGTCAGCTTGTGACTGCAACTTGTTCCTGTTTGCGGACGACTCAGCCCTGCTGGTCTCTGACAAGAACAAGTTACAGGTTGAAAAAGCCCTCAGCTCGGAACTAGGCAAAATCTGCATATGGCTCGCCGACAACAAACTATCATTACACATGGGCAAAACAGAGTCCATTCTCTTCGGTTCAAATAACAAACTCAGCAAGACTGACGGCTTCTCGGTTACAGTGGGTGACAATATTGTCACAAGGAAAGATGAAATTACCTACCTGGGTTCCATCCTAGAGGCTAATCTTTCCTGTGACAAAATGGCATCCAATGTAATAAAAAAAGTCAACCAACGAACGCGATTCTTGTACCGGATCTCCTCTCTGGTAAACAAGAATACCCTGAAGACTCTAGCAGGAGCACTCATTCAAGGGTACTACGACTATGCTTGCACCTCATGGTACCAAAGCACCTCAAAGGCACTAAAAAACAAATTACAAACATCTCAAAACAAGCTAGTCAGACTACTACTTGACCTGACTCCTAGAACCCACCTCACCCCTGCCCACTTTGACAACCTAGGATGGCTTAGAGTAGACGACAGAGTACAGCAACTTGCAATGGGCCTGGTCTACAAGATACACTACGCGACCAAGGTACCCATGTACATGTCAAAATACTTCCCAAAGGTCAGTGAATACCACGATCACAACACCAGAGGGAGCTCCACAAATCATGTAAAACCCAGATTCGGCTCAAACAAGGGACTAAACACGTTTCGCAATTATGCCACATCAATGTGGAACGCCCTGCCTAAAGCTGTAAAGGAATGTGAATCACTACCCACCTTCAAAAACACTCTCAAAAAACACCTACGTGAGACTGCAATTCGAAACTGGCCCCTACAAATGTCCTAACCTAGTTGTACAGTAAATGACCAAGTAAGGCTTTGTCAACATTCCAATGTACAGTGTAAAATGTGTGTGTGTCCCCTACCCAACCCCCCCCCCCCCCCCCCCCCCACCTCCAATGTACAGCCCCTACCCAACCCCCCCCCCCCCCCCCCCCCCCCCCCCCCCCCCACCTCCAATGTACAGCCCTCACCCAACCCACCCAACCCCACCCCACCAACCTCCTCCAATGTACAGTTTCTACGCCAAATGTATATACACTCCTTTTCTGGACACTTTTGTATCACAAACAGTACTGTATTTGCAAATCTGATATGTCATAAATGTATAGATGTAGCAGTACTGTCTATCTGTATGTCATGTATGTCATATATGTTATGATGAATTGAAAATGGGGGACCCTGGTGGAAACAAGACGAAAGTCTTTCTCTGGTCTGCATCCCCTTAACAATTGTATGTATTGAGATGTACTGTACTGTACCCATTCTGCAATCTGTTAATAAACTTTTCAATCAATCAATCAATCTGTATACAGTATGTGCAAAATTAGTTGTCAAGAGCCAATCGCACAGGTTGCCTCATCTCATCTGGCTCTTCAAATAGATCTAGAGTCTGAATATCATATATAGCCTGCTGATGATCTCTCTCGAGTCAAATCCATTCTGAGAACGGAATGCAGTGCCCGCGACACGGGTCTTGATTGATTGATTGATTGAAAATTGTATTAACAGATTGCAGAATGGGTACAATACAGTACAGCTCAATACACACAATTGTTAAGGGTATGCAGACCAGAGAAAGACTTTCGTCTTGTTTACATCAGGGTCCCCCATTTTCAATTCATCATAACATATGACATACACGACATACAGATAGACAGTACTGCTACATCTATACATTTATGACATACCAGATTTGCAAATACAGTATTGTTTGTGATACAAAAAGAGTCCAGAAAAGAGAGTATATACATTTGACGTAGAAACTGTACATTGGAGGAGGTTGGGTAGGTGGGGGGGGGGGACTGTACATTGGAGGTGGTTGGGGGGGGGGGGGGGGGGGTAGGAGGGGTGGGTGGGTGGGTGACACTACAACTGTACAAGCAAAACTGTACATTGGAATATTGACAACCATACTTGGTCATTTACTGTACATTGGAGGGGGTTGGGTTACAACACAGGAGCAGAGTATAAACAACAGTACAGGAATGAGAAACAGTCTAAATGGGTTTTAACATTTTAGTTTATTTCATGCGGATATGATCTGTAATACCTGATCGGTACAATATCTACTAACCTGATCAATACAAGCCCCCCCCCCCCCCCCCCCTCTCGTCAGCGCAGACGTACTTGCTTTTGATTTTGACGTTCATTTTGACGTTCAACGTCAGACGTACTTCGAGATACTTCCGTACTTTCCGCCAATCAGCGCACATTGTCCTGTCCCGGGAGAAATGTCGTGGGACCGGGCGGAAGTTGCTCAATCTGGAACAATCTCCAGGGCTGCAGCTGGACCCTATTGGGAATTACTGAAATCCTACAGTGTCTGGTTGAAGAATTATGAAACATACTACGGTACTCTACACACTACTTCACTACACAAACTGCATAAACCCGGACCCCATACTACCCCCTCAAATCTGTTAGGCACATCTACTCTGCAGTCTGGGAGGACATGAGTTCTGTTGTGGACATTTGTTTTATCAAATCAAGTGATTAAGAGAAATTGAGATTGAGTCAATGGATAGTTTCAGTTCAATACAGAGAGCAGAAATAAAGGTTTTCAAGTTTTCAAGTCAGGCAGTTTTGCATAAGAAAACAGCGTGGGATGTATTGTATTGTAACCATTCTGCAATCTGTTAAAGAACCCAGGACGCCTATCGTAAAAAGTAGGGGGTTCCCAGAGACGTTCCTGGCCAAATTCCCAATCAGGTCTCTGAGGTGCTACCAGTGGTGGTGAAGGAGGCAATTTCCACCCTACATTGTGGCGAGTGGGAGAAAAGCTCTATAAATGTAATTAATAAATTATTATTATTATTATTATTATTATTATTATTATTATTATTATTATTATTATTATTATTATTATTATTATTATTATTATTATTATTATTATTATTATTATTATTATTATTATTATTATTATTATTATTATTATTAACATTCACCAGAGTCAAACAATAAGATACCAGTTTTCTCTCTGGGTGTTGAGTAGAAAGCTATCCAGCTGCAAGCTAGACTAGTTTAGCACAAATGAATGGAAGTGGATCCACACACAGAGAGGAAATTGGTATCTAACTTCTTGTCTGACTCCGGAGAAGATGGTAAGCATATTTACAATGATGTTGGCATGTTCCTTGCTTTTGGCTTTCTTTATTATGATGACCGACTGTGTGGCAGATCATAACGTCAGGTAGGATTAGAGCAATTGTTGAGGCAGCTAAGAAGTTTCTGGATATTATGGATGAGAAATTCACATTTAAATTCCATGTGGACAACCTTGCCTCCAATTTGCGACAGAAAATTGGCTTCCTATACAGAAACAGAACCTGCTTTCCTTTGATTAGTAGGAAGAGAGTTGTTGAAGCAGTTTTATTATCAGTCCTTTGGACTATGGCTGCCAGACATCCAACTATAGGAACCTAGTAAACTGACTGCACCTAAAAGGACAATATACAACCTTATGTGAATACTGTATACTTCATCAGAGCATATATTTAGCATTTGAGCACTTTGCATTTTTAGATTATTAAATTAGATTTAGATTATTAGATTATATATTGCATCTATTTAGCTTTTAGCTTTTATTTTTTTTAGATTATATATTATATTAGATTTAGATTATTAGATTATATGTTGTAACTATATTTATTGTAGGGCAAATATAACTGACATTCGTGTGACGGATCATATTGGGTCTGCGTTGTGTTTGATGTTAAATGAGAATGTCCCAAGGGGGAGTCGAACAGGGGGCTCCCGTGTCCGCGGGCGACGACACAGGCCGCTGCACTAAGAAGTGAATTCACTCCTAACTACCGTACCTATGCGTCTGTTAACCCTGTTATGAGGAAGTGAGTTTAATTTACCAGCCCGCACTGCCACAGTCACTCGTCAACACACCTGTTTCCGTGACTGTGGACATACCCACGGGCTTCCCCGTTACAAGGGCATACCCTCATCTCGCACCTTGTTGCCCATATGCGCATGTCCAGAGTTAATTGTTCACACTGCCTTTTTATTCTACTTCTCCACTGTACTATAATTCTGTGACCTGTACCTGTATGTCTTCTACTACCTGTACCTCCCCTCCCCCATGCTGCTATGATGCCTGAATTCCCCCCAAGGGCATCAATAAAGGAATATCTTATCTTATCTTATGGTGATGTAATTTATAGGCATGCTGCGGCCTCAACCCTTAAATCCTTGGACTCTGTCTATCACTCAGATTCATCACTAATGATAGATACAACACTCATCACTGTGTCCTTTATGAGAAGCCACCCAACTCCTCGTCCAATCAACAGTCATCTCCCGCCTCGACTACTGCAACGCACTGCTCGCTGGCCTCCCGGCCACTGCCACTAAGCCTCTTCAACTCATTCAGAACGCAGCGGCCCGCCTGATCTCAAACCTACCGAAGTCGGCCCATGTCACCCCACTTCTTAGGGACCTGCACTGGCTCCCCATTGCTGCACGAATCCGCTTCAAGGCCCTTGACCTAGCATACCGTGCGGCAAAGGGAACTGCTCCCGCCTACCTCCGGTCAATGGTCTCTAACTACACACCCTCAAGACCCCTACGCTCTGCATCTTCTGGCCGCCTCAGACCTACTCCTATCCAAGCTCCGGGAGGGTCATCAAAGAGAAGTCGCCTATTCTCAGTCCTTGCCCCACAATGGTGGAATGAACTACCCACCCCAGTTAGGACAGCCGAAACACGTCCAATCTTTCGCCGTCGACTAAAGACGCACTTCTTCAACCATTATCTGAATTAAAAAAAAAAAAAAAAAAAAAAAAAATCTAACCCTAACTAACCATACTGTCATGCACTTGTCCTAATAAACTAACCTACACTGTAGCACTCAACACTTTGATGAACATTGTTACTCAGCTGATAGAGTTGTGCTCTTCCTGATGGCTTGTCGTACAGAACTTGTAAGTCGCTTTGGATAAAAGCGTCAGCTAAATGACTAAATGTAAATGTAAATGAGAAGGTTGGTTGGTCTTCGCTGATGGAGAGGCGCAACAAACTCTAGTATTTGTAAGTTTTTAAGGCTTTTATTCCTAAGCTACCTCATTATACTACATCATTATTGGTAATGCATTTTTGGTATCTATGGAACCCGTTCTAGTGACTGGCTGGTCCATAAGGTCCCTCGAGTTTGCTCAGAACAGGGTAAACCTGCATTTTGCTATATGATGCCTCTAGCTCATGGAATGAACTCCAACAATCTGTAAAGCTTGATATTCTCCCCTCTGTTGCAGAGTTTAAAACCTTGATCTCTCCAACCTTTGTCAATCAAGTTGTACATGATTTAATTGATTGTTATCCTTACTTGTCTTATTGTTATGATTTTATATGCTGTGTGATTTTATATGCCTTTTTATTGTTTGCTTAACTCTGTATGTACACTTGACTGTAAATGAGGGAAACCTCAGTTGCCTTTCGAGTTTAAATAAAGGTTTGAAATGAAACAGGAGAAGAAGCTGCAGTGTTTAGGGAGGAGGAACCGGTTTTTATATAGTTCTATGGGAGGAACTATTATAGAAAAATCACATGTTCACCCTCTTAATTCTTTGTACCCTTCAAGCTATATTTATTGTACTATCCCTTTACTCCATTTATGATAAATCAGCTTACTAGGAGTAAACACTCTAGCCGCGTACAGAGTTTATTACAGAACCCAGATCCTGTTAGCAGGTGCAGGCTTATCAGTATTCATGATTGATTGATTGATTGATTGATTGATTGATTGATTGATTGATTGATTGATTGATTGATTGAAAATGTTATTAATGACCAAATTCAGTCAGGACCTTTAGCATCTCATCCGAAGGACGGCGTCTTGCTTTAACCTTGTTAAGCAAACTCTGCCCCTTTCAGTGTCCTCTGTCACTCTAGTATCCTTTATCCCCCCATCATTCTCATCATCATTCTTAATATTTCTTAGCTGCTTCAGCATATTAAATATTCTCAACTGTCTTGACTTTAATTACAGCAACTTGTCTATTCTTGAAGGGATGTTGCAAGTCTGTTTCATGAGCTTCTTCTTTGGAGTTTAACAGCGGTTGGCATCGATAATTGTTGCATTATCGCTATCTACTGGACTGTAACTGTAAACTTCTTTTGATTGTATGAAAAACTATATCCACAATATATTTATATTCTTAATTATCTGTCTCTCTACTACCTAACACAACCAAAGCAAACAAAACTAAATAAGAGACAAAAACACAAAAAACACAACCAAAGCAAACAAAACGAAATAAGAAACCAAAACACAAAAAAAACACAACCATTTAACTTTCAGGCCCAGGAGTATTTCCTCCAGTTGTCCTTCACGGTGAAGGCTTCACCTTCAGATATTTTTGAGCTGCAGACACTGTTACTTATTTCTTTCTGACTCTTCTTGGCTACTTCCCCAGTGCAGTTAATCACCATAGCTATAAAGAACTCCTCTTGTGCCCCTCTCCCAAACTGGTTTAACCCAACTTGGCTCCCTGTCCTTGAGAAGCGTTGCTGCAAGTCTCGCTCTGCCTACTGAGATACATCACTATCTCCAGCACTTAGTGTGCTCTGGGAAACAAAACAAATGCACCCACTTGCACGTGACCACGCCACTCCCATGCGTCCTCTATATTACACCGGAAGTGGTCACGCCTCACCCTTCCTCATTCGTTTCCAACGCGGAAGCAGCTCAGATGCACTTCTGAACTGGAGATTGTTATGAAGCGTAAGGAGAAATTACACAATGTTGGGAATTCGCCAGAAGTTCGCCAGCCCCCGGAACCTTCTCGGCACGTCCTAACAGCGCGCCGGTCCTGTCCTGTTTTTTCCTTGTCGCATGACAGCGGACCAAGGGATTTCGCGCGACGGTTGGCAGTCGAGCCACGTCGCGCCCAGGTAGGACCTGCGCTAGCAGGCATTGGTACTGGCATGTGTAATACTGGTTGTTGTCTCGTGAGACGACCGAGTGATGTATTGGCGCAGGGGGCGGGATATTTGGATAAACGTGGTCATCATGACTCTCTTTTGGATGTTTTTCCAAGTATCCTAGCGCGCAGCTAATGCTAATGCTAAGATGTTTGGGGCGCCGTTCCCATGTGCCCCGCCGGGGTTGTCACCACTCTTCCCTCCTCTTAACCGTTTCATTGCTGAAGGTCAATCAGTGTCTAATGTTGAGGGTTTTGCTGAGGCCTTTTTACCCTTTACACGGGTGGATGGGCTGCCGACAGGGCTCAGGACAGGTGTGCCGTGCTTAGAGGAGTAGGTAGCATCGGTCCTTTGCCCTGGCATGGTTGAACGGTATCCCACCCGGAAGCCGACGCCGGAGGGCGAGTCGGCCCGGCAGGTGGCTGAGTGGGCTGATGAAGCTTATACCGCCGCGGGACGGAATTGAGCAGCAACCAATAACATTGCTCAATTGGCTGCTTTTCTGTCCAAAATGGTGTCGGGTGGTGGGGCCTTAGGGCCAGCCGACGTCGAAAACATTGCACGAGTTTTTGAGGTTATACAGCTTTTGACCCAGCCTGCAAGCTATAACCGAGGGCTAGGATGCTGTCAACGCTTGTTCACAGGCATCTTTGGTTGGAGCAATCTCCCATTGAGGAGGAGAGGAGACTTCCCCTCCTCAGGGCTCCCATCTCCGCAGATGGACTTTTTGGTCTGTCCGCAGGGGCGCGGGCGGTATTTGACCTGGGCTCCACACCGCCCCACACCGGGCAGCCAGAGGTGAGAGCACGGCCTCGCCAGCGGCTGCGGCGAGGCCCCCGGCCAGCGGCCATGTTTCCCCCATGGCTATATCCTCTTGTCATGTGGGCTTTGATGGCGGTACGCTGTTCAGCCACCCTCTAGTGAAACGTTTCCTGCTTGGCGCTCGGCGTCTCAAGCCTGTGGAGCGTTCTGTCTCCGAGTTGGGACCGCCAACTGGTCCTGGGTCGGTTGTCGGAGGGCCCGGTTGAGCCTCTTGAGCAGGCGCCGTTGGATCGGCTGTCTTTTAAGACCGCGTTCCTTTTGGCCATCACCTCCGCTAAATGCGTGGGTGAGCTGTGTGCTCTCTCTGTGCGGCCTGAGTGCCTGTCTATTCGGGCCGATAGCGGGGCGACTCTGAGGCCTAATCCGGTCTTCGTGCCAAAGAATATCCGGAGCTCTTTTCGCTCCAGGGATATTGTGATTCAGGCGTTTCATCCTCCTCCTCACGCTAGTGGGTTGGAGTCGAGCCTTCACCTGTCGTGTCCTGTCCGTGCACTGGGGGTTTACCTTAGTCGCACGCAGGGTCTCAGGGCTTCCGATCAACTGTTTGTTTGTTACGGTGGCCCTCGCATGGGTGAGGCGCTGTCCAAGCAGCGCCCGTCACATTGGTTGTGCGAGGGCATTGCCCTTTGCTACACATTGACTGGACAGGTCCCCCCCTGGGGGCGTCAGGGCGCACTCCACTCGTGGTGTGGCGGCCTCTGCTGCCCTGTTAGGGGGGGCCTCGGTGGAGGACATCTGTGTTGCGGCCTCCTGGTCCTCCCCGGGTCCTTTCGTTAGGTTTTACCTCATGGATATGACTGGGGGTTCTGTCTCCCAGGCGGTCCTGAGGTCCGGGACCTCTCCTGCATCCCGCCATCAGGTGGGCTAGCAGGGGTGTGTGGGTGTGGACCGCGGGGTGCTGTGTCACACGTGGCTGCCCCCCCCCCCCCCTTCGTTAGGACGGGCGGGTGGACGGGACTCCCCTCCTCCCTGGCTGGGGCTTACAGGCCCTCAGGGGGTGCATTTGTCGGGGCCACGCGTCCGCTTTGCCCTTTATCTCAGTAGGCAGAGCGAGACGCGAAGCCAGATGATATATAACGTAACCCTAATTATATGAATACTGGCTGAGCATCTCGCTCTTTAGCGCCCTGAGGTTCCTTGGATGTTTTCCGCTTATGGAAATCGAACTGGGAAGGGTGAGGCGTGACCACTTCCGGCGTAATATAGAGGACGCATGGGAGTGGTGTGGTCACGTGCAAGTGGGTGCATTTGTTTTGTTTCCCAGAGCACACTAGGTGCTGGAGATAGTGATGTATCTCAGTAGGCAGAGCGAGACGCTCAGCCAGTATTCATATAACTAGGGTTATAGGATAACCTTACGGCTTGCCTCCTCCTACAGCAGGCTCTGGATCCCTGACCTGCAGGCATGTGCACACATAGAGCCCAAGGGGTGCTTGAGCACCTGCCTTTTTGAGCCTAATAAAAAAAGTGCCCTTTTTGAAAAAGAAAAAAAAAATATATATATACATTTTTTACCGTTACGCATATAGACTGCCCTTCCAACTGAAAAATGTCAGGATAGAATCAAAATATTAGGTAAAGAGAGAGAGATGCCCCATATTCCATTGCAGTTTGCACGGCCTCCTCAGCGTGCCTCTCCGCGGACCTATATATTTTATGCATAACGTGGGTGGTGATGATGATGATGATGATAGAAACCGCTGTGGCGCATACAGTTGAATGCTGGTATTACACTCATTGAGGGACACGAAGAAGTCAAGTCCGATGGGATTTGGGAATCTCAAATACAAATCGGGATTGGAATAAAAAATGCATTTATATTAAACAATACAGAATATACAGCACTTCTTGGGGTCTGTAGGGTAAGCACGTATTCCCTCCCCCCTGAACATTTATGGAGATGTATGGGCCTTTAAGTCAGTGATAAAAGTGTCTTTCAAGGATAAGTGAGCTCCTGCACTGATTATTATAGTTCAATATTCAATATTTGATCACCAAAACCCCCCAAAAAGCATAAAAAGGGGCCCCCCCGCCCGAAAGGGTCCCTTAAAAATCTGGCTCGCGCGCTTGGTTAAAACACACACAGGTATGTGCCCTTTTCAGCCTTTGAGCACCTGCCCCTCTAAAGTCCTGTGAACGTGCCTGCCTGACCTGTATTTGGAGGAAGAGCCCTGTGAGGTGTTCATCAGCAGTGTCCAGGTGCGATAGCAGGTCTTCCGCTTGGCCGATGCTGCAGAGGTCACGCTGTAGTTCCCGGAAGAGCTGTCCATACTTGGGGCCCTGGGGGTGCGGCAGGCCTGCTTCCTGGATGGCTCTGCTATCTGCTCCTTTACCTGCTGCATACGGATCCAGAGGTACCTACTGTACAGCCACAGCACAGAGACTACATTTTAGGACATTAGTCAGAAGAACTGGACAACCTCATCACCAAGATTCCTCCAAAAGTAATGTTGCCTTTGGCTCATTGAATTATATTTTGGCAACAACTTGATTTTACTGGTCGAATCTCACCTGCTCCTGTTTAATTGTGTGATTAAGTGGTTGAATCTCACCTGATACAAGGGTGCATGGCTGGATTATGCCACTAGAGGGCCCCTGGACAAGAAAGTATACTATGTGCTCCTGTCCTTCACGCCACAAATATAACTACCAGGAGCATGCTCCCGCGGGAGGAAAATATATGGATACGACGGACAGTGTGTCAGTAAAGCCAGCAGGATTATTAAGGACCCCAGCCACCCCAACTACAAACTGTTTCAGCAGTTGCCATCTGGCCTCATGGTCCGGCCCAGCAGACTCTTTTTCCACCAGGCAGTCAGACAAATAACACAGAACAAATAACACTAGAGGCTGGCTAATGGCCTGTGTCCGGAGTAATACAGTTCTATTTTATCTCTGTCTCTAACTGTTTTACACACACTACACCCACACAGTGTTTGTTAAAGGAGCCAGAGCTACTTTATCACTGATTCTAGTACTGCCACTTTGCACCCACGACACCCACACTGTGACAAATTTTATTGTAATTAATGCTATCTCTTTTTTTTATTACCATTGCTATGCAGCAACTTTTGTAATCTTTACAATGTTTATTGCTTCTTTTTTGTACTACACCTGTGCCAGAAAAATGGCAAAGGACCCCTCACACCCCCTGTTTCAGCCCCGGCCCTCAGGTAGGCGCTTCAAGTCGACTTTTGCAAAAACCACCCGCTTCAACGACAGCTTCTTTCCAACAGCCATTCGGACCCTGAACTCCCTTGGCCGCCCTCTCCCCCTCCCCCCTCACACTAACCAAGCTCCTGACCAGATGGACTAGTCTCTTCTGTGTGTTAACTAGATAGAAATCCTTTAATAATCCGTTATGTTGTGTTGTGTCGTGTTGTGCTGTATTTATGTATTTATTGCTGGGAAGGGGGGGGAAATGTATATCCATGTTCCTGTTTTATGTATAGAAAAAATAAATAACGCACATCCTCCGTTCCTTGGTGCCGAGCCAAACTGTAAAAACAGTAGTACATAAAACAAAGCGGGGCTCGCAACTCACTTTTGATGCTCCAAGTTTTATGTATATCCAGACATATTCTGTATCCGGTCTCACAGCTGCTAAAAAGCTGATAGCATCACGATGGATTCAAACGGATAAAATGTGCCGGAAGGTATGGGTTCTTACCTATCTCGATGTGATTTATCTAGAGATATCTACAGCAAGAATTTTAGGTGTCAGTGAAACCAACATTGCAATCTGGTTAGAAGTGGTGGAGAGAATAAAAGCTATCATATGAATTGTAATGCCTGGTTAGGAACAAATGATAATGGATGGATTATCCAAGTGGGGGTCCGGGGGGGGGAGGCGAGCGAGAGCATATGTATGTATTGTATTAGATAGCAAGTATTAGGTATATATCTCGTAAACTACATTTATATTGATTCAAATGGTGATTTACATTGGATGTTTACTGTTAATGCTTGAGTGTCTGATTTTATGTTATGTTTAAAAAAAAAACATTCTGTACCGAACACAAATACCACCAACCTGGTTGTGTGGCAATAAAGGTATCTTTATTAACAGATTGCAGAATGGGTACAATACAGTACGGCTCAATACAAAACAAACTGCTAAGAGAATGCAGACCAGAAAAATACTTTCATCTTGTTTACATCGGGGTCCCCCATTTTCATAAATGTCATGATGAATTGAAAATGGGGGACCCCGATGTAAACAAGATGAAAGTCTTCAATCAATCAATCAATCAATCAATCAATCAATCAATCAATCAATTGTATCTTGTACTGTATGTTTAAGAAAGGATTTCACTCCTCTATCCTCTGCTGATTTGAGAGCAAGGCACAGCAGTTGCTCTTCACCAACTGCACAACCTCATGAATGACGGGAAATGACTCGTTATATAGTTTGAACAAATTACCCAATTTATTAAAAAAGTAAGACAAAGACACACTTGATTCACGTCAATTTGTAGTTAGATGTTATATTATTAGTCATTCTTCTTCATTAACACTTTGAGTGCCAGCGACGAGATTTCTCGTTAGTTCATGCCAACCGTTGAGTGCCAGCCGACGAGAGATCTCGTTTTTAACCGTTATTTTTTTTATTATCGATTTCCATAAATTTTTCATCAATCTAGCCTCACGTTACCAGTGGGGATCTGTCTGAACTCTAACAGGGAAAATACCGCCCCCTATCGTCTCTCCGGATGGTACTGCACCCCTTTGGATTGGATTGAATGAAACGCATGGAGAAAAAAAAGTCCTGCTTCCACATTTTACTTGTCAGGCATGTAACCGGAGACGATCGAAGTCATCGCCCACCACCAGAACAGCGGAGAATGTGTGTTTCCAGTACCCAGCGTTGGATCAATAAACGCGATCGATATTTGGAATGGCGATCAGGAATTGGAATAATCTTTTTGGAGAACTGATCTGATCTGAGGTAAGGAATCTATTTTACCAGTCTTGGGATAATCAGAGCTATTTTCACCTATATATCAGCGTGTGCCATATGTGTGTGTGTGTGTGTGCGATCAGGAAATATGATAATCGATTTTTCAGCCCGCTTCTATAGCGTGCATAAGTACACATATACTATCGATAATCCAGCGTTTATTTGAAAACTATTCATAAATAGGCC
This sequence comes from Notolepis coatsorum, assembly GCF_963971535.1. Classification (NCBI taxonomy): domain Eukaryota; kingdom Metazoa; phylum Chordata; class Actinopteri; order Aulopiformes; family Paralepididae; genus Notolepis; species Notolepis coatsorum. The sequence continues at coordinate 103,891,103 of NC_140169.1, read as the reverse complement.
GAAAAATTACTACATGTTTTGTGTATTCCAGTGTATTCCAGTAAAGGGCGATTATCACAGAATCTTCTGAAATGTTCTGAAACTTTCAAAAAACGAGCGTTTTTCAAAATGGTATAAAACGGAAATGAACCGATTAAAAAACCAATCCGTTTTGACAATGTTGACTGCAAACAAGTCATTGATAAGCGACGGCCATATTAGACACATAGCCATAATTTAAGATATAGTTTATGCGTTCGCAAATAGGAGCTCTGTCATTGAAGTGGGTGGTGGCACGCAACGGGGTTCCGGGGCACCAGACCCGTGGCACTCAGTGTTAATATCAAAACAAAAACTAGACAATTCCGCAGGGAAATTGTGGGTGACACCTGTGTATCGCCAACCAATGGAAGCGGATCTTCCAGCTAAGTCCAACAACTATGATATATGAAATGGGCGTGGCTTGTGCATTGGGGGCGTGGTTTAATAATGGGCCGTGGTTAACATAGACCAATGAATGTAGACGTCTGTACTGAGTTGATTGTCATCTTCCATAAGCATGTGTGTTTTTTCCAGTAAAAGTGTAAGAGGCTCATTCATGTGCCTGTCCTTTTAATTGAAAGTTTTTTTTATGTGCATGTGACCTCATCATCATCAGGTGGCTTCTATTGTTCCGAAGGTTGCTTATCACTCTCCAACCCATTCTGTCCCCACTTATTCTCTCCAACTCCATGACTCCGCCTCTCACTCCGCTCCAATCACAGATGTTGTCTACCCAGCCTCTTCTTGGTCTTCCACTTCCTCTCTTTCCATTCCATCCACCTTCACTGCCAGCCTATTGATTCAAATCTTAACTGACAGGCGCCCCCAAAAGTGGCAATTTTTTTACTTGAACGTGAGGACTGCATACTCTTTTTGCAAACCAAAATACTATAGTTTATAGCACATGCATGAGCCTGGTCTCTTTTGAAAGATAACATTCTGAAGTTTATGATACAATAAAGACATTTCACTTTTAGTGCTAATGAAAGAGTAACATAGGTCTGAACATGAGTTGTAGAAAGACTTGTTACTCAGGTTGTATCTGTAGTAGTTGCAATATCCAAAAGTATATTTCCAAAAAAATGGTATGGCTGTAGAAACACCCTGTGTCCATAGCCTGACGTCTTGTGTAGTACATGTCCAAATATCATATAAATCCGTTCGGAAATGAGTGATATAGAGCGATTCTGGTAAAATGTGGAAAAAAAGAAAGGTCAGCAGGTTTCCATTTTCTGTTTTCGCTCGTGACTTTTCACCTAGATCACTGATTCCCTGTCCAACATTTTTTTAGATTGCCAAATGATTGATGGAGCTAGAGTGTCGGGAGTGGTATTCAAAAAAATAAAAAGCACGCCTCACATATCAGCATGTAACGGTATGTAACTCGAGAACCGCAGAACGGATTTTATCGCCTGCAATCGACAGACAACAAATAGGGCTTTAATTCGATCTATTGTATTAAGAAATATGCACACCCGAGCCGCTAGAGGTCACCAAAGTGGCGTGTCGCGCCGGTGGGCAAATCGTCCTCAAGAGGGCCCACATGTGGGCCGTTGCATGTTAAGAGGTTGTCCATCCTCAATGTTAAGGATTTGTATGCGACCTCAATAGCACAACACAAGACAGGTATGAGAGTTAGCCAAAAACAGGGCATTAAGGGAAAAAACAGGGAAAAAGGCAGCACTGACCCTTTAACACTTTGATTACCAGCCATGCGGTGCCATGTGTCTAATCTGCCCGTCATTTATCAATGACTTGTTTGCAGTCAACATTGTCGAAATGGATTGTTTTTTTTAATCGGTTCATTTCCGTTTTATAGCATTTTGAAAAGCCCTCGTTTTCAAGGAAAATATAAAGATTCTGTGATAATCGGCATTTACTGGAATATTCTGGCATACACAAAAACGTTGTCATTTTCCGGCCTATTTATGAATCGTTTTCAAATAAACGCTAGATTATCGATAGTATATGTGTATTTATGCACGCTATAGAAGCGGGCTGAAATATCGATTCTCTCATTCCTCATCAGCAGTGGTGCAGTCGTAATATGGGAACTGGTTACACGCCACGTGCACGCGCGCTCCCGCACACGCGCACACGCATACATGTTCCCTCAGTTGCGCACAGAACAGATGATTATTATGCATAACAATGGAGATCAAGCAGCTCCCCACCTTCTCGTAGGTTCCTATTATTATGCAAAGTCTAGGTGACAAGTGCCGGCCGCCGGCCGGGTAGCTTTCTACAACGGCCGGGCCGGGTACTTATCATTGCGCGCACTTCTGCCCTGAGTGACTACTAATAACACGCCGTGTAACCGCGTGTGTGCACGACTGCACCCCTGCTCATCAGCGATCACAGCTACACACACACACACACACACACACACACACACACACACACACACACACACACACACACACACACACACACACACATACATAGGGCAAACGCTGATATATAGGTGAAAATAGCTCTGATTATCCTAAGACTGGTAAAATAAATTCCTTACCTCAGATCAGATGTTATCTAAAAAGATTATTCCAATTCCTGATCGTCATTCCAAATATCGATCGCGTTTATTGATTCAGCGTTGGGTACTGTAAATACATAATGCACGCGTTTTCCGGGCCGGCGATCACAATGGAAGTCGGTGGGTGGTAATCTGGTCGTTGTAAAACAGCGACTCCTACAGGTCGGTCAGGGCGCCTGCACAGCGAGGAAGGGATCTGGGTGAGGTAGTGTGCCCTCCCACGTGTTACACTCACCCAATGAGTCCTCGCTGCCAGGTGAAAAGAGGCTGCTGGCTGTCTCCTATATCGGAGGAAGCATGTGATAGACTTCAGGGCTCCCTAGACCGGCAAGTAGGGGGCAAATGCACGCAACGACCAGGAAGGGGAGGGGGGAATTGGCATAACGACTAAATTGGGATGAGAGGAAAATACAAGAAAAATAGGAGAAAAAGTGGACAAAAAAAAAGCAAAAGCAAAGAGATAAAGCTTAGATATGAGTACTAGAGGGAGTTGGTGATGGTTTATGTGTAACAACCTATAAACGTGTAAAAACTCTAGAGTGGAGCGTGACTCAAACAAATGAGATTGAAATGTCCAACTTTTTTTTAAGCGAGTGGACAGGCAGCTTCTTATTTTTAATTTATGCAAAATTTAGGCCACTGTGGTGACATCTTGCAAAAATTCTAAATTGCAGCTGCTAAATGTTTTGAACATTCTGTTATTCATTCCTATGGAGCAAAATTGCTTGTTTAAAGTCGACAAAGTTTCCACAAAGTAATATTAGGTGTGTGGTGTGAAAGCTCTGGGAGGTTTCATGGAGGCACCATGAAAAAGCGGCAGAATAATAACAATACTATAGATTACAATTAACTTGAAAACCATTATCAATGGTAGCCGTTTTAATTGCTGATTGGTCTATAAGAAAATATATAGAGATTCTGTAATAAACACGTCGCCTGGCGTTGCTGGTGTACAGGTTTCTCTGTCCTCGCCTGACTGCAATCGGCTACTCTCGTCTACTTTCGAGGCTAGACGTCCAGTCATCTTGGAGGTAAACGGTACCCTATCCCCCCCCCTCACAGTGAACTGTGGTGTTCCACAAGGAAGCATACTAGGACCACTACTGTTCCTAATTTATGCAAATGACATGTCGTCAGCTTGTGACTGCAACTTGTTCCTGTTTGCGGACGACTCAGCCCTGCTGGTCTCTGACAAGAACAAGTTACAGGTTGAAAAAACCCTCAGCTCGGAACTAGGCAAAATCTGCATATGGCTCGCCGACAACAAACTATCATTACACATGGGCAAAACAGAGTCCATTCTCTTCGGTTCAAATAACAAACTCAGCAAAACAGACGGCTTCTCAGTTACAGTGGGTGACAATATTGTCACAAGGAAAGATGAAATTACCTACCTGGGTTCCATCCTAGAGGCTAATCTTTCCTGTGACAAAATGGCATCCAATGTAATAAAAAAAGTCAATCAACGAACTCGATTCTTGTACCGGATCTCCTCCCTGGTAAACAAGAATACCCTGAAGACTCTGGCAGGAGCACTCATTCAAGGGTACTACGACTATGCTTGCACCTCATGGTACCAAAGCACCTCAAAGGCACTAAAAACCAAATTACAAACATCTCAAAACAAACTAGTCAGACTACTGCTTGACCTGACTCCTAGAACCCACCTCACCCCTGCACACTTTGCCAACCTAGGATGGCTTAGAGTAGACGACAGAGTACAGCAACTTGCAATGGGCCTGGTCTACAAGATACACTACACGACCAAGGTACCCATGTACATGTCAAAATACTTCCCAAAGGTCAGTGAATACCACGATCACAACACCAGAGGGAGCTCCACAAATCATGTAAAACCCAGATTCGGCTCAAACAAGGGACTAAACACGTTTCGCAATTATGCCACAACAATGTGGAACGCCCTACCCAAAGCTGTAAAGGAATGTAAATCACTACCCACCTTCAAAAACACTCTCAAAGAACACCTACGGGAGACTGCAATTCAAAACTGGCCCCTACAAATGTCCTAACCCAGTTGTACAATAAAGACCAAGCATGGCTATTCCAATGTACAGCCCCACCCAACCCCACCCCACCTACCCAACCTCCTCCAATGTACAGTTTCCATGTCAAATGTATGTCAGTACTCCAATGTACAGTGTCCCCCCCCCCCTACCCAACCCCCCCCCCCCCCCCCCCCCCACCTCCAATGTACAGCCCCACCCCACCTACCCAACCTCCCCCAATGCACAGTTTCTATGTCAAATGTATATACTCTTCTTCTGGATTTTTTTAGTATCACAAACAGTACTGTATTTGAAAATCTGGTATGTCATAAATGTATAGATGTAGCAGTACTGTCTATCTGTATGTCATGTGTGTCATATGATGAATTGAAAATGGGGGACCCTGATGGAAACAAGACGAAAGTCTTTCTCAGGTCTGCATCCTCTTAACAATTGTATGTATTGAGCTGTACTGTACTGTACCCATTCTGCAATCTGTTAATAAACTTTTCAATCAATCAATCAATGTGTTGTTTGTTTGTTGTCTGACGTCACGTCAGTCCGTAGCGCCATGGGTTTGTTTGGGTCTCATTTAAAGAGCTGCCTTGGTGATCGGAAAGAACTGTGTCAAGCCATCTTAATTACGCTTAATTAAGAGTTCCTGTCGAGAGGTTTGGCCTTCAAAATAAAAGCGCTGTCATTCATTGAAACAAATGCATTATTGCTTTGGATACACTCTTTGGCAGTAAAGCCAAATAAACATCATAACAATAGTTTGGGGAACCTCTACATTAACTATAGAGTGTAGAAAAAACTCTGATTATGGTAATTACATTTTCCATGTAAAAATAGGGCCTGATACAATGTGGCTCTCACTGCCCAGTCCACATGTTGGGTTGTGGTGGAATAACATCGGCATTGTCAATACCTGGAGCTCACATCAAAAGGAGCATGGATCTGTTGATGTTGGCAATGCTGTTTGGGGGCTGTTATGTGCCGGGTAATACATGTGTAGCATCTGAATATTCTGCTAAGTATTCAGAAGTGCTGACTAACTTGTTACTTCCCCTGTGTGTGTATAAAGTGTGATAAACAGTGTTCCTTTTGATATCTCGCCCGGACTACTAATGATGCGAGGTGCTCCTCTTTCTCCGGCTTCGATATGGATCACTAACATGACATTGAAGCATCTTTCTCCCTTTCTGGAGTGGTCCTATAGTGGGATCAGTTGCGGTTGCCAGCAGGGGGCAGTGGTGGCAGTGGTGGCAGGTGGAGCGGAGGAGAGAGAAGCAACGAGCGAGAGAGGATTACCTGGAGGGCGGAACCCAAGGAAGTCCTCTTTGACAGTGAACTCGGACACTCGGCAACGGGCGTGTGCTCTGGAAGAGCCCCGTTGGAAGAGTCCCGTTGAAGAGCCCCGTTGAAGAGCGACGGGTGATAGAGAGTACTTGCTAGATAATGTGTTATCCTAGAAGTACAAGCGATAGTAAAGTGTGTGAGTAAGCGATACGGAAAGAAGAACCAACGTCCATAGATAATGTGTTATAGTAGCAGTGTGTGCGGTGTATTAGCATGCTGCTGCTAACGGCTATAGTGACTCAAGTATACTACCAGGCGAGCGTCGCTGAAGACCGGTGGTGCATACAGCCACGTTACGTTAGTAGTACAGACGATAGCAGGAGGGTTCACTAAGACCCACAGTTTAGCTGTGTTTAAGGTAGCCAAACAGTTTAGAGCGCGCCAGCCCAGTCAACAGCCCGCAGTGGACGTCTCATCGACGCCGCAGAGGACACCTCTCCCCACCAGCAGACGTCGCCACAAGACAGCACGCTCCTCCAGTTTCACCACTGCCCATGCTGTCTACCCCAGCCCGCTGGCTGTGCTCGCGGGATCGCCCGACGCCATCTTGTCACCCGGACGAGAGGTAATGACAGTGGGTCCGCCATCTTGGCTACGTACAACGGTACCTCGTGTGCCCACAACAGTATCCATTCGAGCGAACGCTAACTACCAGTGTCTAGGCCAGGGGTACCCCAAACATTATAAGCCGGCTTTAGAGTAGGTTTTATTTGGTAACGTGGGCCCACATGTAAATGATTTCTTTTGTATTTGTGCATTACTGTGACGTTCTTGAATTCCCATTGAACTACTTACCATGTGCCTGGGTCTTCCCCTAATCCAAGCGGGGTTTATTATTAATGTATTGAGCACGAGGTGCCTATGTTGGGAATAGTGTTCCCCTATAATACAAGTAAGAGCACCCGGTGCCGTATATGAATACATGCCATATGAACCACATAAAGTACAACTTGTAACTGATAATTGACCAGGCTTATATAAAGTAGAAGTAAATGGGAGCACGGTGTGAGTGTCTATTTCTGATCATATGCTAACCTTGTTGACCGGGTAAATTGTGACTGTGGTATATTTATTTAACCCTTCCACCCCATTCGCAGCATATTCATTGAGGGTCTATACAGGTGGTCAAGGAAGGGTACTGCTTAAAGGGAAGCCCAATATAACTACGGGTGTGGGAGGGCTAACGGAGGTACTGGGGGAAGTGAGTGTGTGGGGAGCTACTGCTGACCGCCTTGGAAGGCGAGGAAGACCAGAGTAGTAGTTAGTAAACCCTGGGCCCCATCCGCTCCTGCTGCTTGCCCTCCAGAACAACGTTGCGGGCCAAAGACGGGGGTGCAGATAGATCAAACTCTACTGTATCCTGCTACCAGGTGGCTGTGTATAACTACTCCCATAAGCAGGGATAATCCACCCTTCTACACATGCATAGTGTGTAGTTCCATAGTATAAGTATTTATAGGCATGTTAGACTTTCTTTTGGCAATGGGATTGGGTTTATTTATTGAGCACTTAACCTTATCATTGGGGCACATGTATTTTGTGTTTTATTATAAAGTCAGACCTAACCTATCTAGTCTATCTGCTGTGAATAGAGCAGCTGACAACTATAGGGAAAGTCCAGACACAGGAACGTATAGAGAAATTATATACCATGGTTAAGATAAATAGAGTATACAATGAATATTAGGCCGCCAACCTCATTTTGCACTTTAGTTTTGTATAGTGGTGGTCTTTATTCTTTTTACCTTTTTACTGTATGAAGCACAATCTCAGGAGGCTTATATACAGAACCAAGCATTTCACTGTAATGGACATGTACCTTATATGTGACAAATACAACCAAATTTGAAACTTGAGGAAGGAAGTGAAAGTTGTAGTAAGGTGCACAAATGCTTCTTCAGCCCCAGGGCAGAATGGAGTCCCCTGCCAGGTTTATACAGGTGCACCTGATGTACTTAGATTATTGAGAGTATTATGGGATAAACAGGTTATACCTGAGCTTGGTGTGGAGCAGGGGGAATCCTAATTCCAAAGGAGTCCTCAGTTTTAAGTCAGTTTTGGACCATATCCCTGAATGTAGAAGGTACAATCTTCTTTAGTATAGTGGCACAGAGGCTAACTATTTAGAAATGTATAGTTTAATATACCACAGTGCAGAAAGCAGAAATCCCAGGTTCTCTCCTGGAGCGCACATCTAAGGGGCATGGATCTGTTGAAGTTAGCAACGCTGTTTTGGGAACCGTTATGGGCCATGCAATACATTCATAGTATAAGTATTTATAGGCATGTTAGACTTTGGCAATGAGATTGGGTTTCTTTATTGAGTGCGTATCCTTATCATTAGGGCACAAATAATTAAATTAATAAAAACCTATGGGACCTTTACACTTCTCAACTCACTTCCTGCTTCTGTGGCAACAAGAGCAAACTGTTTAAAATGTTATTTCTCTCTACAGGTGACCAATCTCATCCTTTGGGATTCAAGTATCATTCCATATGTATCAAGACAATACATTTTAAAGACTCAAAGATTTAAAAAGATGAATTCACATAAGCTACTGCATATCAGTTTGGACAAATCCCTGGTATGTGACCCATAGTGTTATGGATCGGTGTTGGCGAGGACCCAATTGCAGAACAGGACGAGGAGGAAGCAGGCAGGACACAGAGGGTAGAGGTAAAAAATATAGTTTACTCAAAAGGCAGCAACAAAAGAAGGATCATCTCAAAACCACGAATGAAAAACACAGCAGGGCTGGCAGGGAAAAGGTACACAACATAACTACAAATAAACACTACCAAAATGAACTGCAACATGAAAACAAAGATGGTGGAAACAACAAAACACTAACACTATAAACACTTACTGACAAGGCACAGGATCACGGGAGACAGAGAACTTGAACATGGACAGAGAAACATGGAGGGCAAACACAAACAACGAACCAACAATGGAGTACAGGAAACACACAGCAGATATAGGGAGAACAATTAACACAAGAGACACAGCAGGGCTAATTAGCAAAACGAGAAACACATGGGAGAGAAACAACCTGACAGGAAACAGACACAAGAAAAGACTGAACACAAGACAAGAGTAACATAACAACAACATACAACAACACAAGGAAACTAACAACTAGGAACATAACACTTAACAGGGGAACATGAAGGGCAAGAGAGTACACCAGGAGACACAGTAGCAGGGGAAGGACACAGAGGAACATGGAAACAATAAAGAGCCACCAGTGCACCAGGAGGGTATGCACTGGTGAGGGTAGTGCAAGGGTGAATGATGGGATTTGTCCAGCAGGTAAGTGGGGAGCAGGAGGAGGGATCTGGGCAGGGAACGGTGAACCGTATAGGCTAGAACAGGGATTGGTTTTACACAGCTTTACACAGTTTAAACCATTTTGTATAAATGCAAAAAGAGAGCTTACTTTATAATTTAGTGTGTTGTTATGACAACTTTTAAAAAACATTTAATGTGGAAGATTTATCAGGACGTGTGGCCTATATAGGCTAATGACTACATAATATAAGATAAGTAAGGAATAATGTATAGCTACGAGGTCATTGTCGCAAAATAATTGACCGACACAGAGTTTAGAATACCGAGGCGCCGCGCCGAGGTGTTCTTTAAACGTAGTGAAGGTCAATTATTTTGCGACAATGACAGAGTATAGGCTATACATTATCCCGCTTATTACATGGCTAACTTACTAACAATATACCTAATTCATTTTACACCATCGACAAGACTAGATCAAATGCAGACGCAGTTGTTCTGTGTTAATATTGTTTATTTATTTGTGTCATCAAGGAAATTCTGATGAATTATACAATTAAATTGACAAATTAATGATTTTTTTGTGGAAAACATCATGTCCATGGATGCAGTTTTCATTCTCCGCAACAGTTTTCACCTTCCTTTTAAGACTACAGTATTTTTTAAATAAAGTTTTATTGTCCCATGATGCATCACAAAGAAGACAAGCTAGAAGATTGCTACAAGTTAAGTGAAGTCACCTCAATGGTTAACACTTAAAAGTTCTAACTCCCCGCTTCAGCCCTTGTACACGACAAAATGTATTCTCATTACTGAAACATGAAGTATTACTTGTTTGAAAAAAGTTTTGATCATCAATATTTGATCAATACAAAGGTTAATACATTCCTAACATGTGCCATGAATTTTTTTTGCCGATGTCATCATGGCTTCTCCATTGTTAGCTAAAAATGCTAACTCCTCTCATCCTCCGCAACACAAATTACCGCAACATTTTAATGGGTGTTTCGGTAATGAGAACTTCTCTTTCGGCAATGAGAATTTGGTAACACATCACATAACTTTGTCATTAAATAGTAATAATTGGTAACACTTCAACATTCCCATTGCCGTTGTGTCCTTGGGCAAGACACTTAACCTACTTGCCTCGTATGAATGTGTATGCATGTGAATGAATGTTGGTGGTGGTCGGAGGGGCCGTAGGCGTTGATTATTCGCCACGCTTCCGTGAGTCTGCCTCAGGGCAGCTCTGGCTGCAATTGTAGCTTACCACCACCGGTATGACTGTGTATGAACGAATAATGGACTCTGTGAAGCGCTCTGAGTCAGAGCAACAGTCAGTCAGAGAAGAGCGCTATATAAATCCAATCCATTATTATTATTATTATAACATTAAGTGTTCATAAGGTTGTAATTACATAGTAATAATAAAATGTGTATCATCAACAGTTCATTTTGATGTAATTTACTAACTTTCCTGTTTCATTGCAGACAGTCAGCCACTGAGAAAAAGAAAGCGTTAGCAAAGGCTAGGCTAGCAACAATGGAGAGAAAATTCGAACAGGCATTATGCTAAAATGAAAACACTGAATGCCATCTTGGATTTGACCCCTCCCTCCATCAATGAGCCAGATGCCACACAGGTACCGGAGCAAGATGGAGGCCTACCGGTACCACCAAGCCCCCCAGAACTGCCATCAAACTGCCCAACACCAGAGCAGACGTCCACCCCCAAAGCAAGAAGAAAAAGGAGGATGCAGGATGTCCAGGTAGTACCAAGCCCTCCCGAGCCACCTTTGAACTGCCCAACACCAGAGCAGACCTCCATCCCCAAAGCAGGAAGAAAAAGGAAGGCAACCATAACCTCACTGAGGTCAAAACTGAGGGCGACAAAAGATCAACTGGAAATCCAGTCCCGAAAATACTCTAACCTAACGAAGCAGCTTAGAAGGCTACAAGAAAAAACAAAAAGGGACCAGCACCTTTGATAGGCACCATTGAGAAGAGAGCCACCCATGCACCGGAGAGAGCCCAAGACCCTGCCCAACAACAGCCAGAGACGATTGATGGGACATGTTGTGAGTCGTTTCTTGCACCAGGATGACAACTCAAATGTCATCAATGGCAAAACAGGGGAAGTCCGCAAGAAAGGACAAGTGTTCAGGAAGAGGGCACTGACTGACACTATGGAGAGACTACATGTTACATTTTTCAGTCAGCATCCTCGCTACAAACTCTCAAGGGCTCAGTTCTGCAGACTGAAGCCCTTTTGGACCGTGAGACCAAACGTTTCCCAAAGAGAAACCTGTGCCTGCAAAATCCATGAGAATTTCCAATTCAAAATCAAGAAGCTTCACCAGCTTGGGATTGTTGCCACACCATCCACAACTGAAATAGCTGAGTCGTGTGTCTGCAGCTCAAGTGATATGGAATGCATGTACAGAAGGTGCATTCAATGCCAAGGCAAAACCTTCCCTACAACTATTAATCCATCAACCAAGGGAAACATAATTTCCTGGGACCAGTGGGTTACCCGGACAGGTAAAATCACAAAAAAGGGAAAAGATGGTAGATGGTGCACTGAAGGAGACGAATGTCAAAAACACAGCACTGGAGAAGACACACACATCTATCGACAAACTTGTTGACCTCACTCAGGACCATGTAAATAAACTGGCCATTCATGTGTATAACATCCAGCACCAGTTCCAGAGGCTGAAGTCACTCAAGGAGAGCCTTACTGAGAAAGAGGTGGCCGTCCACATTGATTACAGTGAGGTGACCACCCACACTATTGTAATCTATACTATTTATTTATTTTTATTTATTTATTATTTATTCCGCTGATTTTAGTATGTAAGGTATCAAAACGACCGGCTTGAGGGCGGCTAAGTGGTGCAGTGGGCAAGGCGCTCGCCACTAATGCAGGAGATGCTGGGTTCGAGCCCAGCTCTCTGCATTGCTTCCGGCTTGGCTGGTCGTTAATACTAATACAATTGGCAGTATTAGGGGGTGGGAAAGGTGGGGATCGGTCGGTTGGTGCGCCTGTACAGCAGAATCAGGAAGTAACGGGGGCAGCGTGAGCCTCCCACGCGTTACTCCTCGCCACTGAGAGATTGCGCTGTACAGGTGAAACGATGCGACGGCTGCCTCCTCGTGTACCGGAGGGGACACGTGATGCAAGGCTTCGTCATCACTGCAGCCGACCAGTGGGAGGCATGGTCTGGCAATGTTCGAGACAGGGGGGGGGGGGGGGGGGGTGAATTGAAGGGAGAATTGGCGAGGCGAAATTGGGATGGGAGAAAAATAGAAAAGAAATGGGAGAAAAAGTGGATTAAAAAAAGAAACCGACCGGCTTGGTCCAACTCGAGTTGCTATAAAGTTTCACCGCACCGTTTGGCTACAAATCGACTTTAAACGGGAAATGTTGGTCATAAGGAATGAATGGCAGAACATTCTAGAACATTTGTGATGTCACAGTATGATGTCACAATAGAACATTCTAAAACATTTGTGATGTTACAGTATGATGTCATAATAGTACATTCTAGAACATTTGTGATGTCACAGTATGATGTGATAATAGAACAATTCTAGAACATTTGTGATGGCACAGTATGATGTCATAATAGCACATTCTAGAACATTTGTGATGTCACAGTATGATGTCATAATAGACCATTCTAGAACATTTGTGTATCTATTCAACAATTCATAGACCCTCTCCCGTTGGCGTGTATCACTTCCGCAACGGATTTAGTCGGATTTCGGTTTCCGAGTTTGCCTGATTGGCCACTAAGCCCACGTGACCCTACGCTAGCACGCCCCCCTTACCCCGCTTACGCCTGAGACACACAGCTAGAGCCTTGCTACTACTAGCCGAACGTGATGAATGAAGCTGTATCTGTTTCACCTAACAGCACTATTGCTCCGTGATCATAGCCATTCATCTCTAAAGCTAACCACTATTTGTAAAAGCCACAACCACGTTACCATATGTAATAATGTAAATCATTGAAATAAGGGACAAGGAGGGAAGGTATGTGTTGGTCAAGGGGAAAATGGAAGGTCAAATGGTAATGTGGTAACCTTGACTTCATAATTTCATAATTTCATAATCAAAATGTTAGACTAACCCTGAAAACTGAAAATATCTATGGTAAATAATTCATCACATGGACTCTCAAGAGTGATGGAACAAGCTGTAGCAGGCAGCAGGGTTGTGTGACAATCTGGGGAGCCTTCAGGCCAACCCCCCATGTTGAGACGACTAACTCAGCGGCAATTAGAAGAAAACAGTTGGAGACACCGGGGCAGGTCATAAAAGCCTCATGCTAAAACTGTTTGTGACACATACAAGGAGTCCTGAGGACAGTTGGGGAACTGTGAAACAAAACCACACACCCAAAAGGAGGGGGCCACAGTCCAACCCCCCCTCTGTCCAAAAAGGAGGGAGCCACCCCTGGCTGCTACACTACAGGCACACACACACGACCAAAAGACACCAAATGAGGACTGCCTGTTTTTAAGATACTTGTGATTGGTGGAATTAGGTTAAGAATAGTGAGGTCATGACATCTATAAGTATTGGAACAGTAAGGATAGAGGGGCAGGCCAGCCAGACCCGCCACACCACACCCAGGGGGTCTGAGTCTGGTCTCCACCACCACCACAGACCATGGTCCGACTTTGCACTACGTGAGTAAAACTGTATATGGAATAATCACTGTTTGTGATAACTAGAGAAAGATGCCTATCTTAGACCCAGGTTTAATCATGTAGGTGACAGGGAGTACTATGGTCTTATTTCATTAACATAACATGACTAATATTTATGTACAGTACTGTCTTTGATGAAAAGAGCCAACGTGTGAGGGCTATTGTGATTTACCTCATCAAATCCTTTTGTACAATCATGTAATATGCTTGAAGTGTCCTGTATGTAACCAATGCATTATTCCAATCTCGGCCCACGCTGCAATTAAATGAATATTGGACCATAGCTGCTGGTTGTCTGGTTGTACACACTTATTCTCTACTGGCTAATTTTGGGAGCCCAGATGAGGACCATGTTTTCTATCACACTGTGATCTTTCCCTTCCTCTAGTTAGCAACCTCACTGTGCTGTAATTAATAGATATTCATATAGGAATATACAACAATTGGTGCCGTTTTTAAGACCCGTTCTGATTTGTTCACATAATGAGCATGCAGAAAAAGAGCCGGGAAGTTGGGGATTGCAGTACACAGTGGTTGGTGGCTGTCTGGAGGATGAGGGAAACGTGGGGTGGATAGGAATGTTAGGAATGGTCGTGTATAGCCACAGTAGGACCCAGGGTGGATATGTGTATCATTTGCATGCAGGACTGGTGGTGATGTTAGATTTAGGATGTCCAAAATTAACGGCGGCGCGTTTGTTGTTCAGTGAAGGGGCAATCATGAGCTTTTTGATGGTTGTGTTGTTATTAGAAACAGGAGGCCGCTGTGGACCTGCGTGCTTGGGGTTTTATTGCAGGAAATACGACCAGCGTATTTGTGCAGTGCCAGGGTAAACAGGAGGATGAATCTGGCGATTTTTTTTTTGATTATATAAGAGCGGCAGCCGACGATGAGTTATTAGTCATATTGTAGGGACAAGTTAGGGCTGATGTTAGGAGGCGCTGAGGAAGATGATTGACAAGATGTCGAGTTAGGAGGCTACGTGCAAGAGCAGGCCTAAGTGAGGGAAAGTATACGAATCTGTATGTCTGTCTGGTGAAAGCAAGGGTTTAGTTTAGGTAAAATATTTGAGGAAGATGGCGTTGGGTGGTAGAAAATGGAAAGTCACAGATATGCGGGAAGGAGAGACTGTGAGGTGGCTAAGTGGTTAAGGCGGGGTAGCCAGACATAATGAAAAGAATGTAGTGTAGAATTAGAGAAAAGGGGTGATGAGTGTGTGATAGTGGGAATTCTATACCCTGTTAGTGGGTCGAAAATTGGTATTATTAAGTATATGACTGGGCTTGCCGCTCGGAGGAACTGTGTATGACGCGGGAGGTTAGGAAAATATGGGGTATTTAGGTAAGGGACACTAGTGGATGTTCAGTGATACATTTTTAGATGGAAAGTCGGCTTACACAAGAATCCAAGGTTGATAGCGTTGCGCCATGTAATCGATGTCTCGTACGGGGGGTCGGTTTGTTTGTATTTGTGTATTTATGTATTTGTGTAAAATGTATGTGATCAGTAGCAAGCTTGACGAAGGTTGTTATGTTGTGACGTGGATCGGATCAATACTAGTCTGAAGCGAATCATATTGGAAGTTGGGGCTAACTAGTTTAGCTCTGGGGAGGAGATGCGGTATTCTAGAGATGTTAGAGCAACGATGTGAAAAAATTTACGAAACGCTGTGAGAGCAATTGTTGTTAGGAAGCGAGTCGAGGCGTTCGTTGATGTGATTGGGGTCGTTTTAGTGGTTAAATATGATGCAGTAACAATTGTGTACAGGAGTATCGTGAATGGAAGAAGTCGCATGATGATGACGTCATGGTGTTGAATGGGGAGTGTGTAACGTTCACGGCGTCTGGGGCCAGGCGGAGAGAAGGGTAGGAGAAATGATTAATGTTGATCTGTGTAACGGCGTTGGTATATGAGAATGTTTTTAAATTCTTTTACAATAGTTTGTTCTTTTAAAGTGGGTATTTAGACATGTGTAAATTGTTTAGGGTTGGATTGGTACTGGGCGGATTTAATGAATGTGCGGATCTTGAACGTGGCATAACTTGGGGCTTCCGGGAAGGCATGGAACCTCGCATTGAGGCTGGCTAGGATATTAGCTTGCATGCGGCTGTTTTGTGAGTTTGCGGGCGACATATGGGATGATTAGAGTATGGGAAATAATGTTTAGGGAGTAGTAGTGGACGCGGTAGAATGTCGTGGCATTTTTATGAATGTCGTGGCATGTTTAGGATGTCGTGGCAGATTTTGGTTGTCGTAGCAACGTTATAACAGTCGCATCGGTTGCTGCTGCGCATGTGCGGATCGCTGTTTCGTTTATTTTCGCTCAGGGGACGGTGGTAAGTGTGGATATTTTTGCTTTATGTTATATGAGTGGTCTGGAAGTGGTTCTGTTTATGGTTGTTAATACTGCGAGTATGTGTACGCAGGGGAGGATATGTAATGTTATAACTTATCAGTGGTTGGTTTAAGGGAGGAAGTTGAGAATAGGTTGCAGACGTTGTCAGAGTGTAGATGATTTAATATACATGCCCATAATTAAACTGGGATTCATAACACCAGCTAAACTGGGTAGATTGTATTATTGTCTTTAATACACAGGTATATTTTTAACCAGGGGGGAATGAGTAGTGGATTAAAAATAGTACAATTAAAAACATACAATTGTTAAGGGGAGGCAGACCAGAAATGGAGTCCCCCGTTTTAAATACATCATAACTTTTATTGCATACATGATACACAGATAAACGGTAGTTTGGGAGTAATAATGGGATGAGTTGATGAACGTTGCCGGTGATAGGTTAGGATTTCACAAAACTAACCTTATCAGTGGCTATTGTTTGAGAAGGGAAATACTGTGTGCACTGCACAAAACAAGTGTGTACATGTGTGATGTTGTAGATTATGGGAGATAGTCATTGGGGAGAAAATCAATGGGGGTTTATACTGCAAAACATTGCAGTGAGTCTATCAGTAGGGAATGATTTCGTTTGCCTGTGACCAAGTTAGACACACAATTTAACTACTCTGGGTCAATGTATCATTTAAAAGTGGGAACAAAATATATACATTAAGTCTGTGGGGGATGCTTAGGTGGTAATTTTATTACTTAAATGATGTTGTGTTAAAAAAGTAATTGTTTTAATCTGTGTGACATGTACAATTGTGAGCTTAGAATAACGATGTTGTGTTTGACTGGAGTTTAAAATATAGCTTGATAAAATGAAAATGCTTGTATAGGATATACATTGATGTTAGGATGTCAGATTTTGGTACACGGTTGGATTAATGTTGCTGCAAGTCCTTAGGTCATGGGAACTCATAAAGAGTGACCCAGGCTATCTTTACTAAGCAGTTAACGGCCCAAGGGGGGTCAAGCAGGGAGTGAGACTGGACGCAACAGGAGAGAGGTCACAGAGGTGAAGATAGGAGTGTACAGTTGTACAGCTGCAAACAGGGGCGGTTATACGACAGGGAGACGGAGTGGAGCTAGGCAGTTAGAAGCAGGGTATGTAGAGGTCAGAGGTGAAGATGCAGAAGACAGTTGTGAAGTGGGATAACAGTTGGCAGTTATTTTTACGACGGGGGAGATGTTGAGATAGGAAGCAGCTAATTTAAGAAGAGGGTAGGAGACTGTTGAATAGGAGCAAAATCAGATGAGGTTATTTACATTTGATTAGGGCGGCCTGTTTGATTGAAGGAATAACCTGGAGTTATCACCAGTTCTAGCAGGCTGGGGTGACTTCAGGTTGAAAAAGGGGTTCTGCTAGACCCTTTGAGTGCAGAGATTAAGAAGAGATGGTATTAGCCTGATAATGAGTGTAGCCTGATGAGAGAGCAGGAAAGGGAGGAACAGACTAAACCATTGTCGGTCTGTGGTTGATTAATGAGTTGTTTGGGAGTATTTGTTTAGGTTCAAATGATCAGTGTGAACGGTGGATGATTGTGTGCCAGGTGGTATGCAAGTGTGGGAACAGCGTGAAAGTATATGTTTATAGTATGAAGGATGTGTGATCGAAAGGACAAGGTTGAAATGATCTGTGTGGCTGAGAATGATGGAGAGTGTTGGTTATTTTGTGGGATTGAGAGATTATGTTGTATAAAAGGGATTTTGATGCAGGAGTGAATGTTTTTTTCTTTGTGGGGATTTCGATGGAGTTGAACGGTGGCTGATTGAGATGCTGTTGGAGGAAGCATGGATGTCATTTTGATTTCAGTTCATATCATTTGAATGAAAGAGGTTGTTTTGTTTAAAGTAACAGCCACTGTGGTATGCTCAGGAGGTGTGGATGATGTTGAATTGTGATGTTTGATTGGTTTTTGCTTTTATTTCTTTTCTAAGAACTCTAATGTTCAAGATTGAATGTGTTATGAGAAATTGGATGAAAGCGTTTATTTTATGTCATATTATTTGGTTGAGTGTCAAGGTTTAAAGTTTTATTTTGGAAACAGTGGTGGTGTTGGTACAGATACTACTTTTATTTAAGTTTAATTTTGTATGAGTGAGCGTGAATGTACAATTTTGGATTTATTTTCTAAGTGTTTTGATCTATGGTTGTGTGGACTGTAAGAGGGTTGAAGAGGTGACGAGTCGCAGGGACAGGATGCTGTTCCGTTTGAGGGTGTGTGTGAGAATTGATGATAGAGGGTAGATGGATGGTTTTGGAAAACGTGGTTTTTTATTTTCTTTCATGTTTTAAAAATTCGTGGATTTTTTTCATGTTTTTGGGTGTGCATGGTAGTTACATAGACTGGGGCCACAACAGACTGGAGGTGTTTGTTTATTGAAGTGTGTGGCTTTGTTTGATTTTTTTCTCTTTTTCTTCCCAAATGTTATTTTTATGATCTGGTGAGAGGACTGTTGGAGGCTGGGATGCATTGGATCAGATCGATGACAGTTAAGTAGTGCCACCACGATTTGCATATGGAATTAATGGCTTCCCTTATTAAGTATGTTGACATATTGTGTAAAAAGTTTGCTCTGTGCTTGTTTCTTCACCAGCTCAGTAAGAGGAGGGGAAGGCAGATCAACGCTGGGAGAGACATGAATACATTACATTAAGAGCGGTAACGTAGGATTTCATTTTTCCCTGTTACTCTGCAGTCCAATGGTGGTCAATTACAAATTGTGGTGAGAGAATTCTTGTACACAGAGACCCCTGCCTATACAAACCCCATGCGGGTGGGGCCAGGTTGTAAAAACTGAACAGATGTAGTTTGGAGGACATTCCACGCTAAAAGAATCATCTGACGACGGGTTGTCATGAGATAAATAGATGACTGGACCTGGGATGTGACCTGGCCGGGGGGGGGGCGGAGCCAGTCTGAAGGCTGAGCGGAAAATGTGTGAACAAGGTTCTCTGGGGAGTTATGGAGTTGTGATTGGACTGTAGGGGACAGGGACAAGACTGAATAGGTACTGATGGGCTTTGTCTTGTGCACATTGATTTGGTAGGGCGCGCAAGCAAAGGGCGGATAAATTACACAACGCAGGGTCAGAGAAAGATGCATTCACATAAGTGAGGATATGGCCAGAGTCAGGAGAATGGGTGAAAGAAAAATTTTCGTTGAAATTCTGCTTTCCTCTGCCAAAACTGAGCTGTGGAAACAAGAGGTGGTAAGATTATGACCATTAAATGTGTCATAAAAGGGGGGAGGATAGGTGGGAAGCAATTGATTGATTATGCAGATGTGATTGTACTATCTTAAGGGAAAAATTAGCAGAAAGAAGAGATTATTTCAGAGAATGAATGTAAAATGAAAAAAATTGTGATACTAATGGATCTTGTCTCCCCAGATCATGTAAACGGATACTGTAATTAAAAAAAAAATTTGATTGATTATACTTTAAATGTAATGTTTAGATTAAATTGTTTTAATTGTTTTTAGCATATTCAACGTGCCCAGAGGAACGAGGCCTGATGAAAAAGTGGTAAACACTGTTTCATTTAAGGCAGAGTAGGTTAATTGGGGTTCTGGATGAATGGGTCATTTTGGATTCCCCGGGAGGGGGCCATAGTCAGGGGAAATGTGGGAAAGAAAAGAAGAAGACAAGAAGGCCAAAATTGATGAGATGTACCAAAGAAGAATGGAAAAAATTGAGAAGAAAAATTGAGAAAAATTCAAAAAAATTTGATTTTTGTTATTATGTTAAATTGTATGGCTAGTATGTATAGAAATTAAGTCAAGATACTTGTAAAATGACATTAGTAAAATGTCAAAGGGAGGAAATGTGGTAACCTTGACTTCATAATTTCATAATTTCATAATCAAAATGTTAGACTAACCCTGAAAACTGAAAATATCTATGGTAAATAATTCATCACATGGACTCTCAAGAGTGATGGAACAAGCTGTAGCAGGCAGCAGGGTTGTGTGACAATCTGGGGAGCCTTCAGGCCAACCCCCCATGTTGAGACGACTAACTCAGCGGCAATTAGAAGAAAACAGTTGGAGACACCGGGGCAGGTCATAAAAGCCTCATGCTAAAACTGTTTGTGACACATACAAGGAGTCCTGAGGACAGTTGGGGAACTGTGAAACAAAACCACACACCCAAAAGGAGGGGGCCACAGTCCAACCCCCCCTCTGTCCAAAAAGGAGGGGGCCACCCCTGGCTGCTACACTACAGGCACACACACACGACCAAAAGACACCAAATGAGGACTGCCTGTTTTTAAGATACTTGTGATTGGTGGAATTAGGTTAAGAATAGTGAGGTCATGAAATCTATAAGTATTGGAACAGTAAGGATAGAGGGGCAGGCCAGCCAGACCCGCCACACCACACCCAGGGGGTCTGAGTCTGGTCTCCACCACCACCACAGACCATGGTCCGACTTTGCACTACGTGAGTAAAACTGTATATGGAATAATCACTGTTTGTGATAACTAGAGAAAGATGCCTATCTTAGACCCAGGTTTAATCATGTAGGTGACAGGGAGTACTATGGTCTTATTTCATTAACATAACATGACTAATATTTATGTACAGTACTGTCTTTGATGAAAAGAGCCAACGTGTGAGGGCTATTGTGATTTACCTCATCAAATCCTTTTGTACAATCATGTAATATGCTTGAAGTGTCCTGTATGTAACCAATGCATTATTCCAATCTCGGCCCACGCTGCAATTAAATGAATATTGGACCATAGCTGCTGGTTGTCTGGTTGTACACACTTATTCTCTACTGGCTAATTTTGGGAGCCCAGATGAGGACCATGTTTTCTATCACACTGTGATCTTTCCCTTCCTCTAGTTAGCAACCTCACTGTGCTGTAATTAATAGATATTCATATAGGAATATACAACAGTAACACTAATAAATATATATGCTCCACCGGACAGTGAGAAATATCTATTTGAAACGATCTTTGATATTATAGCGTTGGAAGGGGAGGGGGTCCTGATCTGTACAGGTGATTTCAATGTGGTACTGAATTATGACATAGACACGACTAGCACAAAGAAATGGAGGACAAACATTAGCAAATATATGAATATACATATGGCAGAATTAGGAATCATAGACATATGGAGAGCAATGAACACGCTAGATAGAGAATATACGCACTATTCACACCCGCACTCAACATATTCAAGGATAGACTATTTTCTCATGACAACAGGGGACAGATATCGGGTGGAAGAATGCAGGATAGGAGTGACGGATATTTCAGATCATAGCGCAATATATCTGACAGTAAATCTTAAAAGTAGACGGAGGAATACAGTTTGGAGACTGAATGTAGGACTATTGAACAACAAAGGTTTGGTTAACCAGGTGAAGGAAGACATAATTAGATATAGAGAAGAGAACGATAATGGGGAGGTAGATCCAAACATTTTATGGGATGCACTAAAGGTAGTAATACAGGGAAAATTGATAGCAAAGACGGCATTACTCAAGAAGGCTAGAATAGGGACATACCAGAACTTGATAAAGAAGCTGAAAGAATTAGAGAAAGAACACCAAAGCTCAAAGAACCAGAAGACACTTAGAGATGTTAAGGAAGTTAGAGGACAGATAAACAGGGAGCTGCTGTCAGAAATAGAGAAGAAAGCTAGATACATGAAACAGACATACTATGAAGGGGGACCGAGGGCGACCAGACTGTTAGCTAGACGAATTAGGACGCAACAAAAAATAAACACAATACATACAATAAGGGACACAAACACAAACAAAATACTGAGAGAACCAGCGGAAATAGAGAAGGAACCATCAATAGGGAAGGAACAGAATGGAATATTAAATGCAGAAATCACAGAACAAGAAGTGGGGAATGCGATCAGTAGGGCAAAGAGTAGTAAGTCACCGGGTAGCGACGGATTCCCCTCGGAATTCTACAAGACATTTAGGCAGGAACTGAGCCCCATGTTAGAAGCAGCATTCAGACACACAATGGAAAAAGGCACAATGCCACCTTCATGGAAAGAGGCCATAATTACTACAATTCCAAAAGAAGGGAAAGATAGAGAACTGTGTAGTAGTTTCAGACCTGTGTCCATACTTAATGTAGATTACAAGATGTATACTGCCCTGTCAAGGCAGACCGCAGTAACTCAAAAAAAGTCAAAATTTTGTTATGAGTGAAATTGAACTTGTCAATAAATGTTTTATCTTGTGACCAAGTTTCAGATGTTAATGTCGCTCAGTTTTGGAGATATGGGGTTTTAAAAACTGCAGTAACTACAAAATCACACTCAAAAACCAGGCAGACCGCAGTAACTTCCAAACAGTGAAAAATGGCTTTAAAGTGTTTTGACTTGCCATCCAAAATGTGTTATAGGTAGATAGATGATAGTGCCCAGATTTAACATGTATTAATGAAGTAATCTTTAGGCATACAAAAATATGACAAAATTATTTTAATTAACCCCCAAAAAGCAGATACTGCACTCTGCTGCACAGTTCCCTTAAATAATTATCCAGGTAATGTACAGGCAAAGTGCAGTAACTTCAAATACAATGTTGTTTTCCCTCCAGCTTTCATAACTTAACCTAGCCATTTTGAAAATGAAATTTAACACCTGAATATATTGGAATGATGATGATCCAAATAAAATGGCTAGGTTAAGTTATGAAAGCTGGAGGGAAAACAACATTGTATTTGAAGTTACTGCACTTTGCCTGTACATTACCTGTATAATTATTTAAGGGAACTGTGCAGCAGAGTGCAGTATCTGCTTTTTGGGGGTTAATTAAAATAATTATGTCATATTTTTGTATGCCTAAAGATTACTTCATTAATACATGTTAAATCTGGGTACTATCATCTATCTACCTATAACACATTTTGGATGGCAAGTCAAAAAACTTTAAAGCCATTTTTCTCAGTTTCACTTTTTTGAAGTTACTGCGGTCTGCCTTGACAGGGCAGTATACATCAATAATATCCAAAAGATTTGAGACATTTATGACAGATATAATAGACGAAGACCAGACTGGATTCATTAAAGGAAGGCAGACACAGGATAACATAAGGAAGACAGTGCAGATAGTAGAGGAGATACAAAAGGAAGGAGGAAGTGCAGTATTAGTTAGCCTAGATGCAGAAAAGGCCTTCGATAGTGTAAGCTGGTTATTTCTATATAAAGTATTAGAGAGATTTGGATTAGACAAAAATGCTATGAAAACAATTAGGGCATTATATCAAGAACCGACGGCTAGGATTAAGGTGAATGGTAGTCTGACGGACCGGATTAAACTAGAGAGAGCTACCAGACAGGGTTGTTGTCTTTCGCCGACGCTCTTCGATGTATTCATCGAACCACTGGCCCAACTAATTAGACAGACCAAAGACATCAAAGGGGTGGAGATAAGGGGGACGGAACATAAATTGGGATTATTCGCAGATGACGTGATAGTATATATGAGACAACCAGACACAAGCTTCCCGACACTGAGGGATCTGCTGACAGAATATGGATATTACTCAGGGTATAGACTTAATGTGACGAAGACACAGACATTAGCACTGAACTACACACCAACGATAGAGATCAAAGAAAATACAAAATCAAATGGGACATGGACAGGATCAAGTACCTAGGGGTGAACATCACAAGAGGGGGGGAGGGGCTATACGATGCAAACTATACACAGATAAATCAGAAAATCAAGAGAGATCTAGAAAGATGGACGGTGCCCCTAGATTTCAGTTCAAGGATCGAAATCATTAAGATGAACATATTACCAAGGTTACTATACCTATTTCAATCCCTACCTATATTAATACCACAAAAACAATTTAGGGAATGGGATAGACAGATATCAAGATTAATTTGGGGGGGGAAAAGGCCAAGGATCAGATATGTGACTCTACAATTACCAAAGGAGAAAGGAGGGATGGCAGTACCCAGTTTAGAAAGCTATTACTATGCAGCACAGCTTAGAACAGTAGCATGCTGGTGCAATGTGAACTATGAGGCCAAATGGAAAGATATAGAAACCAAAAGAGAGGGATTCAAAGTGCAGACACTGATAGGAGATAGGGAGCTGTTCAGAAGACAGGAACAACTACTAGATCCAATTACCAGATTCACTATAAACATATGGAACACAATAGTAAAGAAATACAAGCTAGAAAAATAATCTAAGATACTGAGATGGATAGCACACGACAACAAATTCAGACCAGGGATAGAAGATCATGGGTTCAAGAGGTGGGAACGGGGGGGTATAACAGCAATGTGCACGATGACAGAAGGAGGGGAGATGCAGACTCTACAAAAATTGAAAGAAAGATACGGACTAGAGAATAGGGACCACTTTAGATATTTACAGATTAGGGACTACTATAACAAGGAAATAAAGCAAGATAGAGACAAAGAACAGAATGGGGTAATTAAGATAATGGTAAAGTCATACGAAGGACGGAAGGGGAGGGTGATATCAGCACTATATCAGGCAATAATGGACAGTAAGGGAAATACAACATTGTATGTGAAAGAAAAGTGGGAAAGAGAGTTGGAAATAGAGATAACAGAGGAGGAATGGTATGACACATGTAAGACACAACAAACAACCACAGGATCAAGGATATGGAGGGAGTTTGGGTGGAAAAATATAATTAGATACTTTATAACACCAGAAATACAGGGCAATTACACACCAGCAAAGAAAACATGTTGGAGGGAGTGTGGACAGGAAGGGGCAAACCATACACACATATTCTGGGGATGTCAGAAGATAAGGCACTACTGGGAAGAGATAGGAGGGATAATAAATGAAATAATAGGATACGAAATACTCCAGGGAGGCCAAGTGTTGTATTTGGGGAATCTGTCACAGGAAGGAATCCAAGGGGAAGACAAATATTTGATTAAGATATTGATAGTGGCAGCCAAGAAAGCTTTAACTAAACTGTGGTACAAGGTAGAAGTGCCGACAAAGGATCAATGGATAGTTGGTAGAGGGGATACAGGAAATGGAGAGAATCACACATCTGCTGAGGCTGCAAGAAGAAAAGTTTGAATGGAAATGGGGAAAATGGGAAGAATACAGGAGGGGAAGTAACGACATCACAGAGGTTTGAAAAGGATACAAGGAAATGAATAAAAATGTAAATAAATAATGCAAATGTAGAATGGACCGAAGGACCCATGTCACACTTTTTCTTTACTCATTTTTTGTCTATTTGTTTTAATTTATGTACTGTGTATTGTCTATGAATATTGTCTATGTATGTTGTTGAAAAAATGAGAAAAAAAAATTAAGTTTAAAAAAAAATAATGTAAATCATTGTGTCGTTGTACATATTGTTTATACACCGTTAGAAGCTAACGTAGCTTAGTTTGGTAGCTATTGTTGTGCTAACAACATCCCGACACCCAGCTTGTTAGCCAGCATGAATACCCGATTTAAAATGGTTCTCTCCTCCTTGTATACCCTTGTCCTCACAAGTATTCTGCCAGGGAACTTATGGACATGACAATAGTATTAAATAAGGTGTTTGATCATTGTGTCGTTGTACATATTGTGTATACACCGTTAGAAGCTAACGATAGCTATGACTCGAGCTAACTAGCGCTACAAGCTCAAACACCCTACAACCACCACTATTGTCGCGTCCACAAGCTCCCCCGGCAGAACACCCGCAAGGACAAAGGCACACAAAGAGGAGAGAACCACCCCAAATCGGGCACTCATGCCGGCCAACAAGCGACCTGCGTCTATGCCTTCTATATCGGGCATTCATGCTGGCTAACAAGCTGGGTGTCGGGATGTTGTTAGCACAACAATAGCTACCAAGCTAAGCTACGTTAGCTTCTAACGGTGTATACACAATATGTACAACGACACAATGATTTACATTATTACATATGGTAACGTGGTTGTGGCTTTTACAAATAGTGGTTAGCTTTAGAGAGGGATGGCTATGATCACGGAGCAATAGTGCTGTTAGGTGAAACAGATACAGCTTCATGCATCACTCTGCTAGTAGTAGCAAGGCTCTCTGCCTGCCGCTAGCTGTGTGTGACTCTCAGGCGTAAGCGGGGCAAGGGGGGCGTGCTAGCGTAGGGTCACGTGGGCTTAGTGGCCAATCAGGCAAACCCGGAAACCGAAATCCGACTAAATCCGTTGCGGAAGTGATACACGCCTCCCGTTGGCCGGCGGTGCACAGGCATCACCCACACTTTCACAATGTCCCCGCGCAGACAGCTAGCTAGCCGTTGTGGACACTCACCTAGGCATCTTGTTTGAGAAATGCAGGCTTCAGTCTATGTGTTGTTTAGTCTATCTGTCTGAACGGGACTGATTAGTCCTGTTTCAAGATGCACAATGAGATCTTCTTCTTCTTCTTCTTCTTTAGAATTTCCGGCAGTGTAGACGCATCGTGGCGTATTACTGCCCTCCGCAATTCTTTTGATGATCTCTTCTTCTTCTTCTTTCTTCTTTTGAATTTCCCGCAGGCGTATTGCTGCCCTCCTCAGTTCTTATACTACGCTAGTGGTGTGCCAGTTAGGCCTCTGGTAAACCAACTTTTGATTGTTTACCCTCTTCTTCTTCTCATCTTCAACACACTGTTGTGGCTTGGTTGTTGTTGACACAGCAGGAGACGTTGTTTCCAATTTTAACAGGTGTGTAATTTATTCAAGAAAAGAAGTTTAACAGAAGAGGTTGAAAGAAGGTAGTCTATGGATTACCAGACGGTCACCATAACGGAAAAAACACTCTGACTCCCCAACTCTACGTGCCCCGAGATAATACCTTCCCCAGCCCCGCCCCGACATGACAGATATGATGATGTTTTCCACACATCCCCCTTTCCCGGAATCATCTAGGTCCTGCCGACCCCTTATCTGACCACCTGTCCTCCCCTGGCTGTTTACCCTTTCTGGGCAAACCAACAGGCCTTGGAAGTTTGAACTTATCTCCAAAACACACATTCCCCACCCCTCATCCGACATTAACCCATTCCTACCTCCCCCCCCGTATACACATTTTCCACAACAACACACTATCTCCTTCTTCTCTGCTCCTCTTGCCTGTCCAATACTAATAAATACAATAACGCTATATCCTCTGGTACAACTCTGAAGCATGCAGAAATGTCAGCACTGCCTCTGTGATCAGCTGGTGGTTCTCATTATCCATGCCAAAGAAAGATTTAAGAGAGAAGGAAGAGACTCCCAACTCTACCAGACTTTTATAAAAGATTTCCCTCTCTTTCCTATACCTTTCACATTTTAGGAAGACATGCCCGACAGTTTCAGTCTCTCCACATTCACACCCCCCATCTGGATGTTTTCCCACAATGCACAAGGTACTGTTCAACCCACAGTGTCCCAGCCTCAATCTACACATCTTCACCCTATCACTCCTCGACCCATATCCATCCACCTTGATTTTGACCCGAGGCTGCAGAGAGAAATAGTGCCTTCCCTTGGTCCCCCTTTCCCACTCAGCCTGCCACTCAGCCTCAACTCCTTTCTTTATCTTCTCTCTGAGTTCTACTCTTCCCATTGAAATGCCTATCTCTTCCTCCCTTCCCAGGCTCTGTTTGGCAAGGGAGTCAGCCATCTCATTTCCCGCAATCCCAGCGTGCCCCGGGACACAACAAAACTCCACTGACCAGCCTGCCTTCGCAATCCTATATAAAACCAACATTATTTCCTGAATGAGATCAGGGCGAGCTTTAGACCCACCTGCACTCAGAGCCATCAGTGCAGCAGCCGAGTCAGAGCATATAATCACCTGGCTTGGTCCCACTTCCTCCACCCACCACAATGCCCAGAGGATGGCAAGCAACTCTGTCACAAATACAGAGCTGCCATCAGATATTCTTTGTCCCTTTCCGATCCCTAACCGAGGCACACACCACCCAAAGCCTGCCCTCCCACTTTCAGGATCCACAGAGCCATCAGTGTAAACCTCCAGAGACCCTGAGTCCCGAAGGAACCTCTCTATTTCTTCCACAATCTCGCCCTTATCATCCTCCTTCAAGAACCTAAGTTCAATGACTCGATCAGTCACTAGCCAAAATGGCACTGACAGCCAACGAGTGTGCTCCGCAACCCCCCCCCCCCCTGATGCAAACTCAACTTCCTGGCCCACTGATCAATACTGGCCAAAAAAGGCTTATACTTATCCCCATCTCCTGAAAGTAAACACCTAGCTGGGAAGGACAGACTTGTCCCTCCCAATTTTGCCCAGTACTGTAGCCCTAACTTTACTCTCCTCAGGTTTAAGGGCAACTCCCCCATTTCCACCAATAGTGCTGGAACTGGGGTGGTCTTAAAAGCTCCACAGCAGATTCTCAGAGCCTTGCACTGAAGCACATACAGCTTTCGTAAATTAGACTTGGCCGCAGAGCCGTACACATAACAGCCATAATCAATTACTGACCTGACCATCGCCTGATATATCATGCACGTGGTCTCTCTATCCGCTCCCCACCCACTCCCAGCCAAACTTCTCAGCACATTCACTATTCTTTCACACTTTGCCAGGGTTTTCTCTATATGAACAGCCCAATTCAGTCTTTCATCGAACCAAACTCCCAAAAATGTAAACACCTTCACTCTCTCTAAGGGAGATCCATACATAACCAGCCTTCCCCTAGGCACCTTCTTTCTAAAACCAAAAATCATATAATTAGACTTAGAGGCGGAGATTTTAAAACCCCACTTGTCTCCCCATTCCTCTACATCCCCCAGAGCTCTTTGTACCTGCTTTAAACAATACTCAACATTCTTCCCTCTTTTCCATATGGCCCCATCGTCTGCAAATAAAGACAACCCAAACCCTCTTCCAATTCGCCCAAAAATGTCATTAATCATAACATCGAAGAGGACCGGACTAATCACGCTTCCTTGCGGGGTGCCATTTTCTATTTTTACAGTTTTTGAGGTTTGCCCCCCCACACGTACTTGGATCGTCCTGTCTAATAGAAAATCCTTTATCCAATTAAACAATCTCCCTCTAACTCCTAACTCATACAATTTCAAAAGCAACCCCTCTTTCCACAAAGAGTCATACGCCTTCTCAATATCCAAAAATACACTTATCACTACTTCCTTATTGTCAAAGGCCTGTCTAATGTCCTGGTCTAGAACAGCTACTGATTCCATTGTAGACCTGCCATTTCTAAACCCATTCTGATACCCAACATAAAGATCCTTACTTTCTAAAAAATAAACTAATCTATTAGTAATCATCCTTTCCATAATTTTACACAATACAGACGTCAAGGCTATGGGTCGGTATGACCCTGGGTCAGCCGCTACTTTACCTGGCTTCAAAATAGGAATGATGACGGCATGCTTCCACTCCTTTGGCAAGCAGCCTTCTAGCCACACATTATTAAACAAACCCAGTATTTCAACCTTTACAAATTCGTCCAAATTCTTAAATAATTCATAGGATAATCCATCTCTGCCAGCCGTCGTATTTGCACCAGCCTGGATAGCATCCCCTAACTCTTTCATTGTAAAGTACAAATTAATCGGATTATTATTTTCTGAGCTCCTTCTCAACTTCCACTCATTCTGCGACAGCAGTTCAGTCCTCTTTCTCCCTCTCTCCTCCCCCAGACTCCCAGAGCTGTGCACTGCCTGAAATGCCTCCACCAGCATGTCTGCCTTCTCTTTATTGGTAACTGCTTCTACCCCACCCTTCTGAATCACTGGAATCGAGATTTTTTTTTTATATATTCCAGCCATTCTGTGTACGACTGCCCACAACTGCCTCACAGAAGTCTCAGGGCCTAGTGTTTCACAGAACTTCCTCCAACTACTCTTTTTAGCATCTTTAATAACTCTTTGTGCTACTCCCCTTAACCTCTTATATTCTACTGCCTGGCACAACCCTGGGTACTGTCTCACCCTCTTATATGCTTTATTCCTATTCCTTACAGCTGCGTCACATTCTTTATTCCACCAGGGAACCATCTTTCTAGCTCTGGGATCCTCCTTCATAGGGATTGTGTCCTGCGCTGCCCTATGTATCATCTCACTAAGAGAAGCATTCCACTCGTCTACACTCCCCTCAGAGTCAATCTCTCCTATCAGCTTTCGGGCCGCCTCCAAGAACTCTTCCCAATTAGCTTTTGAGAAATTATACCTGGGCACTCTCTCCTCAATTTCTATTATCAGATCCCTTCCAAATCTGCACAGAATAGGACAGTGGTCGCTACCCAGATTATAACTATCCAGCGCATCCCACTCTCCAATTCTAGCTAAATTTGAAGAGGCAAAACACAAATCTATATGACTGCAAGTATTCCTTGAGACATCAAACCTAGTCGGTCTATCATGAGAGAATTGTTGAATATATATAGAACACAAATGTTCTAGAATGTTTGATTATGACATCATACTGTGACATCACAACAGAACATGTTTGAGTGTAATATAAATAATAATGTTTGGTAAGGCTGTCCCCGAAGCCTGTTTTTGGTATTCAAACTTCGTCAGGGTTTTTTTAACGGACGTTCGAACCTTCGTTTTTAATTAAAAGAAATAATAATAAATGCGTCATTGGCTAAAATGGCTCACAGAGGCATTTAAAGATGGTGGCTTGTTGATATTTTTTTGCAGGAAGTGTATTGGCACATTCAAGTTCTGATTGATTGAAAATTGCCTTCATGTTCGCCACCTACTGCTTTGGCATTGTACTACATCACTGTGCTCAGGAGGCAAAACAAAAGTGCTCAGGTTGCAAAACGAATGTCTAACTCGGCTGCCACTCCGTTGTGACCTGGAAAGTGAAACTCATCTTGAAAACGAAACGAAAACACCCTAGGTGTAACTCCAGCCTATACCTCCAGTGTAATCTATACTATTTATTTTTATTTATTTATTATTTATTCCGCAGATTTTTGTCCAGTAACTCCCTGCCAGAGCTTTCACACCACACACAAGTGTAAGGTATCAAAACGACCGGCTTGAGGGCGGCTAAGTGGCGCAGTGGGCAAGGCGCTCGCCACTAACGCAGGAGATGCTGGGTTCGAGCTGCCTCCTCATGTCGTGGGGGGGGGGGGGGGGGGGGGGGGGTGAATTGAAGGGAGAATTGGCGAGGCGAAATTGGGATGGGAGAAAAATAGAAAAGAAATGGGAGAAAAAGTGGATTAAAAAAAACGACCGGCTTGGTCCAACTCGAGTTGCTATAACTTTTTGGAAAGTTTTACCGCACCGTTTGGCTACAAATCGACTTTAAACAGGAAATGTTGGTCATAAGGAATGAATGGCAGAACATTCTAGAACATTTGTGATGTCACAGTATGATGTCACAATAGAACATTATAAAACATTTGTGATGTTACAGTATGATGTCATAATAGTACATTCTAGAACATTTGTGATGTCACAGTATGATGTGATAATAGAACATTCTAGAACATTTGTGATAATAGACATTTGTGTATCTATTCAACAATTCATAGACCCTCTCCCGTTGGCCGGCGGTGCACAGCCATCACCCACACTTTCACAATGTCCCCGCGCAGACAGCTAGCTAGCCGTTGTGGACACTCACCTAGGCATCTTGTTTGAGAAATGCAGGCTTCAGTCTATGTGTTGTTTATATCTGTCTGAACAGGACTGATTAGTCCTGTTTCAAGATGCACAATGAGATCTTCTTCTTCTTCTTCTTATTTGAATTTCCGGCAGAGTAGACGAGAATTGTTGAATATATATAGAACACAAATGTTCTAGAATGTTTGATTATGACATCATACTGTGACATCACAACGGAACATGTTTGAGTTCCATTTGAATAATATAAATAATAATGTTTGGTAAGGCTGTCCCCGAAGCCTGTTTTTGGTATTCAAACATTGTCAGGGTTTTTCGAACGGCCGTTCGAACCTTCGTTTTTAATTAAAAAATAATTATTAAAAAATAATAATTATACCTTTTTTTTTTTTTTATCCTCAAACTAAATCCTCAATTTGAATAGTGATTAATCTGATTAAACGGACGTTCGAACCTTCGTTTTTAATAAAATAAATAAAAAATAAAAGTATACTTTTTTTAATATCCTCAAATAAAGTGATTCATCTGATTAAATTAGTATTTTTTCATTCAGTATTCAATATTGTCTGATTCAATATTAACATTCAGTATTCAATAGTGTCTGATTCAATATTAACATTCAGTATTCAATAGTGTCTGATTCAATATTAACATTCAGTATTCAAGTAGAACAGCTAGCTAGCCGTTGTGGACACTCACCTTTCCACAGCAAAACGGTAGGCAAAAGGCACCTTGGTTGCGAAATGCAGGCTCTATCTGTTCAGTACTGTTCAGTACTGTTTCAAGATGCACAATGAGATCTTCTGAGAGAATTGTTGAATAGATACACAAATGTTCTAGAATGTTTGATTATGACATCATACTGTGACATCACAAATGTTCTAGAATGTTTTATTATGACATCATACTGTGACATCACAACGGAACATAAGGCTGTCCCCGAAGCCTGTTTTTGGGATTCAAACTTCGTCAGGGTTCTTTGCTTTTAATTAAAAAAGTAAAATAAAAAAAATAAAATTATAAATTATTATTTTCTTTGTATATATTGTCAAACTAAATCCGCAATTTGAATAAAGTGATTCAAACTTCATCAGGGTTTTTCGAACAGAAGTTCGAACCTTCGTTTTTAATAAAAACATTTAAATAATTCTAATATTTTTTTTATAAATAATTTTTATTTTATATCCTGTCGTGGATTTTGACTGGTCATCATTGGTTAATGAATGGAGAATAACACAGGACAGGCCTTATGAGCGCATCTAAATGTACAGACCACGATGGTTCTCACCCGGCATTACAGCAAACAGTAACAAGGTCAGACAAGTATCAAGTAATCAAATGAAGCAAGGAGATAAGGCTCTGAATACTCACAATGGTTGGTTTATTTGAAAAAGAAGGTTTACATCCATGGAGGGACTCTCAGTTTGGCAGAGTGTAATCAAGGTACATGAACACAGGTTTGCCAGAGCGAAAGCTAACAAAAGCATAGTGTGTTACGTTATAAGCATAGCGAATAGACGTATCTTTGGTGCGTTTTAGTTTGGGAGGATAATTTCTGATTGGGTTGGGCTTTATATGGTCATTTGGAAGACGGAAGAGATAGACTTTTGAGGAGCTGCAAACGGGCCCCCTCGCAAGAACATGGTAACCTTCGATTGTTGCAAACCTTATCAAGCCTGATGAATGCTGCAGTGTTTTGTAGAAAGCCATAAGCATGACTCACAAATTAGGAGAATGTGAAATTACACTCACATTTCCCCCATCATAATTTCATACTTGGCAGAAAGTAGCATGATAATTCTAAGCATTAATATGACTAAACCACAGTCTTAAGACACTATCCACATATGTAGGTAATTGTAAAATGTCGTATTCTTAGGTGGAATAAAAGGAACAATCATAATAAAAAAAAGAAATCATGAAAGCAAATGAAAAAAAACGTGGTACTGTTAGTGTTGTTATCCTCCGGACAGTCGATCACCCCTTAGATGAGTAGGGGCGTCGGCATGCCACTTGTCGGAGAGAGGCGCTAATCTCACCCTCATCTCGTCTTGATGAGCGATGCGTCATTATGACGTTCGTGTCTCTTTGCAAATGTTCAATGTATCTTATGTGTGGTGAGAAGACTTACACACAATCCTCAGAATCAGACCATGGATTTTATACCACCAGATGACAGGTGCCCCAGTTGACAGGTGACTGTCTCTGGTGGTCAATGGATTCAGAATACAGTGTCCAGGTCTTTTTTTATTTTTATTTTTTAAGAACACAATAGATTCAAATATACTTAAAAATACGTAGAATCATAATGGAATAGTTTAGATATAAATTCTTCAAATCAAGAGAGGTCAAAGAGAAAAGAAAAGGACAATTTTTGTGTTGAGAATCGCAGTGGCTGAAGAGAACCATCGTTTTCACCGGATCGTGTATTTGTCCCACTTCTTCTCCGGGTTGTACGGCTCCCAGCGGCTGGCGGGGAAGATGTGCTTGTTCTTCTCGTACCAGCTCCTCAGCACCACTTTGCCTGCGTGAGACTCATCTTTCTCCACCGTCGCATCGTTCACCAGTCGAATGTCATCGTGGACGTCAAAGCTGAAGAGAGGCCCTGATTTGCCCCGAGCTTTTGTCACAATGAAGTCATAGAAACTGTGGTGATGTGGGATGATGAGATCCTCTTTGATGTACGTCAGCTGCTCTACCCCGGCAGATCTGAGCTCCCTGAAGTCCTTCCTGAGAACCTCCAGAGCTCTCTGCAGGAAGTTCTGGATGGTGTTGCCCTTCCTCATCTTCACAGTTTTACGATGCCCTGATCCGTCCCAGTAGCTGAAGGTAATCTCGATCTCTTCACCTTTGATCTTCTCCTGCTTGCGTTCCCACTCCTGCCTGAAATCCTCTCGGAGACGGTTATCCTCTTCCTCTCTGTCTCGGTCAGGCAGGAAGCTCGTGTCCACGTCTGGGTTCTTCCCAAACTTGGTCTTCTTCGCTGGTGTGTAATCCTCCTCCTCTTCCTCCTCATCCTCTTCCTCCTCCTCCTCTTCATTTTCTTCCCCTTCGTCGTCCTCGTGGTTAAATGATAAACTGGCTATCTTCCTCTTTTGCTCCTCCTTTCTCTTCTTCTCCTTCTGCTTCTCAAGCTTCAGCTGGAGCTCCTTGGACTGCTCCTTCTTGGCCAGCTGCTTCTCTCTCTCCTTCACCAGCGCCCCCTGCTTGGCCTTCATGTCATTCAGCGTCACCAGACCGACTGTGCTGGACTTCAGCTCGGCCTCCACCGCGTCATAATGCACAGAGAACTTCTTGTCGATGTTGGACTTGACCATGTTGTCCTCAGCAATCTTCTGTTTCAGCTGCTTGAGATGTTCTCTCTCCTTCTCTCGTTTCTTCATCAGCTGCATGGCCCTGCCCGCCTCGCTGGCAGCTCCTTTGTACTGCGCCATTGTTGTAGCTGATTTACAACTGGATACTTAAACTATAAACTAAATATCTGAATGTATAATAATACCAGAAGAGAATCACTTAAAACTGAAATAGTGGACCGTTTTATGGGTTTAAAGAGGATTGTTTTGGTTGTGAAGTAGAACAGCTAGCTAGCTATTGTGGACACTCACCTTTCCACAGCAAAACGGTAGGCAAGGCACCTTGGTTGATAAATGCAGGCTTCAATCGATGTTGTTTAGTCTATCTGTTCAGTACTGTTCAGTACTGTTCAAAGATGCACAATGAGATCTTCTGAGAGAATTGTTGAATAGATACACAAATGTTCTAGAATGTTTGATTATGACATCATACTGTGACATCACAAATGTTCTAGAATGTTCTATTATTTATTAAAAAATAAAATTTATAAAAAACCTTTGTTTTTAATAAAAAAAATTACAATAAAATAAAAATTTCTAATTTATTTTTTATATATATATATTTTTTTAACTAAATACTCAATTTGAATAAAGTGATTAATCTGATTAAATGAGTATTTTTTCCTTTATTATTTTGTTAGTGATGTAATAAAAAATAACACTTGGAACAAAAAAAAACGATAATATACGATTGGTAAACCCAAAACACTTAAAAGAAAACTGGATGGATGGGAGCTCCAGTAGCTCACCACGTACCTCGAGCGCTATTTCGACGCCGGGGACAACCGTGCTCGTCACGGATCTGGGGTTTAGCGAGTTCGAATCCCGGACTGCAGCCGTGCCTTTCCCAGAGTGTCTTCCCCCCCATCTGAACCCTTCAGCCTGTTTCTGTCGGTCATCCTTGACCAGAATAAATGCGATAAACGTATAAAAGAGCCAGGGGAATGGCCAAAGTTAAAAAAAAAAAAAAAAAAAAAAACTGGATGAATTATTATAATAATATGTGGTTGGCACTTCTTTATCGTTGCTATTGTAGATAACTGTGGACATTCTAGAGTTAATACATGTAAAAATGTGTATTCATTGATAACCCAAAAAAAAACATTATCTACTTGTGTTTTAACTTACTTACCGCCCATAATGGGAGTAGGTATGCGTTACTCATAAATTGTTTCTGCTTGGGGAGAAGTCTTGGTTTTGGGGAGAGTAATACTTATGGTTTCCAACCAGCTCTACTTCTAGAAACAAAACAGTGAACAAAATGTGTATTTTAGCAGCTTTAGGGGCTACAGGCGTGTAGTTCACCAGTTTGATAAGAATCTATTATTTGGGAAACAGAAAATACTCTGTTACACTATAACCACTTGTAGGGCTGGGCGATATAGCCTAAAATGATATTGCGATAACGATATCGATAACAATATCATATCACACGATATCCATAATTATCTATATTGTTATAAGTATTAAAAAAAAATATATATATTTTTTTTAAACAACAGATGTATGTTTATTTTGCAGCAATTCTTTGTCGTTGCCGCCATCTTTAGTGTTACAGCCCCTCACACTCCAGTTCTCAGGCTGCAGCTGGTTTGAAAGCGAAAGTAAACAGGCTTCTTGGCTGTGGCACCAGGGGAGTTGAACAGTTCTGGCTCTGCTAGTTATATATCATGGCTATCGCGTCCCGCTCTGCCTACTGAGATATAACTCATCATCTCTAGCACCTAGTGTGCTCCAGGAAACAAAAACAAATGCACCCACTTGCACGTGACCACGCCACTCCCATGTGCCCTATATTACACCGGAAGTGGTCACGCCTCACCATTCCTCATTCGTTTCCAACGCGGAAGCAGCTAGATGCATTTCGGAACTGAGATTGTTATGAAGCAGAAGGTACAATGTTGGGAATTCGCCAGAAGTTCGCCAGCCCCCGGAACCTTCTCGGCACGTCCTGACAGCACAACGGCCCTATCCTGTTTGTTCCTCGTCGCATGACAGCAGATCGAGGGACTTCGCGCAACGGCTGGCAGTCGAGGTAGGGCCTGTATTAGCAGGCATTGGTATATGTAATACTGCTCGTTGTCTCGTGAGACAGCCGGGTGATGTATTAGTGCCGGGGGCAGGATATTTGGATGAACGTGGTCATCATGACTCACTTTTGGATGTTTTTCCAAATATCCTAGCGCGCAGCTAATGCTAATGCTAAAATGCTTGAGGCGCCGTTCCCATGTGCCCCGCAGGGGCTGTCACCACTCTTCCCTCCTCTTAACCGTTTCATTGCTGAAGGTCAATCGGTGTATAATGTTGAGGGTTTTGCTGAGGCTTTTTTACCCTTTACACGGGTGGATGGGCTGACGACAGGGCCCAGGACAGGTGTGCAGAGGAGCAGGTAGCATCGGTCCTTTGCCCTGGCATGGTTGAATGGTATCCCACCCGGAAGCCGACGCCGGAGGGCGAGTCGGCCCGGCAGGTGGCTGAGTGGGCTGATGAAGCTTATACCGCCGCAGGACGGAATTTAGCAGCAACCAATAACATTGCTCAATTGGCTGCTTTTCTGTCCAAAATGGTGTCGGGTAGTGGGGCCTTGGGGCCAGCCGACGTCAAAAACATTGCGCGTGTTTATGAGGTTATGCAGCTTTTGACCCAGCCGCAAGCTAATTGCCTCTACGAATGGAATGTAACACATTTCATTCACAAGTTTTGTGTGAATGTATCTGAGAACGTATTTGAACACACTTGACGACCTGAGCTATTGTTATGCAAGGTAGCCAGGTGGGTACTTAGCGAGTTGGCGCATCAGTCGAGTGCAGCAGGTTTGGTGTGAACGATGGTCTGACTCAGACAGAGCACCGTTCACACCAAACCTGTGAATGTGATTGCCATGAATTGTTATGCTTATGCAAGGTCAGGTACACACGACGAGTCGAGTGCAGCGCGTTCTTGCATGCACAGGCATTCGCGCATGCACATCCGCACACGCTTCTGCTCACAAAAGCTTGGTTGCCCGGCGTGCAACCCCGTCCCATGAGCAACGCACCTCTGATTACACCAACACCATGGAACTAATGACCAATTTGACAACGTTCTCTGTCAGAATTGTCAGTAATTTTATATAGTGCTAGCTAACGTTTCAACATACTTGTCTTGTTGCCCATCAGCACTGGCAAATGCACTATTACTAAACTAGTAGCTATAGCTACATCTATTACTAAATGAGTTACAGTAGGTAGCTGCTACATCTGCTTCCACGTCTTGTGTTGAATGTCGGACTGGGACTTGACATGACATTACCAACGTCTTTGAATTTTTTTTTATTTATTTTTTTTTTATAGTTGACCAATGAGGTCAACAGGCTACTACCGGCAATCCATGTCTGTAATAATAATAATAATAATAATAATAATAATAATAATAATAATAAAACAAGAATAAAACATTAAAATGTAATTACAAAAATATATATATATAATAATAATAATTTATCTTAGGGGGGCTAATATTAGGGTCTAGAACCGCCACTGTTAGTTACTATGTTACTATGGTCTGTCTTAACTGCTTCATCAGCATTTTATGCAGAAAACCATTTACAATGGAATTGCAATAGGACCCTTTATTTTGAAAACTTTAATAAATGTCAAACCGGAAGTAAATTCCCTTATTTAAACTGGCTTGTGTTGACACTCGTATCGGAAGCGACGTGAAATAAAAACATGTATATATTTCTGTAATAAGTAATAACTGGGTAAGATAAACTATTCATCGTTGAACATACGTTTAAAGACTAATTGCATCCCATATGTCGTAGCAGAACACATTCAGTCTCGACACAATTCGTGCATTGCTCGTATTTGTTTCGTCCAGCATCAACAGCTAGCTTGATAGTTAGCCACTGTATCAGCTAACGTTAACGTTTGACATTGATCAGTTGCCAATGTTGCTATATAGTATCCTCGCTAACTAAATGTAACTTGAAACGGCAAACATTTTGTCTAGCCAACTCGACCGTTATAAGGTTATCGTTGGTTGATAACGCTAGCCTGTATAGTAAGTTAGTAAGGTTAATCTTTTAATTGTTCGCAAGCGTTATCTGACCCGAGAACGATAACACGAACCCAATGGATGTACGGTTAGCTAACGTTATTGTTACTCGGCATAATACATCCTACATTAATAGTTTTGCACCAGGGCAAGGAACTGGGTAGGATATTACCATGTGTGTATTGTATGTATTGAGCTGTACTGTACCCATTCTGCAATCGGTTAATAAAGTGTTCAATCAATCAATGTGTGTACACGTTTGAGAGCGTGTGTAATTATAGTGATGTCAAACGTTTTTCTGCCGTCATTGAAAAAAATATATATTTTTAAATATGTGGTAGAGCCAATATATATATATATATATATATATATATATATATATATATATATATATATATATAACTGTCGGTCATATTATGAAGGAAAAGGATACCAAACATACCATGGTAAAACATTTTAAAATTGGAATTATACAATTTAAATCAAAATTAGCTAAAACATTGAAAATATCCCACAACTCCGAAGAGTTAAATGGCATATTCCACCTCTGTGAGATGGTCTACACAACATGGAAGAAAAAAAGTTAGTCTTTAGTGGCGAAATAAACTAATTTTGTTCCAGCAACTTTTTGTAATCACTTGATCCATTATAATCAATCATGGAAAACGGCCTGTTGAGCCTCAGAGATTATTGTAAATAGTGTGAGAACGCTTTGGGCAACATGAATGCAAATCCTCGTTATTGGCTCCTATTTTTAACACTTTCAGTGCTGGAGGTCGGTGCCTCAGAACCCTGTTGTGTGCCAGCGCCCACTTCAATGATTGAGCTCTCATATATCTGGCCGTCGCTTATCAATGACTTGTTTGCAGTCAACATTGTCGAAACGGATTGTTTTTTAATCTGTTCATTTCCGTTTTATACCATTTTGAAAAACTCGTTTTTTGAAAGTTTCAGGAAAATATAAAGATTGTGATAAACGCCCTTTACTGGAATATTCTGGAATACACAAAAAAACTGTCATTTTTCGGCCTATTTATGAATAGTTTTCAAATAAACGCTAGATTATCTATAGTATGTGTACTTATGCACGCTATAGAAGCGGGCTGAAAAATCGATTCTCTTATTTCCTGATCAGCACACACACACACACACACACATAGGGCACACGTTGATATCTCTGTGAAAAAAGCTCTGATTATCCTAAGACTGGTCAAATAGATTCCTTACCTCAGATCAGATGTTCTCCAAAAAGATTATTCCAATTCCTGATCGCCATTCCAAATATCGATCGCATTTATTGATCCAACGCTGGGTGGTCGAAACACCGATTCCATGCTGTTCTGAGGCTCCACAATGAATCCGATCGTCTCGGGTGACTTGCCTGAGAAGTAAAATGTGGAAGCAGGATTTCCCCCCCCCCATGCGTTTCATTCAATCCATTCCAAAGGGGTGCAGTACCACAGGGAGAGACGATAGGGGGCGGTATTTTCCCAATGGAGCTCAGAGAGTTTGCAGTGGTAACGTGAGGCTAGATTGATGAAATATGAATTCAAATCACTAATAAAAAAAACGATCTCTCGTCGTTGGCACTGAACGGTCGGCATGAACAAACGAGATATCTCGTCGTTGGCACTCAAGTGTTAAGGGGAGTAGCCATTTGAATGAAAAAAGCTGACTATAGTGCAGTCGGGTGGCGTAGGAGAGATTGCGCTCGTCACCAATGCAAGAGGCTGCGGTCTCGACTTCCGGAGTCGGCATTGCCCTGCGGCTTGTGCCGGTCATCATACTAACTCGTTTGGCTGAGTTAGGGGGAGGGAAGTCGTGGGTGGTAATCTGGCGTTGTGGACAGCAACGCCTACAGGTCAGGTCTGGGCGCCTGCTCAGCGAAAGGCAGGAAATGGTGAAGGCAGCGTGACCTCCCACGCGTTACGCTTCACCAATGAGAGTCCTCACTGCCAGGTGAAAAAAGAGCCACTGGCTGTCTCCACATGTGTCGGAGGAAGCATGTGGTGGACTTCAGGGTTCCCTTGTACCGACCAGTAGGAGGAA
Organism: Notolepis coatsorum; assembly: GCF_963971535.1. NCBI lineage: Eukaryota > Metazoa > Chordata > Actinopteri > Aulopiformes > Paralepididae > Notolepis > Notolepis coatsorum. The sequence continues at coordinate 103,849,757 of NC_140169.1, read as the reverse complement.
CATGCGCACAACAACCAGGTAGGGGAGGGGGGGAATTGGCATAATGATTAAATTGGGATGGGGAGAAAAATAGAAAAATCAGGCTTCAGGCAGAGAAAAAGAGGATTAAAAGAAAAAAAAACTGACGCTATTTTGACAGGCGTCCAACAAATCATCATCCGACAAACGCCATTGTATGGGCACAGGGATAGGCTACAATTTGAGTGGTTGTTTCTTCTACCAATTGAAAGTATTGTCTGGGACTTTGGCTTTTTGTGAGGGATGTGGCCTGAAAACGGAAGGGCCGAAACTGCGTTCTGAATACCATTGTAGGCGGAGCTCCCGTTTGATTACATTACAGCAGAACATTTGATCTCCCTAGTAATTATGTTTTACTCAGCTGTGGTTCATTTTCAAATCAGTGGTGAATTGATGGTGTGTATGTCTGTGCTCTGTGTAACAAGGTCTCTGTCAGACGGCAGACTGACATTTCGGTAAAGCCTTCAGGAGAGCGGGTCATGGAGTTTCGGTTTGGCACCGTGGTGTTCAGCTCTTGCTTCGACTCTGGGAACCTGGGCCGTGTGGAGAAGGTGGAGAGGGGAAAAACCTGCGCCTCTGCTGCTGGAGACTCTCCTTCTGTTGGAAACGCCCCTGCAGGCCATAACGCCACCCCTGACTATGAGTTCAGCGTGTGGGTACGGCCAGACTGCGCTGGGACGGAACATGAGAATGGGAACAGGTATTAGTTTGCTGCGGAATGGCTCCATCCTGAGCTGCCAAACCTGATTCACATATACATAGTCTAGAGATGCTAGGGCTGTTAGTTAGGCTGGATACTGATGACCTGATTCAATTAGATTTAGATTCACAAGGTCCCAATCAGGGATGCTGGAAGTCGGTCATAGTTGGAGGTGCGGAGAGAAGTCTTGTATAATAACGTCATATTAAATGCATGCGCATCATTCATGATGTCCCATTTGAAACGTCAACATTTTACACCAGTTTTAGAACATTTTACACTACAACAGACGGCAAACTTTTAACACCAACATGTGGACAGTTCACAAACAAAATGTAGCAGGTTTTTTCCTAATCGGATGACAATTTATTGTTGATTGAGATGCAGCCGTAGCAACAAGGCACTTGAACTTCATAGCACGCTGCAAACAGGATCGTATAACAAATGCAGAGTTAAGAGATTAAACTAGGGATGTTCGATATTTGCTTTTTTACCTATACCGATATTGTTTTTTTTTAAGTTTCAGGAAAATATAAAGATTCTGTGATAATCGCCCTTTACTGGAATATTCTGGAATACACAAAAAACGTTGTAATTTTTCGGCCTATTTATGAATCGTTTTCAAATAAACGGTAGATTATCGATAGTATATGTGTACTTATGCACGCTATAGAAGCGAGCTGAAAAATCGATTCTCATTTCCTGATCAGCACACACACACACACACACACACACACACACACACACACACACACACACACACACACACATAGGGCACACATTGATATCTCTGTGAAAAAATATCTGATTTATCCTAAGACTGGTAAAATAGATTCCTTACCTCAGATCAGGATGTTCTCCAAAAAGATTTGTCCAATTCCTGATCGCCATTCCAAATATCAACCGTGTTTATTGATCCAACGCTGGGTACTGGAAATATGTATTCCACGCTGTTTTGGGGCTCTGCAATGAATCCGATCCTCTCGGGTGACTTGCCTGAGAAGTAAAATGAGGAAGCTGGTCCCCCCCCCCCCCCCCCATGTGTTTCATTCAATCCATTCCAAAGGGGTGCAGTACCACAGGGAGAGACGATAGGGGGCGGTATTTTCCCAATGGAGCTCAGAGAGTTTGCAGCACTAACACGAGACTAGATTGATGAAATATGAATTCAAATCGCTAATAAAAAAAAACAAGATCTCGTCGTTGGCATTGAAAGTGTTAATTGGTGTTCATTTGAATGCTGCCAGTTTGATGAAGGCCTCTGTGTGTTGATGGCACTTCTCATGCTCCCGAAATGTTTGCACTGCCTTTTGCCAGTTAAATCCTCCTCTCACAAAACCGCCTTATCACTTTCTCTTGCATAGTGAAGCCATGTCCACTGTTTAAACCAGTGGAGTTGAGGATCTGGGAATGATTCCTTTCCAGACTGCCCTGCTAGTGAATGCAAACTCCTTGGGCTGGATAGGCTCTTCACCGACGTCAGTTGTTGTTAGCTGCTTCCATAGAAGCACCATCCAGACAGAGTTGTTGTTAGCTGCTTCCATAGAAGCACCATCCAGATGGGAGTTGTTGTTCGTTGCTGAGCCTCCATGTTGCTGGAGTGACAGGTGTCTGTCTGTGTACTGTCCACAGGCAGGGTCTCAGAGTCTACTGTTTTTTGTTGTTTGGCTTTGGGCCATTAAAGAAATCAGATTTTTTTTCTTTAGACACAAGTATTAGTGTTAGTAGTGCCCATAACTGGTCAACCTTAACTCATTCAGCGCCAGTCACAAGAAAAGTCGGGTTAACTCGCCAACCGTTCAGCGCCAATCACGAGAAAACTCTGGTTTTAATCGTTATTTCTTTTATTAGCTATATCCATTCATTTTTCATCCATCCAGCCTGATGTTATCATTGGGAATGGGTCTGAGCTCGCAAAAGGTTACGAGGTGCTACGAGGGCCATTTCATGTATGCACGAGGAGACATAATAATGATAATCTAGCGTTGATTTCAGGAAGATTCGATAATCGGGCGAAAAATTACAATGTGATAAGTGTATTCCACTAAAACGCTATTATCGTGTCTTTTCCTGGGATTACTAAGAATCACAAACTATACTCATATTCAAAACGGTATAAAACAGAAATGTACGGATGAAAAAACAATCTGTTTTGTGCATGTTGACTGGAAGCAACTCACTGACAATCGACGGGTGTATTAGACCCATAGCTATAATATAAGATATATTTTAAGCACTCACAAATGTCGCAGTCTCCCCATTGATTAAAGCGATGGCGCTCTAGCGCCCCCTGGCGCCCCACCCCCTGGCGCTGATCGAGTTAAGTGTGATCCTTCGTGCCCAATCCACTGCGTGTGAGTGTGTGTGTGTGCACTGCATTTGTCAGGTCAGATGCACAGAATTGTCTTTTTAACACATTGAACGCCAGAGGGTGCTACGGTCATTGGGCCGTTGTCTGCCATCGCTTTGTTAAATGGAGAGAATGCCGTGTTTGCGAGTGCTTAAACTATATGTAATATTATAGCTATGGATCTAATAACGCTGTCGATTGTCAGTGAGTTTCTTCTGGTCAACATGCAAAAAACAGATTGTTTTTTCATCCGTACATTTCCGTTTTATACCGTGGTGATTATGAGTATAGTTTGGGTGATTCTGAGTAATCACAGGAAAAGACGCGAAAATAGCCCTTTAGTCAAATCCAGTTATCATGTTGTAATTTTTCACCTGCTTATCGAATCTTCCTGAAATAAATGCTAGATTATCGTTATGTCTCCTCATGCACCCATGAAAGGGGGCTTGTAGCGGGACGCCCCTGCATGCTGTGATGTGACCAACGGTAAACAGCACACACACAGTCCACACAGACAGCTTCGATCGCGGGAGAAAAAAATATCAGATCAACGCAAGATTGGATATATAGTGTCCTTACCTTGTCTCTGATCTAATGCAAAAAAAAGAATCCAATTATCTGATCGCCATTCCAAGTACTGGTCGCGGAGGTCCGTCCCACGTTATCCGGCATTGCATATGAACGAGGCAGCCTAGTTGATGCATCGTTGTAAGCGCTTGTCCTGCCGGAGTATTTAAACCCCGCCCGCACGGCTCAGCTCGTCCCAGAAAACAAACTACATAGTTTCAAATGGAGTGCAATAGTGGCCGAAGGCGTTAGAGGGCGGTATTGAAAGAATAAAAGAAAAACGGATCCAATAACGAGTAGGGATGGGAATTGATAGGATTTTATCGATACGATTCCATTATCGATTCTGCTTATCGATCCGATTCTTTATCGATTCCCTTATCGAATCCTGATCAATTTATAATTTAAATAAATAAATTGGTAATGCAACAGAACTAAGCTGGGTAGAATAACAACATGCAACTTGACATTTCTGATTGTCATTTATTGTTGAGCCCCCATGTCAGAAAAATACAAAAACTGTAAAAAATAAAACATTAACTATAGCCTACACTTAAATAAAAGAATGTATTTGAGATTCTCTTAACACTTTGATTGCCTAAGGCTAAATTCATGATATACCATAGGTTGCCAGCTCTATTTGTCTATGGAGAAGTTCCCCTTCTTTGCAGGGCTATAACTTTTTAAATTCTATTGCTAAATTGCCATTATTAGGGCCCATTCAATGTCGTATATGTATTGTTCAGGGTGTATGAACGTTAAACTTTTTCATTCACATATTCATACTAAAATATGATCTAAAGTATAAGTATGTTTTCATCTCTTTCTGCAGCTTTCTCCAGAACGTGATTTATAGCCCCAAATGCATTATATTGATGATCAAATACAGTTTGATAGCAATCGGCGCGATATAAAAAAATCCAACTGGACGGACTTCTGGAAGTTACTACACGTCATCTGATGTTGACCGGATGGGCGAGGGGGCGTTTATAATTCCGTGGGCAGCGTTATATCATTCATCTAATGTGGGTAAAATGTTCATCATAGCAGTTGGTGTAGAACACGGAAATATTACACGCTAAAACTCACCCCAGTCTCCGCGGGCCGTTGGGCGATCAGCGTGGGGTAGACAGTTTTCCATTATGGGATGTAAAAATATCCGGTCCATTTCCAGCTTGTATAATAGTATATACGTCCAAATCATGTTGTTTATCGAGTTATTGGCAACGGATCGCTATGTATTGTGACGAGCTAGAGTGCCGGAACCTATACAGAGTGCCCGGAAGTAATATGGGCGAACAGCACATCGTCCAAGTAACTTCCTGTTAGGCGATTGCGCAGATCGGCCACCAGATGGCGCTCTTGAACCGCTAGAGGGTTCAGTGGGGCTTTTTGGTGGGTCTCAGGCCAGCGGATGGGAAATATGAATCCGATCACAGATTTTTGAAATATTGATATCAAAGACGAGTTACGGCGTCTTCGGTAACTTGAGCATGGCGGGGAAGGACGCCTAAACTCGTCTTCTGGCAGTTAAAGTGTTAAAATGTTTTTTTTTATTCTTAAACTAATTTAATCTATTGAATAACGACCTGTTGAATGTAACTACAGTTCAATATCTTAAACTAATTTAATCTATTGAATAACAACCTGTTGAATGTAACTACAGTTCAATATCTTAAACTAATTTAATCTATTGAACTAGGCCTGCCGCGATAAGCAATAAATCGATTAATTGCAGCGATAATTAAAATTAATGCAATGATTTTGACGGGCGCGATTAATTGCTATTTGCGCGTTTGTTTTAATGAGGCGGAACCAGTCCAGTACCCCTCGTCAGTCACTCCGTGTGGGGGGCCGCTGGCCTTACTACAGAGCACAGCACGGGAGCTCCGTGGGGCACTAGCAACGCCACATATAGCTTAACTACATTTCTCAATAGTGTTGCTCCTTTTAACCAAATAGCGTTCTTTGTAGTGTAACGTTAGCTATTTTTAGACCCAAGTAGTTACTCGCTACTGCCCGGAGAAACTGGACTGCTAAATAAAGATTAAAGATCTAGTGTTGATGCTCATTCAATGCCAACAACATTAGCTAAATAGCTAACAAACGAAATACAACGTATAGCATAGCTACAACACAGAATAACGTTAATACAATTACATGCATCATTGTTTACAATGAACGGGTGGGACTAGTCAAAGGACTGGACACGGGGACAAGTTAAACATGAATACATTTATTATAACAGGTAATCGAGTTGCGCTCCCGTGCCTACGCACCACAGGGCTATTCTATTCTATACGGCTTTGACGCTTCCTCCTCATCGTTGATTGCCTGTAGTAGCTGCATCTAACGTTAGTAGCTAACGTTAAAACTAACCTAAAGTTAGTTGCTCACCAACAATCTCAACATTTGTTTTATCATTAGCTCAAAAACACAGAACCGGACGAGATGCTGCTAGGATAATAACAACAATACTTCCGCTCCGGTCGGTGGGCTTCAAAATAAAAGTCTAAAACCGGAAAAGACGTAGCGGTGGGCTTCAAAATAAAAGTTTTGAGAAATAAATTTCTCAAAAAAAAATTCTCTAACCGGTCGCAATAATATCGCTTATTGCGATATTTTCGAGGGCAATTAATCGCCCAGCAAAATGTGTTATCGTGGCAGGCCTATATTGAACCGTAGTTGCATTCAACAGGTCGTTATTCCTCTGACTTCTCTGTCTCACACACACACACACACACACACACACACACACACACACACACACACACACACACACACACACACACACACACACACACACACAGAGCTCGGGCCCCTGTCCTGTAAGGCAGGGGTTCCCAAACTTTTCAGGCCGGGACCCAGAAAATAAGGCGTCAGAGAGCTGCGGCCCAATGCACATCGTGAAGCTTTTTTTTTTTTTTTTTTGCCAAGCGACCGATTTTTTAAGCCAAATATCACTTCGATCCTATTAAGTTAGTTCAAGTTAGTTATTCATTTATATGTGCTATTTATGAGAGGGCTAACTTGTTGCAAAATAATAATGATGATAATAGCCTCATTAAAATACTATTGTTGCTTCGGTTGTTTTCAGCGTTTTATGTGCATAATCTGTTATTTAGTTTGAAATGTTCGTTGAAATAAGTAGATTTTTCGTTTTTGTTTATTAAGTTAATATAAAACCATATAGTCACATTTTAGAATACAATAGAATAGAATTTTAGAATACAACTAGAAACACTGTCCTGGCCTGCTTCTAAGTTCAGTGGCCTGACCAAAAGGAAATCATCTCGCGGCCCTCCCGTGGCTTCTCGCGGCCCACCTTTGGGTCGCGACCCCGACTTTGGGAACCACTGCTGTAAGGTATTGGCTTGTGTTGCTACACGAACAGGTTTGTATGTTGCACGGTACTTCCTGGCTTACCTACTAGTAGAGCTGCCGCGGTATTGATGTTTTCCTTACCGCACACATTTGCAAAATATTTCCTACCGCCGCGGTAATAACCGCACACACACACACAAAAAAAAAAAAGTTTGAATGCATTTTTTTTGTAGTCTACTCTTTATAGCATATAGCCTGCCTCTAGTCTAAATGTCTATCTTTAGAGGATGACTTTGCAGCATGAATATTGTTTGGGATTCGGCATGCACGCATTCGTTATTAAAAGTGAAACACGGATTCGAAGTCTCCCCTACGGTGTCGCGAGCAGGGGTGGTAGCGGCGCGCCCGCCGGTTACCCCCCCGACCCTTTCTTCTTCTTATTATTATAACGTTACTACTTATGATTACAAAGGCATTCGATTTGTGGCATTAACGTTAGTATAGTTACACGTTCGTATTTACCAGACCATAGCAAGGCAAGCGTTACTCAATTAATATCTAAGTTCCTTTCTTTGCTCAGAGCGTGCCGAGTTGTATCCATTCTGCGGTCTGTTAATAAAGTTTTCAATCAGACAAGTGTATAGAACGAAGGGCTTTTATTATAACATTTCGTTGCAGTAAAATCATTATGCCTCGTTCCCTGAGGAGCGACGGCGTCGGTAATCCACTCCGGTCTCCGGTGGGAGCTAACGTACTATTAGCCGTGTTGTGATGGGTGGCTGAGATTCAGGAAGTAAAAGCGCTGCAAGATGCTCCAAGCATGTGACGCGTATCTCTTCTGACCAATCAGTGGTCTGCAGTGTTTCATGTGACTTTTCTGGTACCCAATAGGGTCGCTTGGAATCTCGACAGAGAAGTAGGGTATATCTGCAGAGCCGCAAGCCCAACGAGAGCGTAATAATAATATATTAAAAAACAGCGGTGATGCCGGTATTCAGCCGTGGGCATGATACCGCGGCAGCTCTACTAGTAAACATTCAACGTGATCACACGCTCTCCGTCTCTTATTATATGTGAACTAAAGAGTACAAGGTCTACACAACAGCCCCCACCCCCTTTTTATTGTATTTGTACCTGTACTACCTGCTGTCAGCGGTTTATCTCTCTCTGTGAGCTTGATTAGCTAGCATTAGCTCACGTTAGCTAGTGTTAGCTCCGCGGCTAATCTTAGCTTACCCTGAACTAAATCAATGACTAGGTTCTAAAGTAGTGTCACTGGTCACCAACCTTTTTAAGCCTAAGATCACTTTTTTTTTTTTTTTTGGTGAAGGCAAGATCTACCTTGAGCGTTGAGAGAAAGCGTTGAGAGAAAAAGACAGCCAAGATTGTATTTTAAACTAAATGCCTTATTTGCCTGTATTCTAATTACATGCAATGCTTTGGTCCAACATTAAAACGTCAAAGTAGAACTGTAATATGTACTTTCTCAGTCAGTGCTAAGTGCAGTCATCTTATGCAGCATCACTTTTCACATCAAAACAAAAGTAGAACTGTAATGTGGACTTTCTCATATTATTAACATTGACAAACATTTACAATTAGCATTTTATAAAGTAGAACTGTAATGTGTACTTTCTCAGTCAGTGCTAAGTGCAGTCACCTTATGCAGCATCACTTTTCACATCAAAACAAAAGTAGAACTGTAATGTGGACTCATATTATTAACATTAGAAAATGCTAATTGTAAATATGTTTGTCAAAGTGGAACTGTAATATGTACTTTCTCAGTCAGTGCTAAGTGCAGTCATCTTATGCAGCATCACTTTTCACATCAAAACAAAAGTAGAACTGTAATGTGGACTCTCAGGGAAAGATTAATTTTTTTTTCAGGGAAAGATCTACAGGGAAGGTCTCAAAGATCGACCAGTCGATCGCGATCGACGGGTTGGTGACCACTGTGCATTGGAGTAGTTTTCACTGCACATAGAAGCAGCCAAACAGCGGGAGCATTTCGGGAGCATATGACCAAAACCCAGGCAAATTCAAGCCCTTAAGGAATCAAATAGTCTGCCATGGCTACATGCTAACGCTAACGTTATTGTTTTGAAATGCGCAACGGTCGGGAAAACCTGGCAGCGATAAGGGAATCGATAGTCACGGAGGCATGCGATTCCAGGAATCGGATAATTAGGAACCGGCTCCCAACGGGAACCGGTTTTCGATTCCCATCCCTAATAACGAGTATACTCGTGGTTTGGCGCTCCACGGTTGGACGGCAATAACGAGTATATTCGCTTTTGGCGCTGAACCAGTTAAGAGGGTGGATTTCAACCATAAAAAAAACATGTTTTATAGACTGTTTACACTCAAACTAACTAAAACTAAAGTTAATTAATTTGTTTAGTCAACCTTTTGGTGTTACAACTCCCCGCCAACAGGTGGGTGTGCTGCAGTGTGATTCAGTTAGGCTTGAGGGGGGGACCAGCACTTGTTGTCAAAAGAGCCTGTCCACATTCTGTCCGCCCCTGCCCCACTGCTGCACCGATCCAACTCTTTCAGTTCCGATATTCATACGATACCGGGTAGGGATGTCCCGATCCGATCACATGATCGGGATCGGGGGCCGATCACGTGATTTTCAGAAGATCGGGATCGAGAAAAAAAAGATAAAAACTTTTTTTTTTTTTCAACAAACATGACCATGTTCACGTCTTAAACTCATACTGAGGCCTTAGTTTTGTTTTTAAATTGCATATCATCATTCATTTATTTATTGTCACACAGAGCAGAAGAATTTTGCCAAAACAAACGCATTTCCTTTGATTTAATTATACATCAAATGATTTATGTCAAGGATGAGGGACATCCACTAGTTGCAGAACTTGCAGTCACCTGCTTTTTACAGACTATGGCGCCATTGCTCTCATGAAGCAGCAGGTTGGAGGCGGAGTTTTTAGATTACTCCGGTTGCAATGCCTCGCTTGAATGAAGTTACCTTTTCACCTGGATAACGTCAACATTCAGGGTGAATGTAATGTGAGAAATTGGGATGAAAAAATAAATAAATAAAAAAAATACACATTTACATTTTTTTTATTGGATCGGGAAAGATCGGTATCGGTAGATACTCAAAATCACATGATCGGGATCGGATCGGGAGCAAAAAGATGTGATCGGGACATCCCTAATACCGGGGATTTGGGCATCGGCGGGCTGATGCAGAGTTCCAATCCATTACTTTTAATGAACAGTATAGACTAGGACCGTCATTGGACAAAAAATATTGAGATATAATATAATCCCTTAGAGAATTAATATGTAAAAAATACAGCAAATTAAGTCACTTTGCTTTGATTTCCGGCATGTTAGACGTGTTTCTTGGTATCTGATTTTAGAAATGATCCAATACCAATATTCTATTTTAGCCCAGTATTTTTGCCCGATGCTGATTTAAACTGGAATCTTCTTCGTAAACTGGCTGTTTTTCAGTGCAGCAGGAAAGCAGCAGAATGAGCAATTTTTTTTCAATTTCAATGTTTAACCCAGTGTTTCTCAAAGTGGGGGGTGCGCCCCCCAGGGGGGGGCGCAGAGGCATATTTTTTTTTATTCCAGAAAATTGTCACTAAAGTGCTATCTGTTGCAGCTGCACTGTTCTCCATGAAAATACAATTTCTCAAAATCTGAAAATCATTATTTAATAAAACACAGAAAAGGATCACCAAGTTACTCTGGATAAAAAAAAACTTTACAGACAACATTGAGACAAAGCTTCCTGACACATCTCCATCCAAACTCTTGGAAGAACTCTTTGAAATCTCATCTGATACCACCTAGAGAGCTAGTTTCAGAGTGTGGTGCTGAGTACCAAGTATCTCATCTCATGGCCCACCAAGTATCATGATGCAGCAGTTAAGGTGTTGATACCATTCAGCACCATACAGTATATGTGTGAAGCTGGCTTTTCATCCATGACAGCTCTGAAAACAAAATATAGGGCCAATTTGAAAGGTCACGATATTGGTGTTATTTCAATAAATTTAAACATGGCCCATTTCATGACTATTTTGTTGGGGCGAGGGGGGGGGGCAAAATATTTTGGTCCGCCAAAGGGGGGCCTGACAGAAAAAGTTTGAGAAGCACTGGTTTAACCTGATTTCAAAGCACAAATGTAAACAAATGATTTCAAAGCAGCGGAAAGCATACAAAGCAATAGCTACCAGCACCTCACTAAGATGTTTCTTCGCAGTGTGTTGGTATTTCACTTTTTTAATAAAGGGAGTATTATCTATGGAGAGCAATGGTATGAAACCCTACATTGACTACGATATGAATCCTCTCATTGAGCATAGCACGTCTTTCTTTTGGTTTTAAACTGATGTTTTGTGAAACCATGCACGTTTCTTTCCAGGCTTGCAAGGCTAGTTACCATCAGTGTGGGATGAATAATGCAGTTATCTTGCTGGTGAAGTGGTTCTGGGCTTTCATTCAGGCTTCCTGCTAGTATTATTCACTACAGTTGACAGATTTCTTCAGAAACATGAGGGGAAGACCAAATGGGTTGTTTTGCAGCCCTCAGTGTAGAAACGTAATGCAAGCTCAAGTAAAGTACTGCTGAAGGCCGCCCTCCTTTCAGAACTATGGACAGCACCCTGGACACATCCTGAACAACTTTACTCTGCTCTGAGTTTCACTTTGGTGACCTTTTTTGTTTTTGGATTCTCCAGGCCTATTTGAACATTTAATTTGTAGGCGATTATAGATTGGAATGTGATTACCATTATATATATATATATTTTTAATTGGAATATTGAAATTCGCTCTGGCAGCCCTAAGAGATATAGATATAGTTCACTGTAAGGTGTCTTCACAAAGCTTTCAAAACATGATTTTGACATTGGAATACCATGGCAGCGATTGGAGCTTCATTCAGGTCAGCCCTACAACCCATAGATGTTTGTGTGATGCAAGGTGGGAAACCATGGCAGATGAATCCAAAGATTTCACTCCGTTTTCACTAACAGAAATGGATGTTGGAATAAAAAGTGATTTAGTATGTGTGTGTCGTGTCCCAGGTCGTGGTTCCACTTCAGCGTGCGCGGTGCCTTGCCTGGGAAGCTTCTGAAGATCAACGTGATGAACATGAACAAGCAGACCAAGCTATATGACCAGGGCATGGCTCCTCTGGTACGGACAGTACCGGGCAAGGCGGGCTGGGAGAGGGTCCGAGACAGACCCACCTATAAGGTACATACTAGGGGGCTGGGAGAGGGTCCGACACAGGCCCACCTATAAGGTACATACTAGGGGGGCTGGTAGAGGGTCTGAGACAGGCCCACCTATAAGATACATACTAGGGGGGCTGGGACAGGGTCCAAGACAGGCCCACCTATAAGATACATACAGTACATCTGTTTCAATGTCCATAACTTCCAATATGCGCGTGCATGTGTGGTCTCCTCTTGTAAATGACAGCGCCAGATCACACCTTTAAAGGAAGGAGAGAGAGAGTGTATGTGTGAGAGATAGAGGGTGTGTGTGTGAGAGATGGGGTGGATAGATAGAGGGGGTGAGTGAGGGAGATAGAGAGAGAGGGTGAGAGACTGAGAGTCAAGTCAAGAGTTTTATTTGTCACGGCATACGAGTATACAATGAAATGCGGGTGGTCTTGCCCGCAACGATGTGCATAATACAATAGTAATAACATATAATAGAATCCAATAGAACGACATTGTGCAATAAAACAAGTAAACAGAGTAGGGCATATCGGTATATGTACACAAGTTATTTACAGAGCATGGTAGGACATGCTAGGTCCTGTGGTAGTGCAATACACTGTTAGCTACGGATGAGACACTGGGTCTTTCTGTACATGCTATATTATACAATCTCAAGTTATACTATACTATTCTTAACGTGACCTTTTCTTAGTGGCCATAAGTGTGGGCGTGTGCAGCATGAGTGTGTGCTTGCTCATGTTAAAGTGGCTGCTAGTGTGTGAGCGTGTACAGTGTGTGTCGTGTGTGTGCTCAGGTGTGCTTGTGTGTGGAGAGTTCAGTGTTCAAGGCTCTGATGGCCTGGGGTAGAGTATGTGTGAGAGAGATAAATGGTCCTCCTTTGGTCGTATTTGCCACCTATATACAGTGTACTAGTAGTGCATATACTACAACATAGTGCAATCAAATCAACTAGAAGTTACACTTCACAAGTACCAGCAGTTCAATCGAATCTACTAGAAGTTACACTTCACAAGTACCAGCAGTTCAATTGAATCAACTAGAAGTTACACTTCACAAGTACCAGCAGTTCAATGAGCACCATAGATAAACGCTTTTAACCTTTCAACTACTTGTAGTAGTTTAAGACTGTTCTTAAACTTCATAGAGAATATTCAAACTTCACAAAATGGTGTCTTCCTAGGCTTTAAGCTCTGACTAGTGCATTTGTGAAATGTACTTCATACAACCTTAGAACTAAATTCACGGATAACCAACATCATTGTCAAGTGTTCAGGGCCCCAGCATTGAATAAACATTTTACAATATACATGATAACTAGAACATCTTCTATGACCCAGTGGCACGTGTGTGCCATCTGTAACTTATAACGTGACAATCGCCATTTCTCCAAATGCTATGCGCACTCACACAATATATATCAAATAATAAGTTATAAACGATTCAAATTAGTTAGCAATCCTCATTACATTCATGCTACCTAACATTTAGCTTTAGGAGGTAGAGTTTTTGTACTTTTCACAGTGTACTGACCTGAAACACGTAGGAATTGTTATCACAGAAGGAAGACACAAACCGTTCGCTTAACTGTCCAGATCTCCTCTGGGGAGAGGGCGGAAACCGTCACCTTAGGGGACCTGGCGCAACATCACCTGAACTAATAGGTTCCGCTCTCCTCTTCCTTAATAACCTATGGCTTCTCCTCACAATAAATGTGAAATTAGTTAATTATGTTCTCACTTGTATCCTTACATGTTTAGCTTGCAGCTGGCAACATACAGTCTACTACAATGCTTATAATAATAATCATATATAAACAATTGCAACCATTACACAAGATATTCACATATTATTTTTTTTTATCCACTTTTTCTCCCCATTTTCTATTTTTCTCCCATCCCAATTTTGTATTTTCAATTCTTCCCTCCCCTGTCTTGAACGTTGCTAGACTATGCCTCCCACTGGTCGGCTGTAGTAAGGATAGAAGCCTTGCATCACGTGTCCCCTCCGCTACACAAGGAGGCAGCCTGTCGCATCTTTTCACCACAGCAACTCTCAGTGGCGAAGAGTAACGCGTGTCAGGCTCACGCTGCCCCCGATGCTTCCTGTTTCCGCCGCACCGGCGTCACCCAACCGACCTGTAGGAGTCGCTGTCCACAACGTCTAATCCCCACCCACCGGCTTGTTAGTATGACGGCCGGCCAAGCCGGTAGCAACGCTGGGCTCGATACCAGCATCTCCTGCGTTAGTGGCGAGCGCCTTGCCCACTGCGCCACTCAGCCGCCTATATTCACATATTCTTAAGAGTACTACACATGTGAGAGAGTAGAGACGAAGAGCGAGGCCTCGCTATTATTCCAGACAGCGGGACAGGAGTTTGCTAGCCATGTAGGCAATAGACTACAGTAGCTCCACCTAACTGGGGAGCTGGCTAGCGAGGGTCAGGGTGCTGGGACACATTGCTTCCCAGCAGCCCTAGGGGCAAGTAGGGCCACTGTGACAGGGATGGATGTCATGAGGGACGGACCTATGACCTTGTGGTTATGGGATGGGTCTCTAACCACCAGTCTACCCGGCCCATCTTCACAGTTGAAATTATACTTACTGTAAATGTCTCTTCTTCTTGTCTTCTTGTGATGCAGATGGTGGACAACCAGTTCAACCTGTCCTTCACCCACCGGTTGTCGGGGTTGCGGAAAGCCACCACCTACTTCTCCTTCACCTACCCCTTCTCCTACAGCGAGTGTCAGAAGATGCTGCTTCAGCTGGACCAGAGCTACCCCAACACCACTCAGCTCAGCCCCAGCAGGTACACACACACACACACACACGCGCGCGAGCCCGCCCAACACCACTCAGCTCAGCCCCAGCAGGTACACACACACACACACACGCGCGCGAGCCCGCCCAACACCACTCAGCTCAGCCCCAGCAGGTACACACACACGCGAGCCCGCCCAACACCACTCAGCTCAGCCCCAGCAGGTACACACACGCGAGCCCGCCCAACACCACTCAGCTCAGCCCCAGCAGGTACACACAGGGGCTGCACGATTTTGCGATTGCGATTATAATTAATTGTATTTTTTAAAGCAGCCCAACGGAGGTTTATTGTAAAATGCGGCTTGTATCTGGCCTATGCGGTGGGTCTGCTCAGGACACCGAGCCTGGACATTTTTCTTTTTACCTGGGAATCGATACCGGTACCCAACGGTACCTTTTTTCTGTACTTTACTCTCTCTCTCTGAAGTCTAAACTTCACAACACACAATCTAAAACCCCTCCCTTTCCCAAACCGTTCCCACAATTTTTTTTATGTTGCATGATCATGTATACTGAATACATTTATTATGTATTATAATTTTTTTCTGTTTAAATATCAACATTATCTGGCAATCCTCAGTAAATACTATCAAACTCCTCTGACGTCATCTGGTCTTTCCAAAGCGCGCACGCACACACGCACACACACACACACACACACACACACACACACACACACACACACACACAGAAAGGGAGAACGGATTAAATTATTTTAGAATATTTTGGCTAATGAAGTAAAATGTTTATCATCAACTATCCAGTTAGTTTTTATAGTGCAACGTTTTGCTACTTAAACGTTAATTGAACGTACAGTATAGAGAGGGAGAGAAAGAGACAGGCTTAGCCCCAGAGCCCCCCCCCCCCCCCCCTTTCCTTACTATTGGAGCTCAGCTGTTTTCTCTGTCTTGAGCAGGGTTAGCTAGTGTTAGCGGCTAACGTTAGTTTACCCCAACGTGGGCATCAGGAATGACGAGGATGCAAAGCTTGTTAGACGCATTGGAGTTTTCACTGCACATAGAAACAGCCCGGAGGAAAAAGCCGGGACTTATTTCGGGTCGCCCTGCTGTAACGTCTTCACACACGGTTGTTGT
Source organism: Notolepis coatsorum (assembly GCF_963971535.1). Taxonomy (NCBI): domain Eukaryota; kingdom Metazoa; phylum Chordata; class Actinopteri; order Aulopiformes; family Paralepididae; genus Notolepis; species Notolepis coatsorum. The sequence continues at coordinate 103,833,647 of NC_140169.1, read as the reverse complement.
TGTTGTTGGGCGTATACGTAGCTACCTTGGGCTACTTCTGATTGGTGAGCAATGAGAGCACAGCACTTCTGATTGTTAAGCATGACTGGCACGCAAGAAAAAAAACTTGAATCAGACGTAAAACGTATCCCAAATCGCAGACTTTGCGATTTGCTAATCGCATCATTTAAAAATTCGATTTAAAATGGATTAATCATTCAGCCCTACTGCCCTAGTACACACACACACACACACACACACACACACACACACACAGCTGGACCAGAGCTACCCCAACACCACTCAGCTCAGCCCCAGCAGGTACACACACACACACACACACACACACACACACACACACACACACACACACACGTGCGTGTGCAGTGCACACATACTGTACACATACCACACTACGTGTTTGAAATATCTTTGACAATATTTATCTTTTTTTACAAGAAAATAAATGGAAAATGTGTAGGAACCATATCATTTTGTGACAACCCTCTACCTCTCTCTCTCTCCATGTGGTCACCAGTGCACCAGACAGTGTGTATTACCACAGGGAGCTGCTGTGTCACTCTCTGGATGGTAACCGCGTGGACCTGCTGACCATCACCAGCTGTGGTGGGATGCAGGAGGAGCGAGAGCCACGGCTGCCCAGGCTGTTCCCCGACGGCACCACCCCGCGGCCGCACTGCTTCCCTGGCAAACGGGTAGGCTAGTCTAGCCCCTGTCCACCACCGCCTCATTCTTGGCCTGCCTGTACATGATAGATCACTTGATATAATAGTCCATGGACCAGAGCCCAAAATCTCACTTGTCGGTACCACTCAAGGTGACAAAACGTACTTATACTTTTCTAAAAGATCTATGTCTGTAGATGATATTTTGGTATGATAGCCCTTCCTGAGTGGTAGCTGTATCGTAGTTATCAAGTCATGAAGTATACCCATCCCACGCCCTCAGGAAATTGCATTTCAGATGCTGGTGCATATCCTGCTTTAGACTCATGTACAGGACATCCATCAATGTTTCACAATATTGTGGTATCATTTTAAAGGGGACTATGTCATCTTTCATTCAAGCTAAGATGTGAATCTTTCTGACCAATATTGAACAGTCAACAACACACATTTCTACACAATCTTCAGCCTAAATGATATACTATATTTGAGCCTTGTGTCATCTAGGAGCGACGGGGACACAAAATACACAATCTACAACACTCTCAGGACCATAAGAATTCAGGAAATGTATAATATGCCTATACTATTTCTTGCCAGGGGTGATTGTGAGGCTTAAATTAGAAGAGCAGTACTAGGCTCCTATTAGTCATAGTCAGGATTGTTCGGAGAAAGCAGCTTATCTTGATCACCAGAACAATGGATGATCCCCCTGTGGTTGCTTTGGTGGTGGGTTGCTACTCGCTTGTTCACTGGTGGCCATAGTCGGGCAGTTTCAACTGCAATATACAAGATCAGATGTAGCCTTGTGAAATTAGGATAACACACAAAATAAACTGAAATCACAGATCACTTAAAAGAGAATAATATGAAAAATAAATAACAGATTTAACCACTATCCGCTGGGTGCATACTATGACCTTTATCATGTTTTGTAACAGATTATAGAAATTCAAGAAGCCTATTTGAACGTGAGCTTCTGATATGATTTGATTAATATATCTGCATTATTTTATCCCACTTTATGCTTTGCTTGTTTTACACTGATTTTATGTCTTATTTCTTACTGATGTAAAGCACTTTGAACTGCAATCCCCTGTATGAAAGGTGCTATACAAATAAAATTATTATTATTATTATTGTTATTATTATTATTATTATTATTATTATAAAAAAATTATTGTAAAGAAGTTGTAAAGGCAACTCTTCTTTTCATACCAATATAGGTTACAGTCAATTCTTTAAAACATAGATCATGTAGGCCTACCGTGAACAAACGTACCCGGTACATAAATTCTTCCTAAATGTGCTGGCCTCGGTCTTCAGCCTTTGCAGTGTCGGATATGGTAATCATATCTGTAAACACAAACAATGACCATTGGTGACAAAGACCACACTATGCTCTCCACAATCATATTCAGCGATAAACCAACGTATGTTTATCATCAAGAGCACTGGATGGTGCACTCCACCTGCGGTTGTTTGGTAGTTTTTTTTTTTTACTCTTCAGCGGTTGCCGGCTACTATACTAACAAAGTCACACATTTATTGTCCAAAAGTAGTGTTAAATATAAGAGTTCCCAGACGTTAACTCATTCAACGCCAGTCGCGAGTATAGTCTGGTTAACTAGCCCAACCGGGTAAATACCGCCACCTATTGTCTCCCGGATGGTATTGCACATCATTGGATTGGATTGGCTGGTACTGTGCATCTTTAAAAAAAAAAGTCCGGTCCGGGGTTTGCTTCTCAGGCATGCAGTATCGTTGTACCACGTTGACTGGGGGGACTGGGAGCAGCATGGATTATGTGTTTTGGACTATAACCTTGGATCAATGGACGCAATCGATATTTGGAATGGCGATCAGGAATTGGATTAATCTTTTTGCAGAACATCTGATGTGAGGTAAGGACTCTTATGTTACCAGTTTTGGGTTAATCAGATGTTTTTTTCATAGCGATTCAAAATAAATAAAAATCACTTTTAGTGCTAATGAAATAGAGTAACATAGGTCTGAACTTGAGTTGTAGAAAAACTTTTTACTCACGTTTTTTTAAAAAATGTTATCCACTTTTCCTCCCATTTTCTATTTTTCTCCCATCCCAATATCGTATCGTCCAATTCAACCCTCCCCTGTCTCGAACGCTGTTTCTTGCCTCCCACAAGCCGGCTGTAATGTGGACTAAGTCATACATTGCACAAGTCCCCTCCGATACTCGAGGTAGCAGCCGTCGCATCTTTTCACCTGCGCAGCGCGATCTTTCAGCGTCAGGGGTCTGCGCTTTGGAGGGACGCTTCTTGATTCTACTGCGCAGGCGCACCAACCGACCTGTAGGAGTCGCTGTCCACAACGTCCGATCCCCACCCATCAGTTTCCCTCCCCCTAATACTGCCAATTGTATTAGTATGAACGACCAGCCAAGCTGAAAGCAATGTGGAGCGCTGGGTTCGAACCCAGCGTCTCCAGCATTGGAGGTGAGCGCCTTGCCCACTGCACCACCTAGCCGCCTTACTCACGTTTTTCTGTAGTAGTTGCAATATCCAGAAGTAGTATATCAAAAAAAAATTGGTATGAGCTGGAAAACACCCTGGGTCCATAGCCTGATATCTTGTATAATACATGTCCAAATTCCATAAAAATCCATTCAGAAATGAGTTATTAGGAGCGATTTTGGTCAAATGTGAAAAAAAATGTCTGCAGGTTTCCATTTTCTCATGACTCCAATGCATTCGGTGCTTTTTTTACTTCCTGTTTTCGCTCGTGACTTCTCACCTAGATCCCTGATTTGATCATCCCCACGTGGGGTATCATTGGAAAGCCACACTCATTGGTTACAACCCTGTCCAATAATTTTTCGAGATAAATGATTGGAGTCGGGAGTGGTATTCGAAAAAAGAGTCTGCTAAAGACTTTGGCGCACACCTGGCATATTGGCATGTAACCAGAGAACCGCTGAACGGATTTTGTCACATGAAACGGCAATCGACAGACAACAAATAGGGCTGTAATTCGATCTATATAATGTATTAAAAAATATGCACACCGGAGCTGCTAGAGGTCGCCAAATTGGCGTTGGGCGCCGGTGGGCAAATCGCCCTCAAGAGGGCCCGGGGCATCCGCGGAGCTAATGATACTAATGATGGAGCATCGCCGTCGGTTGTGTGATAGTAAAGGGTTAACCTTCTGTCGTGTGGCAGTGAAAGGGTTGAGAGGTTAAAAAATAAATCATGTAGGTAGGGCTGTACTGAATGCTTCGAAGCTTCGATCATAATGTTGACATTCAAATTCTAAATCAACATTCGAATTTATTTAAAAAAAAAAAAAATCTCTATTCAATCTGTTTTAAACCAATGGGGGTTTTCTTCACAGTTGCAGTTAAAGATTAGGCTACACTAATATTATACTATAAGACGTCACCATCACTTTCATACCAACCGTGCCCTTATTGCAGGGGTGGCCAACCAGTCAGAGACTAAGAGCCACAAAAATGACTGTGGTACCACAAAGAGCCACACCATATACCAGCGTTTCTCAACTTTCTTTTCAGTCACGGCACCCTTCATGTGTTTATAGGTCTCACCCTCTGGCCTCTGAAGTTGCTAATGTCTTTTTTATTTGGGCCTCACAGGGTTAAAAGTACCCTGTGAGACCCACAGTTGCAAAATTACAAAATCACTTTTAGCCATTTAAAAAAAATAATGTTTATTTAAAAAATGTTAAGCACATGTATTATTCAATTGGTCCTGTTGTTCAGCCTCACAATGCTATTTGATAGTAAATGTGTTTATATGTCCCACCCTCTGGCCTCTGAAGTTGCTAATGTCTTTTTTATTTGGGCCTCACAGGGTTAACCTCTTGCCTTTGTTAATTTCAACCACTTCATCCAATTGGACAGAACCTTGCTTCCTTTTGTATCTCTTATCTTATTTGTTTTTTCTTGTTGTTACTATACACAGATATTCATAATTTATTTTTTATCTTTTTTGTATTATATTTTTTCAATTAAATTTTTCAATTTTTCCATCCTTTCCTTGTACAGTGTCCTTGAGTCTGAGAAAGGCGCTTCTCTCTTAAAATCCAATCTATTATTATTATTAAGCCCGAGACATATAGTAAAAGTGTATATTTTCAGCATTACGTTTGTTTACCAATTATTTTAACTGTTATTAGTGAAATATAAGATTATAGAAATCTCAGGGCATTCCGGCCCATATTGACAGGAGGAATTGGCACAGCCAAAAGTGAGTGCAGTCTTTTGAAGGAAGAGACTCAGGGCTTTCGAATTTCGAAAAACTACCCTACCCAGCTCACACCAGCCCCTGTCAATCATCTGACTTCTGGATTTACTTTTTTATTTCTCTTATTTTTGGGGATTATCTCCCACAAACCTGAATGTTATTGCCATAAAACAGAACGCAGTTAGTTTCTCTACCTTTCTGTGAACGTCTTGCAAAAAACGGTGTTGCAATACGATGAAAAATGGTGGAGAAATTTACATTATAAAAAAGATGGCAGAATTCAGTACTGTATCTACAAAACCTTCTGTTGAATCATCTTCCCTTTATTCATTTGCTTGGATTTTTCAGGTCTGGTCAATTTTAGCATGGTGTTATTCACAGTCAAAGATAATTTTAGATTTTTTTTTTTATAGAATTGATATTCTCCTTTGGTTCATTACAATTTACTCAAGCCTAGTAACAGACACACTATTTCTGACACTGATCCATATATGTCCCTAGATTCAGATCCCAAGAACATGCAAATGGACCATTTAAAAAAAATTGTAAATGTTTATTCTACGTCCTTATGGAATGAGTGACATAAAAAAAAAAAATGACATCTTTTAATTTTTTTTTATGGATGGAACGGGCACATTGACGGGCAAAGAGCCGCAGGTTGGCCACCCCTGCCTTATTGTTTTTTTTTTTGTGTGTGTGTTTTTTTTTAAGCAAACACATAAACAAACATGACAACACACGATTAGATATACAAGCATTGTTAACAGTGCACATCAAATTAAATCACCGTTTAGATAAATGTCTTATACAAGATATACCCTAATATCTGCTATCTATTCCCCTACACACATAATGCTCTTGCTCCTTATTGGATTATTTATGTTGACGAAACTGATGAGTTATATTCATTAAAGAAAGTTGATTTAATGAAAGAAAAATACTAATTTAATCAGATTAATCACTTTATTCAAATTGAAAATTTTGTTTGAAAGCTTCTTTTGAAAGCTTCGTTCGAATACTTCAATAGAAGCTTCAAATGTTAAAAAATTACATTCGGTTACAGCCCTACATGTAGGCCTACATTCACCTCTTAGAACAGGCTGTCATCCCCACCTGCCTGAAGAAGTCCACTATTATCCCTGTACCCAAAAAATCCAAGCCTGCTTGCCTCAACGACTACCGCCCTGTAGCTCTCACCTCCATAGCCATGAAGTGCTTTGAGAAGCTAGTAAAGGGCTACATCTGCTCCTCCCTCCCCATCAACATGGACCCCCTGCAATTTGCATACCGCCCCAACAGGTCCACGGAGGACGCCATAGCCCATGTGCTGCACACAGCAGCATCACACCTGGACAAGAGGCAGGGGAACTATGTGAGAATGCTATTCATCGACTACAGCTCGGCATTCAATACCATAGTCCCCTCCATACTCATAGCCAAGCTCAGGGACCTGGGCTTGAACTATGACCTCTGCCAGTGGGTCTTGGACTTCCTGACTGGCAGACCCCAGGTGGTGAGAGCAGGCAACTGCACCTCCTCATCCATCACCCTCAACATAGGGGCCCCCCAGGGCTGTGTTCTGAGTCCCCTCCTCTACTCCCTGTACACACACGACTGTGTGGCTCAGCGGAGTAGCAATACAATCATCAAATTTGCTGACGACACAGTGGTGGTGGGCCTGATCTCGGCCAACGACGAGAGGGCCTACCTGGGAGAGGTCAAGGTCCTGGCGGGATGGTGCCAGGAAAACAGCCTCTCCCTGAACGTCAGCGAAACAAAGGAGATGATTGTGGACTTCAGGAGGTCGGGGGTCAAGGACTACAGCCCCCTCAGCATCGACGGGGCACCGGTTGAGAGAGTCAACAGCTTTAAGTACCTCGGAGCCCACATATCCGAGGACTTGACATGGACCACACACATTGACAGTGTTGTGAAGAAGGCACGACAACGCCTCTACTTCCTCAGGCGCCTAAGGAAGTTCCAAGTCAGTCAGAAGATCCTTAAGAACTTCTACTCATGTACAATAGAGAGCATCTTGACTGGCAACATCACCTCCTGGTTTGGGAATAGCACTGCACAAGACCGAAGCAGACTACAAGTGACACGTTCAGCCGAACGCACAATTGGAGGGGGGCTCCCCACCCTCCAGAACATTTACAACAAGCGTTGCAAGGGCAAGGCTAAGAGAATCATTAAAGACTCCAGTCACCCGAACAACTGCCTCTTTGAACTGCTGCGGTCAGGCAAGCGATACCGGAGTCTCAAGGCGAGCACAGAAAGACTCAGAAGAAGCTTCTATCCCCAGGCCATCAGACTGCTAAACGAACAATGAACACTACACAACAACAACCACCAAACGCACATAGCACACACATCCACACGCACACACTCACTTTAAACAGACACACTGTAGCACCCACTCCACACACTTTATAGCACACACCCACTTTAAACAAACACACTGTAGCACCCACTCCCCACACTTTATATTTATTGATGAAGGATTGCACTACAACTCGTACACCTTACTGTAAATTGTACCTAAATTGTACCTCATCCCATTTCTGCTTTGCACTATATAGTACTGTACATTAGTACACTGCATAGTATTGTATATTATATGGTAACTCAGAACATTGTACATATGTCTATACCGAACACTCTGACCTCATTTTCTTCTTCTAAATTACATGCTATACTATGTTATTTGATACTATCTTGTCTAGCACAGTCTCTGGAGCGTAACAGTAAGAAGCATTTTGTATGAAAGTATTCTGTACTTCTGTATGACAACTATTAAAGAAACTTGAACTTGAAACTTGAAGCCCGGAGCCCTATTTTCTGAAAATCCGCCTAAAATACACAAGTAAATGGGATATTGCTCCACTTCTACAAGGTCCATTTGCATGTTCTTGGTATCTATGGACATCTATGGACCTCAGTGAATGTACTCCCAGTGTCCGAAATATTGTCTATTACTAGGCTTGCTTAAATTGTGATGAAACAAAGGAGAATTTCAATTATGATTTTTCATTGCATCTTTGACAGTGAATAACACCATGCTAAAAATAAGTACCTTCTTGTGATCACGTGTAAAAAAAAATCTAAGGAAATTAATAAAGGGAAGATGATTAAACGGAAGGTTTTGTAGATACAGTACTGAATTCTCCCATCCGGACCAATGCAATTTGAAATATTATTATAGAATATAAAATAGCAGGCCTATAAATGACTTTATTATAGCCAATTCGCACATTTATGGATTGGGCGTGTGCATAAGGAACAGAGAATGAAATGTACTGTATGTACAGTCGTTTATTTTTTTGACAAGTCCGCCATTTTGAATCCGTTTGCAATGCGGATTGTTGCTAAATGCTCAAAATAGGGGAGACAAACTTAACTGCATTTCAGTAACAGTCAGGCACAGTGCCATCTAGTGGCTATTGGGAAATAGTTTCCACTTGCTCACAGTTTTCTATTGCTACACAGAAATCACCATTTGATACAAAACCTGAAGTAATCAAATGAAGATTAAGTCTAGATAAAGACCAGTTGTTTGTGACCTTATCTGACCCAGTTAGTAATGCCTATCTAATTTAAGGTTCACAATGACCTGTAACAGGGCTAACAAATTGTATGTCGTTTAGGCGGAACTCGTGTACAAATTTGTCTAAAGAGCTCCAGTAACCTCCATTGGTCAGAAAGATTCACATGTTCGCTTGAATGAAAGATGACATGGTCTCCTTTTTAAAAATTATACCAAAGACAATATTGTAAATCATTGACGGATGTCCTGTACATGAGTCTAAAGCAGGATATGCACCAGCATCTGAAATGCAATTTCCTGAGGGGGTGGGACGGGTATACTTCATGACTTGATAACTACGATACAGCTACCACTCAGGAAGGGCTATCATACCAAAATATCATCTACAGACAGACATAGATATTTAAAAAAAATGATACGTACGTTTCGTCTCCTTGAGTGGTACCGATATCTGGTCTGGCCTATAAGAACAATTACAATTTAGAAATCTGTTGCTAGTGTACATTGATATTGTAGTTGTGAAGCAGATTTTCTGTGCCTGTGTATGAACAACATCCCTAGTGGTGAAACAAACTGTGTGTGTGTGCAGGTGTTCTTCCTCAGCAGTCGGGTGCACCCCGGTGAGACGCCCGCCTCTTTTGTGTTCAACGGTTTCCTCGCCTTCGTCCTGAGGACAGACGACCCGCGCGCTCACACCCTCCGCAACATGTTCGTCTTCAAACTCATCCCCATGATCAACCCAGACGGAGTGGTCCGCGGGCACTACAGGTACAAGCGGGTTCAAATGCATGAAGAAACCGGTTTGACCCGGGATTGGACACACGTGTGTGCGTGCACATAGACTTGCATACACACACACACACAGGTTCACACGCATGCACACACACAGACATGCACCATGGGGATGGTTCTGAATTGTGGACCCCTAACCCTATTTCCTACTTGCCAATGATGTTCATGATTGGTCCTTTTTCAGCACAATCCTGAGATTCTTCATACTGGATACCTGCAGCTCCGCTTAGTTAGCCACAAACTACTGCACTCGGTGGAGCAGGTTTCAGTTGGCTTCAGTCAGTTAGCCACAAACTACTGCACTCGGTGGAGCAGGTTTCAGTTAGCTTCAGTCAGTTAGCCACAAACTACTGCACTCTTAGCCCTTTTACACCAGCCAGGCTCCGTGCTGGAGTCGGTTCCCGAACGTAATCTCGCACCGGCCGCCGCGTTCAGACCGGGATTAATTGGTTCAGAACGTGACAAATCGGTGCTCAGCTGGCACCGGAAAATAGTTGGTTTTTCCTCACAAACCGTGACATCATCAGTGGGCGTGTCATATTCCAGGCTGTGAAGACGGGGAAAGTAGAGAGTCGGCATTGCACTCAACCGATTCATTCAACAGGAAGCGATTTGCGAGTACAATACACCATCCAACCAGAGTGGATAAAGAAATGCTCCAGAAATGAATATGCGTAGGGGAGGCTTAACGAGTCAGCGCGAGAGCGCACACACAAAAGCATGCGCACACCATGATATCTGATTTATTAATGCCAAATAATGGACGACGACCGCAATTAGCACTTGAAAAGTGTAAATGATGGATTAGTCAGTAGTAATTCATGACGGCCCATTTAGCTCAGCTGGTTAGTTCGCTGCCTGTGGAGCAAAAGGTCCCGAGTTCGAATCTCTTGCTTACTTTTTTTTTTCTGTAACGTTAATTAATTTATCCACTCTGGTTGATGAGATAAGATATTCCTTTATTGATCCCCTTGGGGAAATTCAGGCATCATAGCAGCATGGGGGATGGGGGGGGGGGTACAGTTAGTAAAAACAACACAAGCGGTGTAAACAAATAAGTCAATATAATTACTATCTAACCAACTGAAATATACAGTATTCACAGTATCCACATAAGGTGCAGTATGCATAAGGTGGTGTTATTGTCCTTTTTGGGACACCAAAGTGGATAAATTATTTAACGATACAAAAAAAAGAAAAGTGAGCAAGAGATTAGAACTGGGGACCTTTCGCTCTACAGGCAGCAAACTAACCAGCTGAGCTAAACGGGCCGTCATGAATTACTACTGACTAATCCATCATTTACACTTTTCAAGTGCCAATTGCGGTCGTCGTCCATTATTTGGCATTGATAAATCAGATATCATGTTCTACAGTAGGACTTATACAGTAGTACAGTTATGATACAAATTAAAACAAGTCATTCGAATAATAGAAGCATACTTTGCTGGAACGATTCATTTCAAACGTATACAGTGTGTGTGTGCGCTCTTGCGCTGAGGCTCGCTCTCCACGCATTAGTTTTACCTGAGTAACGCCCCCATTGATGACGGAGACGGTGGAATGTTGGTTCTGCTTAAATGGGTGTAAACACAGGCCGGTTCGCCAGAGGGCACCAGAGTTCAGAGGGTTGAGAACGGAGCTGGAGCTTGAACCGGGGCCCGGCCGGTTTAAAAGAGCTATCTGTGGAGTAGGTTTCAGTTAGCTTCAGTCAGTTAGCCACAAACTACTGCACTCTGTGGACTAGGTTTCAGTTAGCTTCAGTCAGTTAGCCACAAACTACTGCACTCTGTGGACTAGGTTTCAGTTAGCTTCAGTCAGTTAGCCACAAACTACTGCACTCTGTGGACTAGGTTTCAGTTAGCTTCAGTCAGTTAGCCACAAACTACTGCACTCTGTGGACTAGGTTTCAGTTAGCTTCAGTCAGTTAGCCACAAACTACTGCACTCTGTGGACTAGGTTTCAGTTAGCTTCAGTCAGTTAGCCACAAACTACTGCACTCTGTGGACTTGGTTTCAGTTAGCTTCAGTCAGTTAGCCTCAAACTACTGCACTCTGTGAACTAGGTTTCAGTCAGCTGACCATCACAACGGCAGCTCCGCTCACTGCTTCTGCTTTATAACCATTTAACTCTAAAATGTATTATATAAGCCAATATGAAGCTATCAAATCATCTTACAAGTACCTTAGGAGCTCAACAGAGCAATTGTTTATAACCCAGGAATTATTATGCTAATCTAACCATGCTAACCACTTCAGCGCGTCCTTCCGTCCCGTTAGTAATAATTAATGTTACATTACCTCCACAATGTCCCCATTGACCTTGCATCCGTTTGTGGCTAACTAAACGTAGCTACAGGTGTCCAGTATGAAGAACAGCATGGATTGTGCCGACTCTACCAATGGACAAGTAAAGTCATTTATTTATAAAGCACGTTTAAGAACTCAAGAGCCAACCGAAGTGCTGTACAATCAAAGCATAAAATGTCATATAAAATACAAAAAGGCACAGCAGGACAAGACGGTACATTCAGAGAATAGGACAACAGTAGGCCAACACACGGATAGGGAAGCACAAAGTACAATATAGAACACGGGGGACAGGAGCACAAGAGGAGATACAAGGGGGAGGGGGCAGGATAAAATTGCATGGGAGTGTGACAACATCATTGATAAGTAGGAAATAGTGCTAGGGTTACAAAATTGTGAACTATCACTTTAATATTGTGCCACGTTTTCTGTTTCTGAACAAGATATCTTGTTTATCTGTGAATGTTGTCGGGTCTCGGGGGTGATGGAAGTTTGTTGTGTGCAGGACTGACTCCCGGGGTGTGAATCTGAACAGAGAGTATCTGAACCCCAGCCCCGAGCTGCACCCTTCCATCTACGCAGCCAAAGCCTTGCTGCTCTACCACCACACACACAACCGCCTGCAGAACACGCACACCCCCGCCACCCCCCTCAGCACCAAGCCCACCAATCAGCATCAGGCGACACCGCCTCCTCTCACCGCCCTGGAGCTCAGCCTGAACCAACGGAATGCAGAGAAGGACTCGAGCCCCACCCACCCAGAGGTTCCCATGGTGACGGAGGAGAACATCTGGGCTACCTCGGAGACCGGGAAGGAGGATGAGAACAATTCACCCAGTTCTTCAGAGTCTGGGTCCTCTGTTCCCATTGAGCTGTTTATCACAGAGGAAGAGGCAGTGGAGGCGGAGCCAATTCCACCCCAGGAGGGAGGCGTGGCCTATTATGTGGACCTGCACGGCCATGCCGCCAAGCGTGGCTGCTTCATGTATGGGAACAATCTTCCAGACGAGAGCCAGCAGGTTAGAGGCTGTTGATGCATGCGTTTAAGTTATGTAAGCGATAATGTATAGCTACGACGTTCTGGAACACCGTTCTAAATGCAGTGAAGGTCAATTATTTTGCGACAATGACCGAGTATAGCTTATTTTTTTTATCCACTTCTCCCATTTTCTATTTTTCTCCCATCCCAATTTTTTTCATATCGTCCAATTCAACCCTCCCCTGTCTTCGAACGTTGTTTCTTGCCTCCCACAAGCCGGCTGCAATGTGGACTAAGTCATACATAGCACGAGTCCCCTCCGATACTCGACGTAACAGCCGTCGCATCTTTTCACCTGCGCGGCTCGATCTTTCAGCGTCGGGGGTCTGGGCTTTGGAGGGGCCCCGCCCCCGTCGCTTCTTGATTCTACTGCGCAGGCGCACCAACCGACCTGTAGGAGTTGCTGTCCACAACGCCCGATCCCCACCCTTCAGTTTCCTTCCCCGTAATACAGCCAATGTGTATTACTGTGGACGACCAGCTAAACTGAAAGCAATGTGGAGAGCGGGGCTCGAACAGGAGGCATCCTGTTCGAGCCTAGTCTCCAGCATTCATTGCGAGCGCCTTGCCCACTGCGCCACGTAGCCGCCCTAATGACCGAGTATAGCTATACATTATCCCGCTTATTACATGGCTAACTTACTAACAATATATCTAATTCATTTTACACCATCGACAAGACGAGATCAAATGCTGACGCAGTTGTTCTGTGTGGCTCCTCTGTCATCGCCGGCAGGTGTGGACTTGATTGAACCTGATGTAGTGCAGCTGTGCGAGATAAAGCTGGGAACGAGGTTATAGCTTTCGTGACTGCGATCAAAATGCTTGATTGTGATTGGTCAATAGCGCTCTGTTGCCCCTAACGGCGGTCATTATTGCGCGTTGCTCATGACAACGGTCAATTATCGAGAAATAATTGACCGCTGCTAGAGGTAACGGAGCGCTATTGACCAATCACAATCAAGCATTTTGGCGAATGTTAAAACGTCATGTAATAAGCTTAATTAAACTATGGTAGGACTCATTGATATGTTGGCGTCTGGCACCCAATCCCCTCTCTGATTGATTGATTGATTGAAAAGTTTATTAACAGATTGCAGAATGGGTACAGTACAGTACAGCTCAATACATACAATTGTTAAGGGGATGCAGACCAGAGAAAGACTTTCGTCTTGTTTACATCAGGGTCCCCCATTTTCAATTCATCATAACATATATGACATACATGACATACAGATAGACAGTACTGCTACATCTATACATTTATGACATATCAGATTTGCAAATACAGTACTGGACACACACATTTTACACTGTACATTGGAATACTGACAAAGCCTTACTTTGTCATTTACTGTACAACTAGGTTAGGACATTTGTAGGGGCCAGTTTCGAATTGCAGTCTCACGTAGGTGGTTTTTTTTTTTTTTTTTTTTTTTTTTTTTTAACAGCTTTAGGTAGGGCGTTCCACATTGATGTGGCATAATTGCGAAACGTGTTTAGTCCCTTGTTTGAGCCGAATCTGGGTTTTACATGATTTGTGGAGCTCCCTCTGGTGTTGTGATCGTGGTATTCACTGACCTTTGGGAAGTATTTTGACATGTACATGGGTACCTTGGTCGCGTAGTGTATCTTGTAGACCAGGCCCATTGCAAGTTGCTGTACTCTGTCGTCTACTCTAAGCCATCCTAGGTTGTCAAAGTGGGCAGGGGTGAGGTGGGTTCTAGGAGTCAGGTCAAGCAGTAGTCTGACTAGCTTGTTTTGAGATGTTTGTAATTTGTTTTTTAGTGCCTTTGAGGTGCTTTGGTACCATGAGGTGCAAGCATAGTCGTAGTACCCTTGAATGAGTGCTCCTGCTAGAGTCTTCAGGGTATTCTTGTTTACCAGAGAGGAGATCCGGTACAAGAATCGCGTTCGTTGGTTGACTTTTTTTATTACATTGGATGCCATTTTGTCACAGGAAAGATTAGCCTCTAGGATGGAACCCAGGTAGGTAATTTCATCTTTCCTTGTGATAATATTGTCACCCACTGTAACCGAGAAGCCGTCGGTCTTGCTGAGTTTGTTATTTGAACCGAAGAGAGTGGACTCTGTTTTGCCCATGTGTAATGATAGTTTGTTGTCGGCGAGCCATATGCAGATTTTGCCTAGTTCCGAGCTGAGGGCTTTTTCAACCTGTAACTTGTTCTTGTCAGAGACCAGCAGGGCTGAGTCGTCCGCAAACAGGAACAGGTTGCAGTCACAAGCTGACGACATGTCATTTGCATAAATTAGGAATAGTAGCGGTCCTAGTATGCTTCCTTGTGGAACACCACAGCTCACTGTGAGGGGGGGGGGGATAGGGTACCGTTTATCTCCACCATCTGTTCCCTCCCCTCCAGGTAGGATTGTATCCAGCTCACTGATAAACTATCAAAACCAATTGCTTTTAGCTTGTCAATCAGAATGGTGTGATTGACAGTGTCTAAGGCCTTTTGTAGGTCCAGCATGACCATCTCCCCTTTTTATCAGATAAAATAACATGAAGGATTTGATTTTCTCTTTTTTTTTTTTGATTTCAAGTTCCTTTGGACATGCAAGTCATGTAGAAGTATCAAAGAATGGGTTTGAACAAACACCAAGGCCATGTCTAAGTCCTGATACTATAAAAGACACTATTGGAACTCCAGAAGCCATATGCAAACAACATATTTCATATTTAGGTTTGCTTTCAAATGATCTCTAAACCGGATGCATTTAAAAATTCTGCTATTTTTTTTAAGAGCAGAGTAATAATACATATAATAAAACTAGAACCCCTTATTTCCGACAATGTGTAGGAGTAGTCGTAGTATGAGTATCCTGTAACTTCCTATTATGTTTGGTTAATTGCAAATGCCCTATCTGAACCAGGTGAATGAGATGCGAATGACCTTAAATGGTAGCGCAGGCTCTGTGCAATAGACTGCCCTCCTCAGCTGATAACTGCTGGAGATGGTTTTCTAAAAACACTGCAATCTGAATCCCCTTGGAAGAGGTTTAAAATTCAGGGAAATACCCAGATGTCAGTGTTTGTCATTCATTGTCTTTTTGGGAGAACGTGATGGCGCTGATGATCGCCCCGTGTCCTTTTGCCGTCCACATCCGATGGATCAGTAGTGGGTTGAATTGTGGCTTTTGATATATGTATGTCTTTCCGACCATCCTTTGCTTCTTCGTGCTCCGTCTTTCTGCGTGCAGATGGAGAACGTGTTGTATCCCAAGCTGGTTGCCGTCAACAGTCCCCACTTTGACTTCCTGGGGTGTAACTTCTCTGAGAAGAACATGTACGCCAAAGACAAGAGGGACGGCCAGTCTAAAGAAGGCAGCGGGCGGGTGGCCATCCACAAGGCCCTGGGGCTGGTGCACAGGTCAGACATAGAATAGCTTTTTTCACAGTTTTCGAGTTTCAATTTACTCAATAGCTTATTTCATCGTTTTTCCGAGTTTCAATTTACTCTCGGAATTGGCCGTGAACTGACCTTAACTCGAGTGGTCTCTGTCTCAAATGATCATGCTTGTGTGTACCCTGCCTCCAGCTATACTTTGGAGTGCAACTATAACATGGGAAGAACAGTCAACACCATTCCACCTGCCTGCCACGACAACGGGCGGGCAACACCACCTCCACCGTCGTCATTCCCTCCGAAATACACACCGGAGATATTTGAGCAGGTATGGTGGTTATAAAACAGCTGCTTCTAGCCCAATCATCTGAGTGGTCAGGTAGGCAGACCAGTCGGGCTTTAGGAGTCCTTTAACTCTTTCACGGCCACGCTTACCGCTCATCTCTACCGCTAGATGGCCAGCTTAAAATAGTTGTTTCCGCTGTGTTTCACTATGTTTGCAGGGCTGTGTGTGTGTTCTGTATTATAGCTGTGGAGACAATGGTGTGGCTCATTTGACAGACACTACTTGTAGTGCAACATGGAAGAAATAGTTTGTTTCTACACACTGTAGTTTGTAGTTTATTACACGCTAAAATAATCCAGTCTTTTTTCATAGATCGCGAGATAAAACGCTACGTTATGTGCAATAAGCCCGAATCGTTCTGGTTAATTCCCTGAACCCCCAAATACTCCCAAATCAAAGGTATATAACATGTACATTCACAAAATCATCAAGGATGGGGGGAGGGGTGGTCGTTTTATCTCAAACTGTGAGCGTGCATGTTTTACGTCCGGTGAAACGCAGAACTGTGATCGTTAGAAAAATACATTTCAGGTTTGGTAAAATAGACATAGAATATACCTTACCTTAGCCAGAAGCTATACACGTTTCGATGGTAAAATACGCTTGGGCAACGGAATTTCGAGGCGATCAATGTGAATCTCTGTTCAAGCAGGAGGAGGAGCACCTACCAAAAAAAAAAAGGGTAACCGTGTATCCACGCCAATGCAATTCCAGTTCAGACGCAGACGATACTGCCACCTGGTGATATTCGATCGGCATTGCAATTCCAATTTATACAAATGACCCAGGGACAGTTGGAATGACCCGGATGATGATTTAGAACGGGATCAGAGGAAAAAGATCAAAGGATCTAAAAACGTAATATTACGTGTTTGGCGCCCAACGGTTGGCGAGCAAACACGTAATATTACGTGATTGGCCGTGAATGAGTTAGAAGAAGCTAAGGTAAAAATGGTAACCCAGGAAGTACTTTGCTCATGAAGCTTGATTGTCCTAAATAGCCACTTCAGTGTGTATTTAATGCTATGGGAACGTAGGCATGCAGAGCAGTTGATTGATTGATTACTTTTATTTAAGTGCCCAACTCCACATGGACTTGTAAGACACTATATGTACAACTGCAGGGGTATACAACATAAATACACAAATTCCAGTTAAAACTCCAGTTCATGATTACAAAGTGTTTGAATAGCCCAGGACTGTTACTACTTAGCCCTGCTAATGTGTGTGTGTGTGTGTGTGTGTGTCAGGTTGGGCGTGCGGTGGCCATCTCCGCCCTGGACATGGCTGAATGGAACCCCTGGCCACGGCTGGTCCTGTCGGAGCACAACTGCCTGGCCAACCTGCGCGCCTGGATCCTCAAATACATCCGCAACACCAAGGGCCTCAGCACGCAAACTGACAAGCACGTCCCGCTGCAAAAACAACGCAATGGCCCCAAGGCTTCACTGCCAAGGAGCTTCACTGGGTAAGTAAACGCATACTTATTTATAGTTGTTGTTTTTATAGAATGCAAGCACATTTGTTCATGTTTTAAGAGTTATTGTCAGCTTTTGCTTCTTTTGAAAATCTATCATTTTAGTTAAAGGTGCTATAGATACATTTTTTTATGTAGAGCAATCATAAAAAAAAAACAATACATCCAGAGCTTTTAGAAAGGTGCGGAATACAATTATTGCTTTTCGGTTGGCGGGTCCAAAATGAATGTTGTTCACATGTTGCGTGCATGTATCCCTTCCCTACTTCCCATTTTCCAACGTGGATTGCACCTGATTGGATAAATGACATGCTGGTGCTCTAGTGCGACATCTAGTGGCTGAATGTTATCTATAGCACTTTTTTTTTTATTGCGTGTGATGCTCTAGCTGGCAAGCAGGCCAAGAAGATGCGTAAAAAAAAAAACAGCATTTAAAAGTGAATTGTATCCTTCGAGTGACATCCTTGAAAATAAATGAAGTGCTTGGAAAAGTACTTAAAAGTCCTTGAATTTCATTTAGCAATGTCTGTGGGAACCCTGATTCACATATGAATGTCATGTAATGCTGATGTCTGTCGGCTCCTCCGGCGCAGCTCTCTGTCCGGCCCGGCGTCGGAGAACAGGCCCGGCTGCGTTCGGCGGAATAGCCTCGGCGTCGGCAGCCAGACGCCGGTACCCAGGATCCACACCTCCCCCAGCTTCACCCAGGGCTGCCCTCCGCCCTGCATGCGTACCAACCAGAACAACAACAACACCACCACCACCACCACCATTACCACTCTCGCCGGCGTCCGCACATGCAGCAAGAAGAAGATGCCGACGATGGCGCTCGGCCAGGTCAGAGGTAAGAAGACCTCCGCTCTCTCCTGCCCCATCTGTGTACCTTTCTTTGATGTTCTCTCTTTTTCTGCTGTGGTGCCGTCGTGAAGGCTGATCGCTTGTGTCGGCCAACATGTCTCGTGTCCGTGTGCTACTGCGTCACTGTGGCGGTGATGGAACTATTGGTTGTCGGGCCTGGGATAGGCTGCATTCAGAGACACTGACCAATGGGCTAATCATTTGGATGGCTCCGCCCTTTAGCCCCACCCCCTTCCCTCCCCCAGCATGTTTTTCATACCTCTACCACTCCTGCTATCTGTGTATGCATGGGTTTCCATAGAAGTCACCCCCCCGGCACCCTAATTCTGATTGGACGTGTTAAGTGGATACCAATCTATAGTAACTGACTAGACCGTTCCAGTGTTTAAGAACCGACCTCTTTTCTTGATCCTCCAATCACAACTGTCACTTCCCTCGGACAAACAGTTTTTTGTTTTTGCGTTTTTAAAGAGCAAATAAACACAAACTGTATCGATTGAGAGCATGCTATTGCAATCTGCTATTGCCCTGTGATGTCATCACAAATCTACATCACAGTATCACAGGGCACCAAGTTCACCCAAGTTCAGAAAATCATGCCTTTAACCACTAGATGGCAGTCTCTCCAATAGAGTATTTTGGTGTTTAGTTGCTCTTTAAATGTTGCAGACTGAATGCTCAACTGGAACAATAGTGTTGTTACCATGCATTTGAAGATGCCATTGAAACAGTCTATATGGCTTATCAGTAGGATTAATTCATTGACGGCCACCAGCTATCGCCATCTGCACTGTTTGGCGCCAGCGCTAATGACCATTTTAGCGATGTTTGCAGACATTGTGTGTTCTGTATTATAGCTATGGAGACAATAGTATTTTACAGGCATTGTTCATAGTCCATTACTGACTAATTAGTTAATTTCTACACACTGTAGTTTGTTACACGCTACATGCTAAACATCGCCCCATTTCCAAAATAATCCAGTCTTTTTCCATAGATTGCGAGATATGACACATTATATGCAATAAGCCCAAATCGTTCTGGTTGCTCGCCTGAAGCACCAAATAGTCCCAAATCAAAGGTATATACCATGTACATATGTGTCTTCACAAAATCATCGTTCAACTAGAAACTGCGATCGTGTTTGTCGAGCTTGTTTTATGTCCGGTAAAACACAAAACTGTGATTGTTACAAAAACATGTTTCAGGTTAGGTAAAATAGACATAGAATATACCTTACCTTAGCCAGAAGGTATTCCAAAAATAATAATTCCAAGTGATCGCATCGCCATCGCGATTACCCGTGTTTATGTCTATACTCGTTTATATGGGAAATACGCTTCAGGCTACAAAATCTCGAGGCGATCGCTGTGTCTCTCTGTTCAGGCAGGAGGAGGAGCCCTTGCACAAAAAAAAGGAAAATGTGTATCCATACCAAGCCATTCCAGTTCAAAGGTAGGCGATACTGCCACCTGGTGATATTCGATCATCATTGCAATTCCAACGTAGGTAGATTAATCATAGACACCTAGATGGCTCCGGCTGACCATATAGAACGGGGATCAAAGGATCAAAACCAGAGTATACTCGGGTATGGCCGTGAAAGAGTTAAGGGCAACTTTTATGTGTACCGTCTGTGTGCATGTGTGTGTCCTGCATGTGTCTGAGCCTGTGTGTGTATGTGTGTGTCCTGCATGTGTCTGAGCCTATGTATGTATGTATGTATGTATGTATGTATGTCCTGCATGTGTCTGAGCCTGTGTGTGTCCTGCATGTGTCTGAGCCCGTGTGTGTGTGTCTGTATGTATGTATGTGTGTGTCCTGCATGTGTGATGAGCCTGTGTGTGTGTCCTGCATGTGTCTGAGCCTGTGTGTGTGTGTCTCTCTTTCTCTGTAGACACTAAGGCTCAGGGGAAGAGACGTCCCCCCCAACACCGCTCCGTCCTCCGGCCTCCTCGCCAGAGCCAAACCCCTGCGCACCACCCCCCGCTCTCCTCCCCTTCCTCCACCACCTCCTCCTCCTCCTCTTCTTCTCCTCTGAGGTGCGCGGCAGGTGGCCCCTACCCCATCCCGCCCTCGGTCCTTAGCGCGGCTCTGTATGCCCTCCTGCCCCCCCACCAGTGCACCTCGCTGCCCTCCCTGCAGGCCCCGCCCCGCGCCGGGCGGCTGTCCAGACTGGGCCCTGTGTTTGTACCGGCCACGGTAATCACCAAGTCTCCTAAAGGGCCCGCCAAGAAATGAATGAAGACACAGCCTGAGAATATTGGCACCCTTACACTTTTTTTTTTCTTTTCTTTAAATTATTTATTTATTATTTTTTAAATGACTCACAATTTATACAAAAATAATATTATCAGGGGGGAACAAAAGAAATGACCAAATGATTGACACGCGAGACATTTGTTGTTTTTCTTTTTGTTTGTTTGCACAGCCTTTGTAACTAAAGTAAATATCATGCACTTTAATTAATGAGCCTTTATCTTTTAATAAGCTTGTACCTTTTAATAAGCTTGTATGTCTCTCCTGTCGGGCCATCTCTTCTTTCGCTAACCGCTCCAATTCTCACTGCTTTCATATCTCCCACAGGCTTTCACACTTTCACATTAAATGAGTGTTCTGTGGAAAACCTGGTTGGGTCAATAGATTACCTAAAGATCTACTGTAGATTCCTGGTTGTCAAACTATCACCCTCAGACCTAATTTCTTGCATGCGAGACGTGGTGTGTCCTTTTCCGATCAGTTCATCCATTCATTGAAGTCCAATGGAAAATTTGCCTGGAGAAACTCACTGAATTGTACTTGACCTTAAGAATTGTGATGCGCTTCTAGACCAATTTGGGGTCTTTGTTTGATTATGGTCGTTTAGACAATCATTGAACAACCAGATTTTCTATAAAGCACTGTAATGTGGCCTAGAATCTGTTGTAGGGAACAAAGGCCCACCGCAATGCGTATGAGCTTGATACCATTCATTCATGTCGGGATTCAGTTGTCATAGTTTTGGTTATCGTCATTACTAAGCTTTCGGTAGTTAGTGTTTTCATTTTCTCAGTTGAAATTATATTTGTAAAAGGCCCAATCTGGAATTGGAAAAACAATGCCCTCTCCTGTCCATCCCATGGCTCGCTCTGTGGAGTGGGGGTTGTGTGTGTTATCCAGATGAAGACAATAGCTACATTGACTGGCTAGATTGCTAGCTCAACATTATTTCTAATGTTATTATTCATCAACATTATTTCATCAACAATAGACTGTCTGCAACTAACAGCCATAAAACTTTATTTAAACGCAGAGTCCTTTTTTATTGGCTGGGTATATCGACACGTTTTGACAAATAAACGCCGGGCTCGATTAGAAGCAGGGTCTAAATTCATAGTTTTTGCTGTATGTGCAGTTTTGTTTTCCTTATTTGCAATCATCAGACAATACTGAGCAACACTCAGGAAACGCAGCAGTCAGACATTTCTCCCTCCAGCTGATCTGCCGTAGCTTGATGCGTAGCTCTCACACAACACGCATACAGCGATCATCCATGATCCAACACTGCACCTCATCATCATCACACATACAGCGATCATCCATGATCCAACACTGCACCTCATCATCATCATCATCATCATCATCATCATCATCATCACACATACAGAGATCATCCATGATCCAACACTGCACCTCATCATCATCATCATCATCATCATCACACATACAGCTATCATCCATGATCCAACACTGCACCTCATCATCATCATCACCTCATCACACATACAGCGATCATCCATGATCCAACACTGCACCTCATCTTCATCACAACACAATGCTTGCTAGTGCATAATGTTAATTACATAAATACAGCGTGCCTGCATGACCATTGTAAACTGAGTGAAACTTTGAGAACAACATCGTTACATTCCTCTAGTGATGACTAGTGTTATAGTGTTCCATTCCTCTAGTGATATAGGCCATTTGTGTTCAAGGATTGAAGCAAATAAAAGTTTAATACAATTTATGTTCGGTCAGCATCACTGCTATTGCTGTGTCCCTGTGTTGCTGAAGAGAAGAGATTACGGATTAGGCCTTCAAATATAAATTATTTCGTATTTTAGTTGCTCCGTAATGTTGAGAATCAGAATAATGAACACGAGGAAATGGTGATTTATCAACAATTAGGAAGTGGTGCCAATATTTTCAGTCACATCTGTAAATAAATGTGTGTGTGTGTGGCTATTTGAAAGGTAATAGGTGCTAATCTCAAACTTTTACTGAACTGTGTTACATTCCTCTGAGTTTTCTTGTAACACACCTGTGCTACTTGTATACATATTCTGCACCTTAGGGCTAACAAAAAAACATTTCATGACACGTTCACCTATAATGTAGCCCCTATATTAAGAAATAGGTCATGGATAGGTTTTATGTATTGTTTATATATATATACACAGTATGTGTGTGTGTGTATATATGTTTTGGGGTGTTACGGTACGGTACACGTATCCGTACCGAACCTTCGGTTCAGTACGTGCTGTGTACCAAACGAATGCAACGGTACATTAACCACTAACGGAACGCACGTGCAGAACCTTTTTCACCCCTTCCCAAAATATAATTTGCGCAAAGGGCCGGGTGTTCGTTCAACCCACTCACACTTTAGATTACCTGTAATTTAGCATAGCCTCATAGTGTGGCGAACACACACACACAGTGCGTGAGGTGGAGTTGGTGCTAGATTGAGAAGGGGCTGTCTCACGGAGATCAAATTAATGATATGAAAACCGAGATACGTACCGAACCGTGGTTTTTCTGTACCGTTACACCCCTACTAGTATGTATGTGTATTTTCTGATCCACTTTTTCTCCCATCCCAATTTCGTATTATCCAATTCTTCCCTCCCCTGTCTTGAACGTTGCTAGACTATGCCTCCCACTGGTTGGCCCTAGTGAGGATAGAAGCCTTGCATCACGTGTCCCCTCCGGTACACGAGGAGGCAGCCTGTCGCATCTTTTCACCGCAGCAGCTCGAACTCTGTGGCGAGGAGTAACGCGTGGGAGGCTCACGCTGCCCCCGCTACTTCCTGCTTCCGCGGCACCGGCGTCACCAAACCGACCTGTAGGAGTCGCTGTCCACAACGTCCAATCCCCACCCACCGGCTTTCCCACCCTCTAACACTTGCCCGACCGGCCAGCCGGTAGCAACGCCGAGAGCTGGGCTCGAACCCAGCATCTCCTGCGTTAGTGGCGAGCGCCTTGCCCACTGCGCCAATCAGCCGCCCTAATATGTATGTGTGTGTGTATATATATATATATATATATATACACGCAAAGCAGCTATAGCAGACGCACGTGCATGTTAGTTAGGTGACGTCTTGCTAAGAATCATCGTTACTACTTTGTAGACTTGACTTTCATTATTAAGTGTCCTATTGTATAAACAAACAGGCATATTCCCCCAAATAATAAGATAGGAACTGATTTAATAAGTTACTATGTAAATAACTTAACTTAACTTGAAACTATTTCTTGAAAGGATTTATTTTTGTCATGTTGCACTTTCACATCCACTATTGTGCGTTATGTGAGAGAGATTGATTGACAGCATTCTGAATGTACTTTGCGTTTCATTCCTCAGGGTATTCAGAATCGGACTGAATGCCTAATATGGTTTATACTTGTGTGTAAGCACCTTCTGATTTTGCTTAGCTTTTTATAATTGTATTTATGTTCTCTTGGGCATTCAAATAAAATAAAGGATCAAATAACAGACATGGGAGGAAACCCACATGTCAGATGTAATGTAAATAAAGTTTGAGTTTAAAAAAAAGTTTCTTTTAAGCATTTGTTTGATAGCCGAGTGAGCTGTCTAGTGATTCCTTGTGATGTTGTTAATTTCTTTCCTAATACATGCGTTTCCTAGTCTGTGTTGGGTGTATAAAGTCAGATTTGTAAAGTATTTACATGTATCTATGGAAGGACTGTGAAGACAAACAGGATAGATATGTAGGCTACTGTGTGTTTCAGTTGGTATGTTGTAGTTAGCAAGGGCAGCTGTGTTTTATGTCCATAAAGTCTAAAAGTAGAGTTATGTAAATCTATTACTGTATATGTGAAATTATGGTGAAATGTGTGTAATCCAGCTCACATGTGGGCAACCTGGTATACTTGCCTATAGGGAGGTGTAGTGGTTACATCATTACCGTTTTTCGTGTTCCACCCTCTGTCCAACGCAATGTATTTCCCCATTGCCTATTTCTAAATCGTCTTGTTTAAAACAAATAAAGCATGGACATTTGCATGGTGTACATTTCTGTGCGTATTCATCCGCAATCTTTTTTTTTATCCACTTTTTCTCCCATTTTCTATATTTTTCTCCCATCCCAATTTTGTATCATCCAATTCAACCCTCCCCTGTCACGAACGCTGTTTCTTGCCTCCCACAAGCCGGCTGCAATGTGGACTAAGTCATACATAGCACAAGTCCCCTCCGGTACTTGAGGTAACAGCAGTCGCATCTTTTCACCCGCGCAGCTCGATCTCTCAGTGGCGAGGAGTAACGCGTGGGAGGCTCACGCTGCCCCCGACACTTCCTGATTCTACTGCGCAGGCGCACCAACCGACCTGTAGGAGTCGCTGTCCACAACGCCCGATCCCCACCCATCAGTTTCCCACCCCCTAATACGGCCAATGTGTATTAGGACGGACGACCAGCTAAACTGAAAGCAATGTGGAGCGCTGGGATCGAACAGGCGATCCCAGCGTCTCCGCATTCGTGGCGAGCGCCTTGCCCACTACGCCACGTAGCCGCCCCGCAATCTATAGTTCAACATGAAAATATTCGCAATTAATCGTAAAAAGAAATCGCCGAATTTTATTTCAACCAAAAACAATGTTGGTGATAGAAGGGAACTCGTTTTGTGCAAAAATGGAAAGCTTTTCAATGTTCATGACTGAGGCAGAATTGTTACAATAGCCAATAATCCATTTTTCCAATGATGAATCCCTATACGGGTGGAACAACCAGTGACGTCGGACTACACCTCCCTATATATACCTTCCTTTCTATCACCAACATTATTGTTTAAGCATTTTTGGTTGAAATACAATTCTGTGATATTTTTTTAATGATTAATTGCAGATCTTTTTTATGATCAATTTCGAATATTTTCATGTTGAGCTATAGATTGTGGTTGAATATGCACAGAAAGGTACACCATGCAAATGTTAATGCTTTATTTGTTTTAAACTAGACTATTTAGAAATGGGCAATGGGGAAATACATTGTGTAGGACAGAGGGTGGAACACGAAAAACGGCAATGACGTCACCACTACACCTCCCTATAGCCTCTAGATCAGTGGTTCTCAAAACTTTTTACACCAAGTACCACCTGAGAACGTAGCTGGCTCTCCAAGTACCACCATATGACCGGCGTTAAAATAGTCTATTCAGCTATGCACAGTTCACGCAGGAGGCAAATGTATTCCTAAATCCAATAGCATTATTTATTGTTAACTTTTGTCAGACACAGCCACAATGTACAAAGGGATAGCACTAGAACTAGCAAACGCAAGGGGCATTGAGAACATAATAACTAACATTCTCAAAATTAAGAACAACTGTATTTCAGCAAATGTACTTAATTCTCTATCTCTCTCTCTCTCTCTCTCTCTCTCTCTCTCTCACAGCAAGCAATTGTCCTTCATTCTCTCTCTCTTTTTACCCTTTAAATGCCAGTGTTTGTGATGGGCATCACAAATGATTGTTAACCCATCTCCCGCCAATATAGCTGTTCAGCGTTATTGCCCGCCATGCGTTGTCTGCCAATATCGCTGTACAGCGTGTTTCAAGGTCACATTTCATATTTTCGTCATGGAATTCATATTTCACCCACGGAGCCTTGTCATATGCTGCGGGAGCCATCACAACTCTGCAATGCTTCAATACCGCCACCTGGTGGCCGATCGGCGAGTTACCAAACCGCTAACTCCCGTTTCATGCCCGTTTCAGCTCGGTCTGTCCCCTAATTCCGTCCGGCCACTCGTTTATCGTCCCGGGACTCAATCCACACACCGTGGACATGGATCGTTGCCATAACTCAATAAACAACATGATTTGGGCGCATATTAGTATTATACAAACCGGAACTGGATCGCCTCGATCCACATCACATAACTGGGATCTGTTTGATCCACTCATCACCCAACGCTACGAGGAAGCTGACGTAAGTTTCAGCGTTTTTCTTTATCATTTTCGATACAAACTGCTCTGATCTATATATCACCCATACTACATAAATCATTTAACGTCGGCCACGGAATTATAAACAACCACCCCCCCCACCCCCCCCCCCCCCCTCCGTTCACCCGCGGATGATCAGGCATAACGATTAGGACCATGTACAGTTGAAATTTTTAATATAACGTTGATCGGTATCAAACGGCATTTGATAATCTAATATATGCATTTATGTCTATCACGTTCTAGGAAATACTGCAGAAAACGATAAAAACATATTTATACTCTAGACGGTATTTTCGTATGAATGTGTGAATGAAAAAGTAAAACGTTCCTACATCCTGAACGATGGCTAATCGATGTTGAATGGGCCATAGTAATGTCAATTTAGCAATACAATTTAAAAAGTTATAGCCCTGCAAAGAAGGTGAACATCTCCATAGACAAATAGCGCTGGCAGAGAATGGTTTAGGATGATCAAAGTGGTGGCAGAGAATGGGTTAAAAAAACACACAAAGTAAAATATTTTCAATATATCAAATGCAAAGTACATTTTTCTGGGGGGGATTATTACAGGCTAGGCATGTGTCAATGATTAGCAACAACATATTTTGATGGATTTTTTGTAATGTCAGATTTAACACCAACTCTTTTCAGAAAAGTGGGAGTATTTCATTTTTTATCTGACATTACAAAAAATCTAAAAAAATAAATGGTTATGATCAGGGCTGAAGTTGAATTAAAGATTTATGACTGTTTAGACTGCATTACTCTGTCACAGTGATCTCCTGGTTGTTCCCCACTTAGGTTATCTAACTATCGCGCCGCCGCAACCAGAAACACTGGCCTGGCCTGCTTCTAAGTTCAGTGGCCTGACTGCAAAAAAGAAATCATTTTTTTGTGTGTTTTTTTTCAAGTACCACCAGCAGTACCACTAGTGGTATGCGTACCACAGTTTGAGAACCACTGCTCTAGATATAATAAGTCAACCTGGTATACTTGCCTATAGCCTCTCTAGATATAATAAGCCTTGAATAGACACCAACATGCAATGCTATAGGCAGACTGTACCAGTGCTGTCTCTGAGGTGAAGCGTAGCATATCTATGTGATGCACAAGAAGAGTTTTGGGGTGACCGGCGTTCTCCAGTGGTTGTTGTGGGGATGATTTTTGTTTTGATTCTGTATTTCATTCCCATTTCATTTTTTTAGTGCAGCAATAAATATGTTAACTAAACAATTTCTTAAGATTGGCTGCAATTTTGTTTGCTTTTATGTGGAAATACTAGTTTTTATTTCACATTTTCTTTAGCAGTTAAGACATTACCACCACCACATGCACAATGTGACATAGAGAAACATTCACATTCCTTCTCTTGTTTGTAGCTCTTGTTTGTTGCAGTCCTAATCTGTTCTGTAGTGTAGCTATGTTGTGCCTTGCTCTGGCCGATTGTGGACAGTAGCTGCTTCATTTTCTTGTATGTGATCTGTTGGTATGCACATACTGTATGTGACAGTGATTTGTATGCAAACCAAAAGCACCAACATCTGAAGTATGGAGTGGATCGTTGCTACATGATTGTTTCAATCCCACATATTCTTCTGGTATTAAGAGCGGCCACTTCCACCTGTACAATGTGTTCTTCTTCTGGTATTAAGAGCAGCCACTTCCACCTGTACAATGTTTTCTTCTTCTGGTATTAAGAGCAGCCACTTCCACCTGTACAATGTGTTCTTCTGGTATTAACAGCCACTTCCACCTATACAATGTGTTCTTCTGGTATTAACGGCCACTTCCACCAGTACAATGTGTTCTTCTGGTATTAACGGCCACTTCCACCTATACAATGTGTTCTTCTGGTATTAATGGCCACTTCCACCTGTACAATGTGTTCTTATTCTGGTATTAAGAGCGGCCACTTCACTTCCACCTGTACAATGTGTTCTTCTTCTGGTATTAAGAGCAGCCACTTCCACCTGTACAATGTGTTC
Source organism: Notolepis coatsorum (assembly GCF_963971535.1). NCBI lineage: Eukaryota > Metazoa > Chordata > Actinopteri > Aulopiformes > Paralepididae > Notolepis > Notolepis coatsorum. Next base: position 103,804,795 of record NC_140169.1, on the reverse strand, counting down.
TTCTTCTGGTATTAAGAGCAGCCACTTCCACCTGTACAATGTTTTCTTCTTCTGGTATTAAGAGCGGCCACTTCCACCTGTACAATGTTTTCTTCTTCTGGTATTAAGAGCGGCCACTTCCACCTGTACAATTGTTTTCTTCTTCTAGTATTAAGAGCGGCCACTTCCACCTGTACAAAGAATGATGCACTGAATTTGGAGGCAGCAGTTCTTTGCTTGAGCAGCTGGATTCCAATACGGAGGCAGCTTCCTTCCCCTCCCTTACTTGTCTGCTCTACCCTTGACCTATCAGAAACCTGCTTTTCTGTGCAAGGGTATTGATTAGCCGAGGCATGGCAAAGGGAGAGAGTCAGTGGCTTGGACTGAAAGCTCAATTGGCCTATCTCAAACCCTGCCCACTTTTCTTGATCCTTCAATCACAACTGTTACATTGTCTAATTAGAACCAGAACTAATAGTTTAAACTTTAATAGCGCTTTGGAGCGCAGTATGCATGTGAGTTATGGATTGAGGTTAGTATGCAGATAGTTCTCATATATGCCTACATACAATATAGTTATGTACTGGAGCACACATAGTTCAGGCCTTTATTTCTGCTGCATGAACTCGACTAACGCTTCTATGTGTAAAATTAGCATAGTAGGTAGTAATATAGGCAATGTAGATTCCTTAGGCAATAGCAGAGTGCATACTAGTGAAAGTCAGTACAAGGTTAGTATTTTTCTTTCTTTTTCATTTCAGATATTGATTGAAGAAGTGTGTTCTTAGTGAACGACGGAAAATATCCAACCAAATATCCTGGGGAAAAAATCTACATTTTTAATAGTCACTCAGATCACTTGTGTAAACCTACCGGTAGTTGTGTGTTTTGTTTGAATGACTACAAAATTAACATTTAGCAGCTAAAAAGTACATAAAAACTAAATGTGTCAATACTAGCCCTACCATTTGTGAGCAAATCCTGGATTGTCAAGAAAAACAACTGGAAAAGTATTTCTCAAAAAGAGTGGGAACCCTGTAAATGTACACACCATATCTATTCGCCACACACAGGAAAGTCCTCAGACTGACTTATTTAAATATGATATCTTTATTTTCATCTTTTGCAAATGAAAACTAAAGAGTCTCTGATGCAGGACACATTGAAACGTTAGTCCAGTGCATGCACCAGAAACAAAGACCTGAACTGTCCCATGTGCTCCAGTCAATCTCTCCATGTCCTGCTGCTCCTGAGAGCCACCGGACTGCCTGCCTGTCTACAAGCTGACACTCCTTGTTGAGATGTAGTTATGTACGATAAGATTCACTTCCAGCCGTTGTCCCAACGACTAGTCTTTTCTCAGATCTGCCACTGTGAACTTTCGGGTCCCATTTTCACCTTCAGCTGATCCAAGGTTTTCCAGATTATGTTTCAGTCCTGAAGTTCTATTGCTAATGAGCAACACGTCCACATTCTAACTTGGTTTTTCTGTGTATATGTTCCTTAGGAGAATTGGTCTGTTTTCTTCCAATGTGGTGCTAAACCCTCTGTACCAGAATGATGGGCTTGAGGCTTTTTACATCTGTACCAGTTATATCAAGCCTTTTGAATGTGCCGCTTTTGTCTTCTCTACCTACGGTTTGTTTGAGCTCTGGAATAAAAATCACTTTTCAGAGAAACTACAAACCCATGTTTGGTGATCTCTCCACTCTCTGCTGACTCCTATTTATGTGTGTGTCCAATTAGTGCTCTAATGAGGGGTTACCTTTACTGATTGCTCTCTCGCTCACACTCTCTCTCGCACACTCTCTCTCTCTCTTGCACACTCTCTCTTGCTGTCTATATGACTCACTACTCATACATCTCTTGGGTTTCTATGGTCATTGAAAACCTGGAAAAGTTATGGAATTTAAAAATGGTGTTCTTCCCGGTCTGGAAAATGATTGTATGTCCAAAAGGTTTTGAAAAATGCCACGCTTGGCTGCTGATGTCGTACAGAACTTGTAAGTCGCTTTGGATAAAAGCGGCAGCTAAATGACCAAATGTAAATGTAGTTATCTTTTGTTTTTTTTATCCACTTTTTCTCTCATTTTTCTATATTTTCTCCCATCCCAATTTTGTATCATCCAATTCAACCCTCCCTGTCACGAACGCTGTTTCTTGCCTCCCACAAGCCGGCTGCAATGTGGACTAAGTCATACATAGCACAAGTCCCCTCCGGTACTTGAGGTAACAGCAGTCGCATCTTTTCACCTGCGCAGCTCGATCTCTCAGTGGCGAGGAGTAACGCGTGGGAAGCTCACGCTGCCCCCGACACTTCCTGATTCTACTGCGCAGGCGCACCAACCGACCTGTAGGAGTCGCTGTCCACAACGCCCGATCCCCACCCATCAGTTTCCCACCCCCTAATACGGCCAATGTGTATTAGTATGAACGACCAGCTAAACTGAAAGCAATGTGGAGCACTGGGCTCGAACAGGCAAGCCCAGCGTCTCCAGATTTTGTGGTGAGCGCCTTGCCCACTACGCCACGTAGCCGCCCAAAATGTAGTTATCTTTAAAGGAATAATAATAGACAAAATAACGATTGGGACATCCAAATCCAATTATTCAGCAATGCAATGTATCAATTGAACATAGACATCAACAGATGTAAAGAGCATGGAGAATATTAGGAAGGCGCAATATCAGTGTATATATATATATATAGTGTGTGTGTGCACTGTGTATATATATATTGGTGTAATTACACATGTATTACTTCACGTATCCCTCTGAGAAATGCATACTTTGTGTGTATGTGATCATGAGGTCGTAGTGCAGGCTCAATCTCCGCATGGGGTCATAGCGCAGGTCAGCCATCTGCAGCACCGCTCTGGAGTAGATCCCATCATGGGGTCATAGTGCAGCTCAGCCATTTGTGAGTATATCTCATCATGGGGTCATTATCGTGCAGCTCAGCCATCTGCAGCACCCCTCTATGTAGGGCTCAGTGTGTCGTGGGTGGGATGGTACACTGCGGGTGATTGTACTCGTGACCCACTGGTTATGCGACGGCCTCTCCAACCACCAAGTCACAGGGGTGATTGATTGAAACTCAAACCATCATCATGGATTCATCACCCAGCCAACAGTCTACATTTTTCATTTCTCACAAATTTTTTAATTCAGAGCTGCTACCAATGTTTATATTATTGATTCATCTGTGCATCTAAACAATATATTATTTTATAAAAATACAACAGACCTTGCACAGCGCGATCTCTCAGCGTCGGGGGTCTGCGTTTTTTGGAGGGCACGCCGCCCCCGTTGCTTCCTGATTCTGCTGCGCAGGCGCACCAACCGACCTGTAGGAGTCGCTGTCCACAACGTCCGATCCCCACCCATCAGCTTCCCACCCCCTAATACTGCCAATTGTATTGGTATGAACGACCAGCCAAGCTGATAGCAATGCGGAGAGCTGGGCTCGAACCCAGCGTCTCCTGCATTGGTGGTGAGCGCCTTGCCCACTGCACCACCTAGCCGCCCACAATTGACCATCATTTAAGTTTACGTAATTTTTTTTTCTCCATGAATGCACACTGAAATCGAGCTAAAACATGTACCCTTTCACTACCACTCTACCAAAGGGTTAACCCTTTCACTGCGACACTACAGAAGGATAACCCTTTCACTGCCACACGACAAAGGGTTAACCCTTTCACTACCACACTACAGAAGTTTAACTGTCTGTAGTGTGGTAGTGAAAGGTTAACATGGTCTTTTTAGAGAATTTTTTTAAAATTTTGCTGCTTCTGAATGAAATGACGATTCTTTTGTATTTCCATCCGACTGCACGCTTTGGAACATTCGACTGTATTTCCATCAGACAACACGCTTTGGAACAATTCTCTTTCCATCAGACTAGATGCTTTGGAACATTTAACTATTTCCATCAGACTAGACGCTTTGGAACATTTTACTATTTCCATCAGACTAGACGCTTTGGAACATTTAACTGTATTTCTATCTGACTAGACGCTTTGGAAAATGTAACTGTATTTCCATCAGACAACACGCTTTGGAACATTTAACTGTATTTTGGTCAGACTAGACACTATGACGAGGCATCAATGCAGGAATTTTGAATCGATTTATTAAATTCAGCCGATTAATCGTGACACCCCTATTTGAATTTGTTGTTGACATGGATTTAGGTGTGTGCAGCTGACTGATGATGTGCGTCATTCATTTGTCACCCTTCCTCCTCTTTCTCTTCCTTAACCCCCTGGTCGTGATGGCCCCTCCCCCTCCTCGGCAGGCCTCAGCTGTCCCGACATCCAGACGGACAGGCCCAGGAGGGAGGTCCTTCCCGTGGCGCGGCCTGGCGGGAGAGGGGGACGGGCGTCCCTAACGTACACACATCACCCCACAAAGACGCGCATGCAGGTCAGACTAGAACACACATCTTCATCTCATGTATGACCAGCTTTCATTTATTTTCTTTTATCCACATACTACTTTTCTTTCATAGTTTCTCTGTTGTTTATCTCCCCCCCCCCCCCCTCTCTGTTTGTCCCAGACTGCTAGAAAAACGGGACCCGACGACGTCACCTGTTCCATAGACTACAGCAAGTAAGTTATGTGTGTGTGCTTAAATCTCATCTCACCCTGAACACCGGCGTCCCGCAAGGCTGCGTGCTGAGCCCCCTTCTCTACTCCATCTTCACCTACGACTGCACTCCTATACATGGCACCAACACCATTAGCAAGTTTGCAGACGACACAACGGTGGTGGGCCTCATCAAAAACAACGATTAGTTGGCCTACAGGGAGGAGGCAATTGAGTCTATCCATTACAAACAGTGTCTGAGGATTGCACCCAGCATAGTCGAGGACACCTCACCCCAATCACAGACGGTTTGCCCTCCTCCCCTCTGGGAGGCGCTACAGGAACCTCCGCCAAGTCAAGCAGACTCGGGTACAGCTTATTTTCCTCAGCTGTCATCTCCCTGAACACTGTGCCATGATGACAGCCCCCCCCCCCCCCATACCATATAAACTCTGAACTCCACTGCTTATACCCTAGGCTCTGTTACCCATAGTGTACAAACTTTTAACTATGTTGCCTATACTCAATTGTCTACTGTCTACTACAACTGCATTACACTGTAATCATATAATCTTAACCTACCTACCTCAAACTATAGTCTACCCATATAACTCATATGTATGATGGCATGTACAATAGGGGTGGGAATCACCAGAGGCCTCACGATACGATACTATCACGATACTTGAAACTTGAGTCACGATACGATAGTATTGCGATACTAAATATATTGCGATATGCTGCGTATTGCGATATTAACCCGTTCTCCGCCGGAAACGGCTTACGACGTGTTTCAAGTTCATGCAAATTCTGCCAGATCATGGCGTTCGCCTCGATCCCCATCACATAACTGGGATCTGTTTGCTCCAGTATCATCGCCCAACGCTAAGAGGAGGATGCCGTGAGTTTCAGCGTGAGTGTTTATCATTATCGATACAAACTGCTCTGATCAATATATCACCCATACTACATGAAGCATCTAACGACTATCACGGAATTATAAACGCCCCCCCCCCCCCCCCTCCGTTCACCCATGCATGATCAGTCATAACGTTTAGGACCATGTACAGTTGACATTTTTAATATAGCGTCGATCTGTATCAAACTGCATTTGATGATCTAATATATGCATTTGTGCCTATATCTCACGTTCTGGGAAATACTGCAGAAAACGATAAAAACATATTTATACTCTAGACCAGGGGTCAGCAACCTTTTTGACATGGAGTGCCTGTTTGAAATATAGTTGTAACTAGTATGCCTCAACAATATTCCATGCATCGTATTTTTTTTTTTCATAATCAGGTCTTTTTTATGATAATTTTTACATTATTACATCATTATTGTTATTGTTATTATTAACAATATTATTATGATGGTTGTATCAACCCTAAATCTGAGTTGGGGGGGGGGGGGGAATGCAATGCAGACAAACAGCTGCATACAGTGTGACCATTTCATTCAGGAATGCCATCGACCCCCACCTCAGGGAGAGCCAAAATGGTTTCCGAGAGAAGAGGACCTCTGTGGCCCAGATCTTGGCCTTGAGAAGAATCATCGAGGAGGTGAAGAAGAACAACCTGACAGCGGTACTGTGCTTTATCGACTTCAAAAAGGCTTTTGACTCGATACACAGAGCCGTGATGATGAGGATACTCAAGGCCTACAGAGTCCCTCCCAATCTACTCCGGGCCATAGGGACCATGCACACGGGTACAAGTGCCAAGGTGGTAACCCCAGACGGCAACAGTGAAGAATTTGACATCCTGGCTGGAGTGATGCAAGGGGACACCCTTGCCCCCTTCCTTTTCGTCATAGTCCTCGACTATGCGCTCAGGAAGGCCATCAATGGACGGGAGCAGGAACTTGGTCTCACAATAACCCCAAGGAGATCGAGACGACACCCCGCCATAGTCCTAACAGACCTAGACTACGCGGACGACATCAGCCTGCTCTCTGACCAGGTGGAGCAGGCACAGGAACTCCTGTGCAGAGTGGAGACGGAGTGTGCCAAGGTTGGCCTTAGGCTAAATGCCAAGAAAACCGAGGTCATAATGTATAACATCCTCCCGGATCATCCACCTCTAAGGACAACAGGAGGCTCTGCTCTAAAGGAAGTCAGTGATTTCAAGTACCTGGGCTCGTGGGTCAACTCGTCCGAGCAAGACCTTAAAGTGAGGAAGGCGCTTGCGTGGAGGGCTCTGAACGGCATGACCAGTGTGTGGAAATCCAACCTCCCCCGTCAAATCAAGCTCAACTTCTTTCATGCAACAGTTGAGTCTGTCCTTTTGTATGGCAGTGAATGCTGGACCTTGAAGCCCACCCTGCAGAAGTCCTTGGATGGGTGCTACACCAGAATGATGCGTGTGGTGCTCAACATCAACAGGGATGAGCATGTCACTAATGCAATCTTGTATGGGGGGGTGCTAAAGGTGAGCGATAAAGTGGCAGTCAGGAGAATGAGGCTGGCAGGTCACTGCCAGAGACACCATGAGATGCCAACCAGCAAACTTGTGCTGTGGGAACCAACACACGGGCATCGATCACGAGGACGTCCCACATTAACCTACGTGGACGTACTCAGGAGAGATGCGGGAACAGAAAGCACCGGCAAGCTAGCCAGATGCATGGAGGATCGGGATGACTGGAAGCACCGATGGAGGGCCCGTCCGAGGAAGACCTAGATAGATTTCACTCACATTTGCCCATTCATTTTTAGACTGTACGTGTGCTTTCATAGCTCCACCTACAGGCCTAATGGAGAACACCAGGATGTGAATGGAGGGTGAATGTGAGGTATATCGTGTAAATAAGTTTTGATTGATCGCAAGACTACACTGTAAAGAAAATAATAATAATAAGTTACCAGAACTTAAAAATATTGAGTTCAGTTACTGTGCATTAAGGTTTTCAGTTTTCAATCCATAATAAGTTAACAGAAAAATAAGTACACAACCACATTATTTCAACCTAATAAAACTATGTTTTATTGTCATTGTTTTAAGAACACAAGTTGACTTGGTAATACTCACATTTTGAGTAAAAAAATGGCTTAACATGTGCAATGTTCAATGAAATAGAAAAATAAATAATAAAATGTGTTGATTAATCCCACTGGTCACAATGGTGACCGTAATAATGTTTTTGTTATAAGGCTCTGCAAATGTTACTGAATGATGTAGCAATGTATTTCCAGCTAAATTGAAATAATAAACAAAGGGTCTCAATTAAATATGTGGTAGTAAAAAGAACCTGTGGGAGGATTTCAACAAGATAAATGCGACAACAGTGTAAATATTTCACTATAATATTTCAAAAAAGAAAAAAAAAGAGAATTTTTTTATTTATTTTTTTAATGCTGCCCCCTGTGCCTATGAAAATGCCCCTGCATGCCTATGCAGGCACGCATGCCTAGGGTTGCCTACCCCTGCTCTAGACAGTATTTTCGTATGAATGTGTGAATGAAAAAGTAAAACGTTCCTACATCCTGAACGATAGATAATCGGATGTTGAATGGGCCATAGTAATGTCAATTTAGCAATACAATTTAAAAAGTTATAGCCCTGCAAAGAAGGTGAACATCTCCATAGACTTACAGTGCTGGCAGAGATCAAACAGCGATGGATATAAGTGTGGCAGAGAATGTGTTAATATTGCAATATATTGCGATTTATTACCTTTTTTCAACTGCAAAGTAAAACTGTCAACATGTTTTATCTAATAAAATAAAGTTCAGTCTGTTCATCTCACTTCAATAATTTTTATTGCAGAACATGGTATTTTCTCAAGTAGACGGATGTAAACACTGTAATCTGTGTTGCATGTACCTGACAAACTGAACTGTTTGTATTAGTCATATTCCAACTTAACTGAATGCACACGTGTGCGTGTGGACTACTGTAATATTACAGGTATTGAAATGAACAATGCGACTTCCTTGTAAAAAAATAAAATAAAATAATTTTTTTTTTAATTTTTTTATAATTAAATATCGATACTTGGCGTCCCTGTATCGATACAGTATTGCCACGCAAAGTATCGCGATACTACTACGTATCGATTTTCCCCCACCCCTAATGTACAATAATGCTGTATATACCGTATATATATATTTTACCACATATATATTTATCCATATCTGCATATTATCCTTCTATATACCTACTTATACATCTGCATATAACCCATAACTCTATGCTAGCATGTACAATAATGCTGTATATACCGTATATATATTTATTCTTATTGTACATATTTATCCACATCTGTCTGTACCAGCAGATAATCCTTTTCACATATCTGTAGATACTATATCTATATCTGCACATATCCATTACTTACTAGTTAGGCTGCTGGCCAGTATGACTTACTATCATAGTGTTTTTATACCTGTATCACTGTATACAGTAATACTCTGTACATACATCTGTTTAGCACTATTACTCAGTAGTACTAATTTATATATATTTTATATCCAGTTTAATCACCTGTACATTGTATATTACTATTGCACTTTACTGTTACATTTCCACTCTGATGGATGCCAAACTTATTTTTGTTGTAATGTACTTGTGCTGTATAATGACGATACATTTGAATCTGATCTAAATTTGAATCTAAAGAGTAACTAAACACATTTTCTTTAAACACAGACATTTTGCTGGGGTTTAACGGTACACAAAAACCACAGTACGGTACGCACCTCGGTTTTGAAGTCAAGGTACGGTTTTCGGTACAGTGGGGGAAAGTTTGGCTTTCCATGTTCCACTCAGGGGTGATGTAGTGTGCAGTAACTAATTGTGTTTGTAGGGCTGTCAACGAATATTCTACATTCAAATTAATAATCGACTTGTAAAAAAAAATATATATATATATATATATATATTACATTGTGAAAAAAACAGCCCCCGGTGGGCGGTTGTTAGTGGTTAACATACCGTTGTATTCGTACGGTACACACTGAAACTTGTTCGGTTCGGTACGGATACATGTACCTTTACACCCCTATGCCCTAGTGGTTGATATTTGCACCTTGCTGTACAATCTGCCCCACCCCAATCGGTGATGTCAGAGTGCCTCTTTCTTCTTTTCCTAGACAGATTTTGATAGTACCAGTGGTGGAAAGTAACTAAGTATTTTTACTCAAGTACTGTACTTAAGTACAATTCCAAGCTACTTGTACTTTAGGGAACTTTATACATTTACTAATTTCAAAGGAAATATTCAACTTTTTACTCCACTACATTTATCTGAACCCATCAGTTACTAGTTACTTTGAAGAGAAAGATTTTGCATAGAAAACATGGCAAAATGTTTGATGCCTGACTTCAAGAGGACATAATCAGAGCAGCATAACTGGACCACATACCACTTTAACATAACCTTTAATCGGAGCAGCATAACTGGACCACATACCACTTTAACATAACCTTTAATCAGAGCAGCATAACTGGACCACATACCACTTTAACATAACCTTTAATCGGAGCAGCATAACTGGACCACATACCACTTTTAATCAGAGCAGCATAACTGGACCACATACCACTTTTAATCAGAGCAGCATAACTGGACCACATACCACTTTAACAGAACCTTTAATCGGAGCAGCATAACTGGACCACATACCACTTTAACAGAACCTGTAGAGGTCAATGGATCGAGGCTTGAATGCTCCCAAGCACTGGAATACACAAATGTCATGTTGTAGAATGTGTACTTTTACTTTAGATACTTAAGTGCATTCAATAGCAAATACTTCTCTACTTGTACTTAAGTATAATTTGAATGGAGGACTTTTACTTTCACCAGAGTACTCATTTATCTGGGTATTTCTACTTTTACTTAAGTAAAGGAACTGTGTACTTTATCCACCACTGGATAGTACCTCCAAAGAGGTACTCTGACATCACCAATTGGGGTGGGGAAGAGTGTGCAGCATGGTGGAAATGATCAACCACTAGGGCAGCAAAATGACCACAACATTATCATGCGTTTAGTTATTAAAGGCTTAATCATAGACGTACTGAACACGGACACGGCACTCCGCTGGGGTCATGCATGGACTTTATTAACCAATCAGAAAGCAGAACTCCAGTGTTTACCAACATAAACAAATACAATCAGCTAAATACTTTGAGCCTTTAATGAATCAATCAAAGCTACTTTTAGGGTGATATACAGGCAACACTTGTACGTGAATATTGTAGATGTAATTGTATATTATTTTGAGTTTTGTAACTTAATTAATTATACAAAAGTGCCTCAGAGCCACCTAAACAGCTGGAAGGCCTAATAAACCAGTGACGTCAGTAGGTTGTAGGTTTTATTCTGTTAATTGATTGAATTGAAAACCTTTATTTATCCCAGAGGGGAGATTAAGATGTCCTTTTACAGCATAAGCAGCGTAACAGCAATTTAAAAACGGCAATTAAAAAACAGTTTATACATAACATACATGTGTTAAAAACAAGATGGACAAGTACACAGGGATAAAAATAGCTAAAATAGGACTAAAAAGAGCTAAAAAAAGTGGTGAAAAAGAAACAAGTCCAATCATGAATGTGTTGTTAAATAATTAAATTAATTTGTTACAGTCCACAACCAAGCTCCTCCAGTTCACAGCAGTTAGCCCGTCCTGGCCCTGCTTGGTTGTGGAGCCTGATTGCCACTGGCACAAAGGACTGCCCAAAGCAGTCAGTAGTTATCAACCACCTTGGTGTCAAGGACCCCCAAATGAATACACATCAGGCCCTATTATTCCGGGGGGCCCCTGGAACCCTTTTCAAGGACCACACATTGAGAACCACTGTGTTGAGGCACATACTGTGTGTGGATCGTCCCAGACGTGAAGGACAACAAACACACAAAGCAGCTATGACTTACATAGGACAATAAGTATCAGCTTCCATCGTTATTACTGGCAGCTGAGTCAGTCCTACGTGGACAAACTTGGGACAGGAAGGCATTTCTAATTCTGACATTTATCTGGTGAGGATACTAAGGATGATAAAGCAGTAACTTGTTATGGATATGATGGCCTTGTGATGCATGCAGTTCCTAAACAATCCAGTGTCCTTCAGATAGCAATTTTGCTGACGGCCATATAATCTTCAGATAGCAGTGTATGATTATGATTAAAGTGCCATTTCTCAGCACACTGGCCCTATGATTGTTGGTGCTTGTTACATTCAAGCCTAGTTGACTTGCCCTAAGGCCCGGGCAGTCAGGAAAATGTCTAGTTTCCCCGGTAGGCCTTGAATGTAAAATGGTGGACACAGGAAAACGGACAAGTGTTTACCAAAAATAACAGTATTTATTTGGGCAGCTAACTAATAACAAAAAGAGTGGAGAGCTGGGTGCTCCAGTCTCCACGGTTCAGCATATAATAAAGTAAAGCACATGGTCAAAAATAGAACAAAGCAAAAATGGACGAACAGCTAAAATTGTCAAAATGGTGAAACTGGTGAGAGCACAAGGTGAACTCTTCATGTGAGACTCTGGAGGACAAGCGACTGTGACGAGAGACAGCTGCACACTGGTACTCTGAGCTGCTTTCATAGGGCGTGGTGCCTCGTCACCACACCTGTGTAAATGATAAGGGCGGCCATTTTAATTACAAGAAAAAAGACAACGGAAAGAAACAGTGTGTCAATTACAACCACCAATTAGTGACAGCACACTTAAACCACAATGTGAATATACACCACAGACAGTAAGTATCCCTCCACCATGTTCCTATTTCCTCTAGCAGTGGTGGTACTGCCATTACCGTGGTGATACTGTCGTTACCGTGGTGGTACTGCCATTACCGTGGTGATACTGTCGTTACTGTGGTGGTACTGTCGTTACCGTGGTGGTACTGTCGTTACCGTGGTGGTACTGTCGTTACCGTGGTGGTACTGTCGTTACCGTGGTGGTACTGTCGTTACCGTGGTGGTACTGTCGTTTAATAACCATGTAAACTAAAACAAATAATGTGCAGAATAGTGCAATAACAAAGGTAGTGCAGTAACAGAGGTAGCTTGACTAGCTTCACAAGTTCAGTTACATTCAGTCATAAGTAATAATATAAAATATAAAATTGGCTTAGTGCAGAATAATTCTAGACTATGAACTAGTCTAGTTAAAAAATAAAAATCCTGATTATTTTCACCCGATTCCGATCTTCTGAAAATCGGATCGGGACATCCCTAGTTGTTACCATGGTGGTACTGTGGTGATACTGATGTTACCTTGGTGGTACTGTTATTACTGTGGTGATACTGGTGTTACCATGGTGGTCTCTCGCGGCTGAAAGAATGTAGAGAGGAAACACTGGGTTGCTGACAACGGTATTATCCTATCTCTTCTCAGTCAGTCAGATAAATCACACGGACCCATAATGCAAGACTTTGTAGACTGGTGTGATGGCTGTTTTCTGGATTTAAATGTATCCAAAACCAAAGAAATCATTCTCACCAAAACACATAGAAGTCACCCCAACAAGCATCCACAGAGCTGAGGTGGAAATTGTCCAGAACTACAAATACTTAGGAACTGTGTTTGATGACTAACTTCAATTTAGTGACAACACTGATGTTATAATAAAAAAGGCTCATCAGCGTCTGTACTGTCTTCGCAAACTAAACTCCTTTGGAGTCGACCAGAGAATTCTGACAATCCTTTATTGAGAGTATTTTAACCTTTTCATTTGTATGCTGGTTCACATCCCTCTGTCAAAGAGACCAGAACAAACTGCAAGGTGTTGTCAACCTTAGCTCAAAAATCATCGGCAGAACACAAAGATCCCTAATGCAGTTTTACAATGCCCAAGTGCTCAAGAAAGCACACAAAATAATTGATGATCCCACACATGTCCTTCATGTATGTTTTGACCTGCTGCCCTCAGGAAAGCGCTTTAGACAGCCTGCCTGCAAAACAAACTGAAGGAAATTTGGGTTTGTACCAGAGGCCATTCGACTGGTGAATGGCCACAGTACAAGGAAAGGTCAGTTTACAAACGTGCACCCTTTGACCCCTTGATTTTAATATTTTTAATATCTTTGATGAAAGTGCACTTTTTATAATGACCAAATCTATTTATTTATTTATCTATTGGACTGACAGATCAACAATGTAGGGATCCCATTCTGGCAGTGTCATGTCTTTTATACTTTGAAGTGTCATGTATGTCTTGTCCCTGTTTTGTCCTGTTTTGTCTTGAATGTATATGCAGTTGTTTGTGATATCATGCCTTAAATTGCCCCTTGCGGGACTAATAACGTTTTTTAAATTAAATTGAATTGAATTGTTAGTTATATATGGCACAGCCTCTAATGTTACATTCAGACCACAGTCACCCCACAGACCACAGTCACCCCACAGACCACAGTCACCCCACAGACCACAGTCACCCCAGTCACAAACTGTTCACTCTGCTAACATCTGGCAAACGGTACTGGAGCATCTGCACAAGAACCAGCAGGTTCAAGGACAGCTTTTTCCCACAAGCCACAAGACTCCTGAACAAGGACAAGAACAGGAGATAGCCCTATTTAAAAAAAACTCTTGAACATGCACACCTCTTAAAAAGCTCTTGAACACACACATACACACAAAGACACGCACCATGTACTGCACCTTAACATGCACATACACTATACGCATGACACTTTCTGTAAATAATTGACTATTTTATCTTACTAATTTTATTTTATTTTATCCAAATACTACTACGTATTGTTACCATTCTTGTATTCATTGTTGTTTCTTAACTCATTGACCGCCACGCTTAAGTGTGCCAGAGGGCGCTAGAGTGCCACCGCTTTAATCAATGGGAGGAGTGGGAGATTTGCGAGTGCTTAAAATATATCTTAAATTATGGCTATGGGTCTAATACACTTGTCGATTATCAGTGAGTTGCTTGCAGTCAACATGTGCAAAACGGATTGTTTTTTCATCGGTACATTTCCGTTTTATACCGTTTTGAATATGAATATAGTTTTGGTGATTTCTAGTAATTCCAGCAAAAGACGCGATAATAGCCCTTTAGTGGAATACACAAAACACGTTGTAATTTTTCGGCTGATTATCGAATTTTCCTGAAATCAATGCTGGATCATAATTATTATCCTTCCTCGTGCACGCATGCAATGTTGTTTAGACCGGCGCGCCGCTCCCCCCCCCCCCCCCTCCTCCCACCCAAAGGAAAACAGCCACACATACACACACCGATACAGCGTCGATCGGGGTAGAAATACATATCAGATCAACGATCAAATTTATATATAATGTTTTTACCTTGTATCTGATGTAATGCAAAAGAAAGAATCCAATTATCTGATCGCCATTTGAAGTACTGGGCACGGAGGTCTGTGCCATGTTCAACAGCATTGCATATGAGGAGGGCGGGGGGGGGGGGGGGGGGGCAGCCTCGCAGATCTATCGTTGAAATCAGGTTACCTCGCCTGATTATTTAAACCACGCCCGCACGGCTTGGATCGTCCCAGAAAAATAACTATACCATTCCCAGTGGAGTGCAATACCAGCCAGAAAGCATAGGGGGTGGTATTTGCCCTTTTGCGAGCTCAGACCCATTCCCAACGATAACATCAGGCTGGATGGATGAAAATGAATGGATATCGCTAATAAAAGAAATAACGATTAAAACCTGACTATACTCGTGATTGGCGCTGAACAGTTGGCGAGTTAACCCGACTATCATCGGGTCTGGCGTCCAAAGAGTTAATTGTGCACTGTTGAGTCTGAGCTTGAAACAAAAAAATTACCTGCAATGCCCCTGAATTGTTGTGTATTTGACAATAAACTTGAACTTGAGATCCATGGACGTGTAGGTAAAAGAAAGCTAACTTCCATAATGTTGTGGCTTGTTGCCTGCCCAGGTGTGAGCTGCAGCCACGGATCAGCCGTATTCCCGTCAGGATGGTGGAGTCGGGTGACTCCCCTCCCACTCAGGGCATAGACTCCTCCCATTTCAGCGACAACACCACCTCTCTCGGGACCAAGGAGGAGTCGGCCACCATGAGAGTCTGGAGGCTTCTCAAACCCGGCCTCCGCAAACACCTGTCAGGTACGGTACGGCACGGCCCTGTTAACCACTGGTGACGGACGGTTATGAGCTGCCATGTTGGAAGACATGGTACTAGCAGAATGCAGTGATAGAATGGTAAAGCAGTGGTTTTGTACAGTATATTACTGAGGTTAATGGGCTGTGTGGCCAGTGTTCTATGGGACCAGCCTCTCTGTCTAAAAGAATTTCAAATATAATTCTGACCCTATTCTTGCAGGACTTCTTCTAAACTTAACCTCTTTCTCTGTTCTCCAGGTGCATCTAAACTTAACCTCTTTCTCTGTTCTCCAGGTGCATCTAAACTTAACCTCTTTCTCTGGTCTCCAGGTGTATCAGGAAAAGGTCCTCTACATCTGGCCTCTAAAGCTCTGCTGAAGAGCACAGATAAGAGTTGCCTCTGTAAAGGAGAGCCTGTGATCGAGACACCTGAGGCAGAGCAACCACAGCAGCAGGTGGAGCAACACACTCACATACACTCGCATACACACACACACACACACACACACGCACACGCACACGCCGGGAAGTATAGCATGAGAAATGAGCTTATTTGCCATCTACCCTGGAGTTAGACAAGCAGATACATACCCTTTTCTTCTCTGTGCATGCTTAGGGAACAGCCGCACCATTAGCCTAGCTTAGCGTCGTTCACTGGAAGTAGGTGTGCCAGTGTAGCCTAGTTCCCAACAGTCACCAAATACAACTCCAAAACGTTCCTGTAAACATGTTGTGACCTGTGTATTTACCACGTGGAGAAATAAAAAAAAATGACATTTTAGTTTTCTAAGCAGAAATTATACTCTGAACAATTTTTGCCGAACCACTGCTGCCTGGGCGCAGTGATTTCATCACCTCAAAAGCCCTGTTGTTTTTTGAAAAACAGGGCTTTTGAGGTGATGAAATCACTGCAGTGCAGTGTTGCCTTCAAGACACTTAAAAAATTTATAATAACCATTCTGGGCCTGATGATGAACACAACACTCTGACATACCATCTTTAGATAATAACATAATTTGAAAACATTGTTCCTCTGACAACTTAAAATGGTAGTTATATGGTTCTTTATCTGAGGTACTCAATTATATTATATATATACTATATACAAAGATTCAAATATTCCGGGGAATTAACATGGTTCACATAATACTCGCACCAGAGGAACGATGTTCCAGATTATCCCAATGCTGAGCAACATTGAACAAGATTTAGCTGCGAAATAAATATGTTCAGATGAGAAGAAGTCGTTGATGCACATCCCCACAATTCTTCTTAAAAAAATATTCCTGTAATGTATTAGCCCCAATTTAAACATACAAACGTTTGAAAAAAAAATGTTAGGCTGTATTATATTTGTTTACATTTGTAAAGATATTTCTGGGGGGTAAACAGTGCGATGCAAGCTGACTTGTATTTTCAGTTATGCTGAGATAATAAAATATCCAAAAAGCTTATTCCAAATAAACTCATTGGTATTCGCACCCCCAACTTATCTGTTTGTGTCACCTCATCCCTGATCCCCAAAGCACTCACAATCATTCATGACCCAGACCACCCACTCTACCCTTCTTCCTTCTGGCCGTAGGTATAGACTACTCATGTGCAGAAAGCCCTTCCTTCTTGCCGTAGGTATAGACTACTCATGTGCAGAAAGACCTTCCTTCTGGCCGTAGGTATAGATTACCCATGTGCAGAAAGACCTTCCTTCTGACCGTTGGTATAGACTACCCATGTGCAGAAAGACCTTCCTTCTGGCCGTTGGTATAGACTACCCATGTCCAGGCTCATTTTAGCAAGAGCTTTGTTCCCACAGCCATACAAGCTTTAAACAAGTTACATGAAATCCAGTCTGTGGTATATAGTGTGTTTGTCTCTGCTGTGTGGCCCCTGTACTGTTCCTGTAAATCCTGTATTCTGTATAATTCTGTATGTCTTACCTGTTGTGTGCCGTGTGTTTCCTCCTGAGGACAAATAAAACTAACCATCTACAAGTCAAACTCTTAAAGAAAATAAATGAATACCCATTTATTTGTATTATTTTTTTCAATTGTATTTTTACAAGCACCTTCACAGTCTGCACTAGAATTCTATTCTATTCTATTCCACATAACACAAACTTGACCAGGTGTATCTTTGTGTCTTTGAAGGTCGAGGCGAGTCAAGTCATCGGTCTGTCTGAACCCTTGAGTGTGCATGGGACGTCGCTCCTGTGTGGAGAGGTCTAGGAACAGCACATATCCTTGTTCAGAAATGAGACGGGCATTACTGTATATTCATCCATCTCTGGTTACTGTAAAGGCCGAATGTTCGTGGTACAGTATGTTCATTACAACTGAGAATATAAAACCTCCAGAAGAAAACATGGGAGACAGTGACATCACAAAAGCCAGCTGGGGGTACAATATAGGGCTGGGTATTGGCACGGATTACCAGATTCAATTTGATTTTGATTCAGAAGGCCCAGATCAAATTTTATATGGATTAAATTAGGCTTGATGGCGCTGGTTTCAGGGGGCACCTGCCATTGTTGTCAAAAGATGTAATTTGGTAAACTGAGTTTCCATAGTAGTTCAGCAGAAACTTAACACGATGCAAACTAGAGACCTCTGCAGGACGGGAGGTGCGCTAGAAATAACGTTTAGCAAATAGATTCAAATGGAATCACAAGTGTAATGTGAATATGACCTATATTAAACCCTGCCCTCTTTTCTTGATCCTCCAATCACAACAGTTGCTTTCCTCAGACAAACAGTTGAGATTGTAACCCAAAGTTCCTGTTCTTGTGTGATGACTTACCGCGTGTCCTCTTCTTGTCTGAACAAGCATTTCCGAGTTCTCTTGAACGTACCACAGGGCCTAATACTGTTTTGCACTGCTACTGTATCTACCTGTTATTCCAGACGGCCACTCGTACCATTTAGAGCAGAGGGCTTGGTAGCACAGACTTAAAAAGGGGCATTCCGCTGATTTTTTTTCTTTTTAAAACCTGAATCCTATCATTATGTTGTGAAGCGTACTCGCATGTTCCATGTCTCGAGAGCCTGGCAGAGTAGACCAGCAGACATTATTTCCTCAACTTTTCCTCAAGTTGGGCAGCATCTGCTCAGTTAGCATCTAGCAGTTATGCAGGTCACTAGAGGTCTGCAGCTAGGTGATGTCACCCAGCCTGAGTTTCAGAGTTAAAGGGATAGAACTAAAGTCATCTACAAGTAAGCTAGCGACCACTGCTGTCCATGTGGTCCACGGTCAGGCTCCTCATTCACTTCCATTCATTTTGGGTACCATGTCTAAATATACTTCTGAAGTATAAACAAACTATACAGCAATATTATTCTGTGTAATATATTTTTCTGAGTCGATGGTACTAATTTTTTAGCTAATGTTGTCATTTCAAAATCATCAGTAAAGGAACTATTTTTCACTTGAGGTGTAGTTTGACCAACTGTCAACTTTTTACAGAATGTTTAGAATCTTTCTTCCAGCAAGGTAGCAAATAACCATGGTACTGTAACTACTCCCTAACATTCTATGCAGGGCAAAGATACACAGTACACAAACCTACAACAAATTGACCGGATCTGCTTTTATTTTTCCAACGGTAATACATTATGTAAAGACTCAAATGTACCTTTGATTCAGAGGTGTCTGTTTTATTGACACCTGCACAGCACTAGTTAGTCTAAAATATACTTCAAGTCTCCAAAATCTATGGAAGTGAATGAGCCTGACACCAGGGAGGAATGGGTGTTGACAGCGGACAGCAGTGGTCACTAGTAGATGACCTGCTGAAACTTGACAAGTTCTACTAAGTGACATACCCCTTTCAGTTTTATTATCTGATTATTCCATGTCCTCCTCACACCCAGAATGATTTAGGTTTAATAAGTCGAAATGCCCCTTTAACGGAGACCAATATTCCAATTAGCACCGCAGCACCTTTAAAACCAAACACCTTCCTTCAAACTAACTTTTATAATGAATTGTGTGAGTGATTTGTTACCTCTTTCTTTCCTGAACTGCAGGATATTCCAATGTGCTAAAATGATACAATATGCATATATATATTGTATACCCCCCCCCCCCAGCTATATTTGTTCACCAGCACGCTCATATAGAGGCCACACCTTAGTTAATGAAACTGAGAAATATAGATCATGTCCAGTCAAAGGAAATGTTCGTACAAAACTATTCTATAATATTAATTGTGAAATCTTTAGTAGCAATACCTTGGACAGGAGAATAAGTAATTTCTCTGGATAACTACTTTGTAGGGCAGTACACATTTGGAGAACGGTTTGTATTTTACCAACACAAAACTATAAGAATTGAGTGTATATAGGGATAAGTATAATTGTGTTGAAAGCTTCTTGTGCTGTAAATAAAGTACTGTGACTTAATTGTGTTTAAACTTGAAATAAACAAACCTTTGTCACCGCAGTTTTTACTGATTTTACGCTATAAGGATGGTAAATGGCTGCTTTTTTAAAATGGCGCTTTTATCCAAAGCGTGTTACAATTTGTTACTCATTTTTACCCATTCACTCACACCGACGGCGGAGGCAACCATGCAAGGTGACAACCTGCTCATCGGGAGCAATTAGGGGTTAAGTGTCTTGCTCAAGGACACATCGACACGCTGCCCGGGAGGAGCGGGAATCGAACCGGGAACCTCCGGATTGCCAGACGACTGCTCTACCTCTCGAGCCACTGTCGCCCCCATAATAATGTCAAACCGCATACGGAGATTTACAGAATCACAGCAACCCAACTTTAATTAGCATATTTTATTAGAAAACACTCCTGTACAAACATGCTGACATGGAAATCCATCTGTGGGAAAGTGGTGGGGAGATGGGGACTGTGGTCTGCAGGCTGGTGGTGCTGGTCATCTCACACACCTGTAGGAGATAGAAAAAAAGGTGATGGCCATTGATTTAACATTTTATTAACAGATAGAATGGTACAATACAGTACGGCTCAGACCAGAGATACTTTCATCTCGTTTACATCAGGGTCCCCCATTTTCAATTCAAGGCTACCGTTTGAGAATGAATGAACTTTATACAGTACGGCTCAATACACAATAAATTATTGTTAAGGGGATGCAGACCAGAGAAAGACGTTTGTCTCGTTTACATCAGGGTCGCCCATTTTCAATTCATAGTGACATTTATGACAAATGACATTTATGGCATAGGGACATACATGACACAGGTATATAGTACTGTTACATTTGTGACATACAATATGCAAATATACAGTACTGTTACCCATAGATCCTAACAGAGAATATATACATATGATGGGGAGGAGACTGTACATTAGGAGGGGGTGGGTGGGAGAGAAATATACATATGATGGGGAGGAGACTGTACATTAGGAGGGGGTGGGGGGGGGGTTGGACATTTACGGTGGCCAGTTTCGAATTGCAGGAAGTGGACAATATTGTCTTCTGCATGGAAAAGGTTTGTTAAATGGGAAAACGGTGTGCCTAACGCTACAAAGAACAAAACCTGTCAAAGATAATAAATGTAGAATTGTTTAAGGACTGTCCCGTCTAGAGATTTGCGGGGGCGGCTGACCCAAATGCTTAGAATCTTCGGTATGATGTATGCAGTTCAGTTAGACATGCATCTACCTGCCATCATATAGGACTGGTACAGGGGAACCATGGGGAAAAGGGCAGTAAACTAGTCAGAGTGCTAGTCTGGGTTTTCATTTGAACTAGTCTGACCAGTCCTTTGGAGTCGGGCATGGCTTGTATTGAAACCGTGTGTGCATGATGAATAAGACAGTATGACGTTGGGCACAACACTATGACAGGCTTACACTGGGAACAGTGTGCGAACCAAATCAGGTTTTCATTCTGGTTCAGACCTTTAAGCAATGATAGAATATAACCCTAATTTGGGTGTAAGAGTTCACACAAACTTAAACAGTTATGTTATAGACCGAACATATTTCTAGTGTCAGAATCAGGTATCAGAGTCTGATATTTAGCCTACCTCTTATGTACATATTTCTAGTGTCAGAACCAGGTATCAGAGTCTGATATTTACCTCCATGTGCATATTTCTAGTTTAAGAACCCGGTATCAGTCTGATATTTACCTCCATGTGCATATTTCTGGTGGGGTGGGGTGGGTGGGGTAGACTGGGGAATGTCTATTCCAGCTTCTTGGGGTTGTTGACAGCAACGTAGTGGTACAGTACAACCAGCAGGAACAAGGACACGCCAAGCATGTTGGCAAAGATAGCCAGCTGCACGTCTGTCACCATTCTGCAAGGGATGCAAAGGCACACTTGATGGGAAAACGGCATAATTTCATAAATGACACCTGGCTTGCACAGTTCTGTCCAACTTAGGATAAGTGTCTCCTAGGAGCTCCTCCATTGGCATTGACAGGACTGAGAACTGAAAGGACTATAGGCTAACTTTGTGGGCAGTAATGATGTATTGTCTTATCATGAACTAAAGAAAAATCTGCTTAATTTCATAGTAATGCCATCAGTTCTGACTGAGGTAGCATTGCCATGAGTTGAAAACTCGTTCTCACTCACAATTTGCTTTCGGTCTTTGAATGTCAAATGGATCTATGTGCATCTGTATGGCATAATATAATATTATAGCCTATATAGAGGTTATATACAAATGCTCTCTTGAGCATTTAAGATATTAGGCTTGGTTAGCTAATGAATGTTAATCGACATTCATAAGCATATGCTAACTTAAGCATAGCATTAGTAGCTAACGATTCAGAGGCAGGCAAATCATTTAGTCATTTTCTATGATGGCACATTTATTACATAAATGTAATCTACAAAAGGAGCCAATGCTGTGTGGCGCCCCCTTGATGAAGTAGCATCAACCCACTGACACTGACGTTGGTGACGTTAGCTAGCCGGCAGGCCTCGCTAATTCCAAATGAACTACGTTACGCGAACTACATTACTTAACGCTAGAGAAGGTCGACAGCTACAACAGTGGCCATATGAGCCCATTCAATACATTTATATAGCATTTCTTTTAACTAGCGTCAATCCTTACTTTAGCTGTGTATTCTGGTTGAGTCCAATGTGAAGTAGTGGCTCCTGCAGCTTTCTGAGCAGACGTCACTTCCGCTGCTATAAAGGCCACGTCACGTAAAGACAGTCAGCGACATAGAAATACACTTGATAGAGAAGACAGCGGTCGAGTAGGGTCCAGCTGCAGCGCCGGAGAATCCTCTCAAGGGGCAAGCCTGTTTTGATTGATTGATTGAAAACTTTATTAACAGATTGCAGAATAGGTACAATACAGTACAGCTCAATACACACAATTGTTAAGGGAATGCAGACCAGAGAAAGGCTTTCGTCTTGTTTACTTCAGGGTCCCCCATTTTCAATTCATCAGGACATATATGACATACAGATAGAGATAGACAGTACTGCTACATCTATATATTTATGACATACCAGATTTGCAAATACAGTACTGTTTGTGATACAAAAAGAGTCCAGAAAAGGGAGTATATACATTTGACGTAAAAACTGTACATTGGAGGAGGTTGGGTGGGGTTGGGGGGGGGGGTGTAGGAGGGGTTGGGGGGGGGAAACACTGTACAACTGTACAAGCAAAACTGTACATTGGAATATTGACAACCATACTAGGTAATTTACTGTACATTGGAGGGGGTTGGGGGGGGGAAACACTGTACAAACAAGCAAAACTGTACATTGGAATATTGACAAAACCATACTAGGTAATTTACTGTACATTGGAGGGGGTTGGGTTAGGACATTTACAGGGGCCAGTTTCGAATTGCAGTCTCCCGTAGGTGTTCTTTGAGAGTGGTTTTGAAAGAAGGTAGTGATTCACATTCCTTTACAGCTTTAGGTAGGGCGTTCCACATTGATGTGGCATAATTGCGAAACGTGTTTAGTCCCTTGTTTGAGCCGAATCTGGGTTTTACATGATTTGTGGAGCTCCCTCTGGTGTTGTGATCGTGGTATTCACTGACCTTTGGGAAGTATTTTGACATGTACATGGGTACCTTGGTCGCGTAGTGTATCTTGTAGACCAGGCCCATTGCAAGTTGCTGTACTCTGTCGTCTACTCTAAGCCATCCTAGGTTGTCAAAGTGGGCAGGGGTGAGGTGGGTTCTAGGAGTAAGGTCAAGCAGTAGTCTGACCAGTTTGTTTTGAGATGTTTGTAATTTAGTTTTTAGCGCCTTTGAGGTGCTTTGGTACCATGAGGTGCAAGCATAGTCGTAGTACCCTTGAATGAGTGCTCCTGCCAGAGTCTTCAGGGTATTCTTGTTTAGCAGAGAGGAGATCCGGTACAAGAATCGAGTTCGTTGGTTGACTTTTTTTATTACATTGGATGCCACACCTTTTTTTTTTTTTTTTTTTTTTTCTTCTAATTTTTACTATGTTTTTATTTCATACTTATCTTGTCATGCACAGTCTCTGGAGCGCAACAGTAAGAAGCATTTTGTACAAAAGTATTCTGTACTTCTGTATGACAACTATTAAAGAAACTTGAAACTTGAAACATTTTGTCACAGGAAAGATTAGCCTCTAGGATGGAACCCAATAGGTAATTTCATCTTTCCTTGTGACAATATTGTCACCCACTGTAACTGAGAAGCCGTCGGTCTTGCTGAGTTTGTTATTTGAACCGAAGAGAATGGACTCTGTTTTGCCGATGTGTAATGATAGTTTGTTATCAGCGAGCCATATGCAGATTTTGCCTAGTTCCGAGCTGAGGGTTTTTTCAACCTGTAACTTGTTCTTGTCAGAGACCAGCAGGGCTGAGTCGTCCGCAAACAGGAACAAGTTGCAGTCACAAGCTGACAACATGTAATTTGCATAAATTAGGAACAGTAGCGGTCCTAGTATGCTTCCTTGTGGAACACCACAGCTCACTGTGAGGGGGGGGATAGGGTACCGTTTCCCTCCACCATCTGTTCCCTCCCCTCAAGGTAGGATTGCATCCAGCTCACTGATAGACTATCAAAACCAATTGCTTTTAGCTTGTCAATCAGAATGGAGTGATTGACAGTGTCAAGGGCCTTTTGTAGGTCCAGCATGACCATGCCGCAGTATTTGCCCGCGTCCACCTCTTGTTTGATGTGGTCGTTCAAATAGAGAAGGCATGTGTCAGTGGAGTGGGATGTTCTGAAGCCAGATTGGAATTCGTAGATTAGATTTTTTTCCGCTAGGTACTTTTCGACCTGTTCGTAGAAAATTTTGTCCATGACTTTCGAGATGGAGGTAAGAATAGAAACAGGGCGGTAGTTGCCTGGGTCTAATTTGCTGCCCTTTTTGTGCAGAGGGGCCGCCATCACCCCAGTCATCACACACATAATAAACCTCTCCATAAAACAGGGACACGTCCCCAAGGACTTCAAAATTGCGAGAGTAACACCCCTGCACAAAAAGGGCAGCAAATTAGACCCAGGCAACTACCGCCCTGTTTCTATCCTTACCTCCATCTCGAAAGTCATGGAAAAAATAGTATACGAACAGGTCGAAAAGTACCTTGCGGAAAAAAATCAAATCTACGAATACCAATCTGGCTTCAGAACATCCCACTCCACTGACACATGCCTTCTCTATTTGAACGACCACATCAAACAAGAGGTGGACGCGGGCAAATACTGCAGCATGGTCATGCTGGACCTACAAAAGGCCTTCGACACTGTCAATCACACCATTCTGATTGACAAGCTAAAAGCAATTGGTTTTGATAGTCTATCAGTGAGCTGGATACAATCCTACCTGGAGGGGAGAGAACAGATGGTGGAGGTAAACGGTACCCCCCCTCCCAGTGAGCTGTGGTGTTCCACAAGGAAGCATACTAGGACCGCTGTTCCTAATTATGCAAATGACATGTCGTCAGCTTGTGACTGCAACTTGTTCCTGTTTGCGGATGACTCAGCCCTGCTGGTCTCTGACAGGAACAAGTTACAGGTTGAAAAAACCCTCAGCTCGGAACTAGGCAAAATCTGCATATGGCTCGCCGATAACAAACTATCATTACACATGGGCAAAACAGAGTCCATTCTCTTCGGTTCAAATAACAAACTCAGCAAGACTGACGGCTTCTCAGTTACAGTGGGTGACAATATTGTCACAAGGAAAGATGAAATTACCTACCTGGGTTCCATCCTAGAGGCTAATCTTTCCTGTGACAAAATGGCATCCAATGTAATAAAAAAAGTCAACCAACAAACTCAATTATTGTACCGGATCTCCTCTCTGCTAAACAAGAATACCCTGAAGACTCTGGCAGGAGCACTCATTCAAGGGTACTACGACTATGCTTGCACCTCATGGTACCAAAGCACCTCAAAGGCACTAAAAACAAAATTACAAACATCTCAAAACAAACTGGTCAGACTACTGCTTGACCTGACTCCTAAAACCCACCTCACCCCTGCCCACTTTGACAACCTAGGATGGCTTAGAGTAGACGACAGAGTACAGCAACTTGCAATGGGCCTGGTCTACAAGATACACTACACGACCAAGGTACCCATGTACATGTCAAAATACTTCCCAAAGGTCAGTGAATACCACGATCACAACACCAGAGGGAGCTCCACAAATCATGTTAAACCCAGATTCGGCTCAAACAAGGGACTAAACACGTTTCGCAATTATGCCACATCAATGTGGAATGCCCTACCCAAAGCTGTAAAGGAATGTGAATCACTACCCACTTTCAAAAACACTCTCAAAGAACACCTACGGGAGACTGCAATTCGAAACTGGCCCCTGCAAATGTCCTAACCCAACCCCCTCCAATGTACAGTAAATGACCAAGTATGGCTTTGTCAATATTCCAATGTACAGTGTACAGTACATAATATACTAATGAAAACAGCAGTGAACAACAGGAAACAACTATACAAAATATATCCTATGGGGAACAATAGGCTATAGGCTAAGCAAATGGCTGTAACATGCGCTATTTGCGTCTCGAACATAAAAATGTGCCTCTGAAAGTTTCAGCACCATGGAGAGCACCATAGTGCCTTAGTGCTTGAGGAATTTATATTTATTACTGGACTGTGCAGCTTCTAGTAGAGCCTTCTGACCAAGAGCATATTTATAAAAAGCTGCACATGTGAGAGAGAAATTAGTTTTGACTTGTATTTTTCTCTTCACGAGCTCCACACTGCATCTATTTCTCTGGTCCGTCCACACGCCGGTCATGAGGGAGAACAACCTCTCTATGAACGCATTTGTGACCGGGATACGCGGGCCGTGAAGCTGACGTTTCTCTTTAGAGACATGACAGAAAGAGCCTTCAGATCATTCTCATTGGAGAAATCGAACCACTTACTCGAGGTAGACCATGGCAGACCTGTAGAACGATGTGAAGTCTGCTCTTGTCTTTGTCGCTCTCGCATCTGGGAAGTGGCGGAGAAGGACACTGGCCTCTGTTCCAAAGAAGGAATCCGTGAGCCTTTGCTGGAGTTTCCCACGCAGGGTAGAGGATGGGGTAGACCTCGCATACAGTCACGTCATCCCCCAATAACCAATAACCAATAGCCAATAACAGCTTGCATATATAGTACCTGGCGTGAGCTGTTTATTGCTGCGCAACTTGAGCGACCGGAAATAAACAGCTCGCGCCAGGTACTACATGCGCTTGTGCTGGTTAGACTATAGGCTATATAACGTTACGTATGTAGTACTTGCGGTGCGTGCATTAGTGCATGTTTTGGGGATTAATGAGAGGACAAAAACAATAATTATTAATAATAATAATAATAATAATTGTTTATTGAATTGCGGGACACTTATTGAAATGCGGGACATTGATCTTCTCTTGCGGCATGCGGGACAGAGGGCTGAAATGCGGGACTGTCCCGCACAAATCGGGACATTTGGCCACCCTAAGCAGTACTGTCTATCTGTATGTCGTGTGCAGTGATGCCACAGATTACTTGTAAAAATAATCTGATTACTCCTTTTAAAAGTAATCTAGTTACTTTACAGATTACTTGATTATCAAAGTAACTAGGTTACGAAGACCGAAGTCACGAGTAACATGAATCTCTCTCTCTCACTCTCACCATCTCACTCTCTCAAGTAGCCAAATTACACTATAAAACGAACTGGATAGTTGATTTAACTTCATGCTGAAGCCATTCTAAAATCAGCTATAAACGTGAACATGTGTGTGTGGCTGTGTGCGTGCGCGAGCGCACATCCCATCTCCGGTCTAGCTGACTGTACCCCTGGCTCTCTTATCATCAGCATTATGAGATAGTAACTAAATAGTAACACACAGCCACTTGGAAAAGTAACTGTAATCAGATTACTGGCTTGTAAAAAGTAACAAGTTAGATTACTATTTACTGAACAAAGTAATCAGATTAGAGTAACTAGCATCACTGGTTGTGTGTGTCTATATGTTATGATGAATTGAAAATGGGGGACCCTGATGTAAACAAGACGAAAGTCTTTCTCTGGTCTGCATCCCCTTAACAATTGTATGTATTGAGCTGTACTACTGTTGTACCCATTCTGCAATCTGTTAATAAAGTTTTCAATCAATCAATCAATCAAGCATTGCTTGGTGTCTGTGAAATATCTGTCTGTCTGTCTGTATTTAAAAGCCTCTAGGCTGTTGTTTTATACATTGTAGATAATAAATAGCGCGATCTCTCTCTCTCTCTCTCTCTCTCTCTCTCTCTCTCTCTCTCTCTCTCTCTCTCTCTCTCTCTCTCTCTCTCACACACACACACACTACGCAGTATGCACGTCCCGAGACTCGCGCAGCATTATGACTTGTCATAAGTGAATTGTATATATAGAAACAACTCACCAAAATTGACTTGCACAACTGATTAAAAAAAATCTAAAATGTTCAATCAATCAATCAATCAATCCAATAACACACGCTCACTTAAAACAGCGCACATCCGAGCGAAAGTAGGTTCGTGGCTGCCACAGGCTTGCCCAGTGATAGGATTATCCGGCGCTGCAGCTGGACCCTATTGCTATCTCTCTCTCTGAACCACTGGCCTAATATATCTCATAACAAGATAAACACAACTCTGTAGGTACATACATCACTTAAACAACTACCCTCAGTCGCGTTGCATACGTAAAAGTTATTATTGTCCAATTCATTGCTTCAACGATACCGTATTTTAGACGTTACCCGTGCTTGTCCTCCTCCTCGCCGCGGGGGGCGGTAGCGTGCGCTCCGCCGGGTGCCTCGCTGTGTAGGAGTGGTCGGGTGTCTCGACACAGCAGGACCCGGCGTGAGGCGTGAGCAGCGATAAAAGCTAAACGCTTGATGGTGGTTCGCCACTGCGGGATAACCGTAGGAATTTGCGATTAGAAAGCGAATATAAACGCAAGTGTCTCGCCGTGGGGCCTGGAGATACACCGCCGCCATGGCTCTATACGAATATGTTACGCAGGAGCAGCTGGCGGGCTTCGACAAATACAAGGTATGGTTTGACAACAACGCAGTGACATGTAACGTTAGTTAGCCCGCTGGCTAGCTGTGTGTTGACAGCACAGCGGTCCGCTGCCTCCATCAGGGAGAGAGCTAGCCGTTAGCCCCGTTAGCTAACAGTCGCCTTTCTCTCTGCTCCGGATAGATTCTGCCCAATTCCCAGTGTTGTATTTGCTGTCATAGATTCCCCTGATCGTGTTCATTTGAATCTAACTTGTTAATTATTAACAGTTAACCCGGGTGATGATAACGATTGCACCTCCGGTGAGCTAAACAGCGATGTAAGTTAACCAAGCTCAGGTAGATGACGTTAAAGAGGAATTCCACCAAATTAAAGAGCAATTGATTTTTCACTCTCATGGCTTTAGATGAGACTAAATACTCCTGTCTGAAAGGTAGAACCTGAAGAGTTAAGAACTGGTGTGTAACGCAATTATGTACAACCTGGACCTTGCCCCCACTGACAGGGGAGTGACCTTGTTGTGGACTCATGACATGTGAAACTCGTATGTCAAATGGTTGACTCATAAACATGTACAATCCAATCGAACCTCTTGTAGTGGTGGCACTATACTACTACTTCCAAACGAGAAAATACACACACATGTCACACTGACTTTTAAAAATCCACCCTCCTTGCCTTGGGGTGGTAAAGCATTTATATGTCAACACAGAGCAGGGGTTTAGACACACGCTTCTCTCTTGCCTTTGGCTATGGAAGACAGCAGTGCCTGTTCACTACAGACTGAGTTGCCTTGGGGCATGTGTGAATGATGCATTAAAAAAAAATTATTTTTGAAGTTAAGTTGTATTCCCCTTTGACAAGGGTAATCTAGTGTCCCGGAGTGATACATGGAAAAAATAAATCATTCAAGGTGCTTGGGACAGTCACAGCAGGGTTTCCCTAGTTTCTTTTTTTCTTTTAGAGTCTTCGACTGTAACCTGCAGGCGGGTCATTTAAGACCTTTTTTTATTGTGATCTATGAACACATTCACAAGTCTCATTGAAAGGAAAGTATCGTTTAACTCAGATTTCACAATCACTCCCTCGCAGCCCCAAGCTCACGTCTACTATTGCATAAAACAACCTCCTTGAGTGGTGTATTCAATATTCAGTCTGCCCAGCAACGAATCTGGAGGAGGAACTCCCTACTAGCACCAGCTGTGTGGCTTGAGTATCCATGGCTGGAGGAGGAGGAGGAGGAGGAGGAACGGCACCGTGAAAGGAGGGGATTGTAGCCTAATGTGAGATGTCTGTTGTGTCATGGATAGTTCATGCTTGTGTACACTGGAGCCTGCATGCATATTACATCTACAGTAAATGCATTATATACACATGCACGCACACACACACAGTAGGGGAGCGCTGCAGAGGTCAAGCCTTGAAACACTGTACCCTAGGCTCTCAGATTCTCTCGCTTACTCTTTTCATCCTTCTATCACCCCCCTTTTCCCTCACTCCTCGTTCTATCCTGTCTGTATGTATCCTGTCTAGCTGCGTGTGAAAGTAGTGAGTGTGTGTGTGTTTTAGTGTCTCATGCAATGTAAGAAAGTAACCACCTAAAGCAGGGGTGGCCAACCAGTCAGAGACTAAGAGCCACAAAAATTACTGTGGTACCACAAAGAGCCACACCATATACCAGCGTTTCTCAACTTTTTTTTCAGTCACGGCACCCTTCATGTGTTTATAGGTCTCACCCTCTGGCCTCTGAAGTTGCTAATGTCTTTTTTATTTGGGCCTCACAGGGTTAACCTCTTAAGCCCGAGATATACAGTAAAAGTGTATATTTTCAGCATTACGTTTGTTTACCAATTATTTTAACTGTTATTAGTGAAATATAAGATTATAGAAATCTCAGGTCATTGAGTCGGAAACCGGCGCATATTGACAGGAGGAAGTGGCACATCCAAAAGTGAGTAGTGTTTTGAAGGAAGAGACTCAGGGCTTTCAAATTTTCGAAAAACTACCCTACCCAGCTCACACCAGCCCCTGTCAATCATCTGACTTCTGGATTAACTTTTTTATTTCTCTTATTTTTTGGGATTATCTCCCACAAACCTGAACGTTATTGCCATAAAACAGAACGCAGTTAGTTTCTCTACCTTTCTGTGAACGTCTTGCAAAAAACGGTGTTGCAATATGATGAAAAATGGTGGAGAAATTTACATTATAAAAAAGATGGCAGAATTCAGTACTGTATCTACAAAACCTTCTGTTTAATCATCTTCCCTTTATTCATTTGCTTAGATTTTTCAGGTCTGGTCAATTTTAGCATGGTGTTATTCACAGTCAAAGATAAACATTTTTTTTAAATAGAATTGATATTCTCCTTTGGTTCATTACAATTTACTCAAGCCTAGTAACAGACACACTATTTCTGACACTGATCCATATATGTCCCTAGATTCAGATACCAAGAACATGCAAATGGACCATTTAAAAAAAAATTGTAAATGTTTATTCTATGTCCGTATGGAATGAGTGACATAAAAAAAAAAAAGTAAAAAAAAAAAAAGTACTAATTATTATAATTTTTTGGACGGAAGAGCCGCACATTGACGGGCAAAGAGCCGCATGCGGCTCGCGAGCCGCGGGTTGGCCACCCCTGACCTAAAGGATACAGACTGATTCTGGTCATTTTCAACCTAGAAAAAGATTGAATAAAAACACTAAATTATGATTTATTTATTTATGAGATAAAAACTGATTTGGTTGCCTTTTTTTGGACATTCTATGTCTGTCACCCTGTTGAAGTGAGTCGCAGCAGCTGGGAGAGTTGTAGCTCATTTGAACGCCCACATGTTTTTTTTTCAGGCGCAATCGATATTTCTTTCAGAATTGATCGCTGTGATGCCAGATGACAGAAAAATAGGGTCTAATGTTTAAAACAATATCAGTCATTCCTTTTAAGCTGTAGGATAATACTCTGTGCCCTCACCGTGTGCGCTCATCACGTGCCCCTTGCATATGTGGTAATTCCATCAACTGTAACTAATTGATCAATGAAACTGTGTATAATGTGTTTGTCTCTCTCTATTTCCAGTATAGCGCAGTGGATTCCAACCCCCTGTCTGTCTACGTTATGCATCCCTTCTGGAACTCTGTAGTAAAGGTGAGGAAGGCCCATCCGGTGGTAAAGAAAACATTGTGTGTGTGTGTGTCGTGATGGAGTGGTATGCTAATGAGAGCTGCATCATTAATGAGGTTTCCACCATCTGCAGCTAGACAAGACTCTCTCTCTCTCCTCACTGTGTCTCTCACCTCTCTTGCTCTCTCTCACTGTGTCTCTCTCTCGCACTGTCTCTCTATCTCGCCCCCCTCGATATTTCGCCACATGAACATTCAGGTCTATTGGCATCATATCTAACTGATGTTGGAGCTCTGGAGTCTGTTTCTGAGTCACTCTGATTGCAGGTGCATGTGTGTATGTGGCCATTACTCCACTCTGGAGATAAGCAACAGCGTCAGATTGTTACAGCCTGTCTGAATCCTCCAG
Organism: Notolepis coatsorum; assembly: GCF_963971535.1. Classification (NCBI taxonomy): domain Eukaryota; kingdom Metazoa; phylum Chordata; class Actinopteri; order Aulopiformes; family Paralepididae; genus Notolepis; species Notolepis coatsorum. The sequence goes on along the minus strand of NC_140169.1, from coordinate 103,772,197 downwards.
TTGTTCCTACTGTATCTTGGACGATGTGCGTCAGATATACAAAGTGTCTTGTGTCCAGGGTCAAAGATAAGTAGGGCTGATCAGACCACATGAACAGGAGGGTTTATACTGTAAATAAATCTGTTGATTCCTACACGGATAATTGAACAAAATAAATATTGCCGAAAGAGTTGTAAATTAACTGAATTTCATTGCCGATAAGGCACAAAGAGGAGGACAGTTCCCCCTGTGTAGTCCATACAATTTGATATACACCTCAAAGATAAAAAGGGAGTATCTATTCATATTTATGAGCATTCTTAAGCAATGGAAATGTTTCTTCCCTACTCCAGAAAATAGGACAAACAAACCTTGGCTTAGGCTTAGATACGACTTGGCAGTAATGGAGAGATTTTCTAGTTCAGCTATGAGCCATTAAGCTAATGTCATGCTAGCATAGCTCACTGTTGTGTTGCCTATGGTTTGCAATCAGAATATGATCTGACCGTAAGGTTGTTACCAAGATAGCTAGCTAGAATTTATTATTCCCATAACATTATCAACATTATTTCCCCATGTCTACTAGGGGGATGTGTGATGATGAAGAGGGGGGTGTGGTTAGGAAGAGGGGGGATGTGATGAAGAGGGGCATGTGATGAAGAAGAGGGGGATGCGATGATGAAGAGGGGGATGCGATGATGAAGAGGGATGTGATGAAGAAGAGGGATGTGATGAAGAAGAGGGGGATGCGATGATGAAGAGGGATGTGATGAAGAAGAGGGGGATGCGATGATGAAGATGGGCATGATTGATGATGATGAGGGGGATGTGTGATGATGAAGAGGGAATGTGATGATGAAGAGGGAATGTGAAGAAGAAGAGATGATGTGGTGATGAAGAGGGGGATGTGTGATGATGGTGATGTGTGATGAAGAAGAGGGGGATGCGATGAGGGGGATGTGATTATGAAGAGGGGATGTGGTCATGAAGAGGGGGATGATTGATGATGAAGAGGGGGATGTGTGATGATGAAGAGGGCGATGTGTGATGAAGAGGGTGATGATGAAGAGGGCGATGTGATGATGAAGATTGCGATGTGTGATGATGAAGAGAGGGGTGTGGTATCCTCAGTGGGCAACAAATGCACCAGTCTCTCACATTCTCTCTCCCTCTCCCAGGTCCTGCCTACATGGTTGGCTCCAAATCTCATAACCTTCACCGGCTTCATGTTCCTGGTCTGGAATTTCCTCATGTTGGCCTTCTACGACTTCCACTTCTATGCTTCTGGTGGGTTCACTACCGATGACCTGTTTTGCAATGTCCACTGCTCACTGAAACATGACTCACGTGTTATGGCCAACTCATCACGATGGCACTCAAAACGCACAAACCACACCCTCTGTAATTCATTCACAAAGTTGGTTGCTTCCGGTTTAGCTTTAGAATGGAGTAGGTCGCATGTGACACAGCTGCTCACCCGTTATTTTTTTTTCGTTTTAAAAACATATTTATATACCATTAATGCGTTTAAAACTTGACGCATATATCAACTGAGACTATCAACTAACTATATTGACCAAAAGAATCGAGATGTCACCAAAGAAAGACACAACGAGACCAAAAACAGTCGTAGAGGTCCCGCAGCAGGAACCAGGATTCGTACAGCGGACAGCAGGAAATATAGACTTGACAGAGGCCGCTTCAAGTTCAACCCCATCAAACACCTCCGCAGATACCGAACATATCATCCGGAAAATGGAGGAAATGGGGAAGACAATGGAGAAGAGAATGGATGAAATGATCCTCCAATCACAACTGTCGGAGAAGATAATAACTCAAAAAGTAGATGCTATTAAAGAATCTATTGAAGGCAAAATTGATGCGCTGAGAGCGGACGCCGACGCACAGATTAAACGCACCGAGGCTCTGGAGAAAGTAATGGAAGCCCACGAAATCAATTTCACTCGCATCTACAATGAAGTAGAGGTTAACCTAACTGCTGAGATGAAGGGGAACTACAAAGAAATCAAGTCGGAGCTCAGCGAAATAATCAATCAAAGAATCAATGAAGAACAGAAAGCCAAAATATTCAAGATGGAATATCAAAAACGCAAGCTGAATATTCGTATTGTCGGTCTGGACGAATCAGTGAGATGTGCAAACCCTGAAGAGTTTGCCACAGAATTACAGAAAATCTTGGGAACAGGGATCCTTCCTAAAATACCGGAGGTGGATCAGTGCTTCAGATTGGGGACCCGCTCCATTGGCAATAACGCTAAGCCCAGAGTGATATTGGTTATACTGCGCCAAGTCAGAATAAAAGAAATGATTATTCGTGAAACTCGCAGGATGAAAGGCAATCTGAAATACATGGAGGTACCAATACACTGCTTTGAAGATTATTGTCGTGATGTAGTGGAACTGCGTGCCAAGTTCAAGACGGTGATGTCTCAACTATACCTGGCGAAATACAGACCCCTACTAATATACCCTGCAATACTTCGCATTGTCGACAAACAAGGAGCAAGGGTTCTCCTCAACTCGCCTGAAGATGCAGCCAAATTCCTGTCTGAACAACACGCAGAATAGTGTATAAATGGCCTTTTAATCTCAGTTAGGCAAGTTCACCATATAGTACAATCTTTAATAACCGAGGATTTGGGACAGAGAGACATACGTGCTCAGAGTTTTTGAATGCTTTCCCCGACGTGTTTATATTATTGCGGACATATTGGATTCAAGATTGGAACACTCCAGAACATACTGGAACATTCAAACAATGTAAAAATGACATATTGGAATAATCTAGAACATCAAAGCATTCTTTGATATATGGAACATTCTGGAATATCAGCAATACGTGGTCATTCACTCTACCAGAAGCCCCTCGGGGGAATAATCAACAGCTATCTAGATGCAGAACCACAGAGCCATCTTAGCCGGCCGGCAGAAATATCACTCTACACAACGATCATCGCCCACCCCGGTCAGGGAAATGCTGCATATACGTATTTAAAAACTGTTTTTTTTTTATTAATGGGAAATAATTCCACTACTTCTCCAATTTATACTTTAGATGTTTAAGCATAGCAATGCTCTTTTAAGATCTAAGTTAATGTTCTCTTCCTTTTACTTGTTTTTTTCTTTTTCATCCGCTCTCTCTGATTTATTGAGGCTCTCTCTTCAGTTCAATACCTTCATGTTATTCATGGGTTACTATAAATTACACAAGTTCATATAAAATGTAAGTGATTAGGGCATGACAATTGAAGCTTATTTTTGGTCTCTATTTTTAGTTGATCTCATTTAAATTTTTATTTATTTATTTTTTACGGGAAAGTGGCCAAGCCACAGTCGACATTCTACTTATGGTAGAATTTAGAGTGTTAGATCCTATGGTATACATAGGAATGTTAAGGATAATTGGATCATTCTGGGATATCCGGTGGTGCAAGGGAGGGAGTCATACGCAAAGGTTGTGTTCATGGAACACAATCCTGTACGACTCTCGGTGGGAGGGAAGGGTAGGGGATTTTTATTTGTATATATGTATGTTTTTAAGCTCGGCTCTCAACGGGACCTCACTAGTGGGATGTATATCTATTATTGCCTCGCACTCTAGAAGCATTACCAAAAATTACAATGCAACATGTATAGACTATGGCTAGTTTGAATATAATGATATGGAACACCGGGGGAATAAATAACCAACTCAAACGCAAAAGCGTGCTCACACTGATGAAAAAAGAACATGTGGACATTGCTCTGCTAAGCGAAACGCACATTCTAGGGAAAGACATAGATAAATTAGCGGACAACATATACCATAATATCAGTCACTCCTCTATTGGTACGAGAACTCGGGGTGTAGCAATAGTCGTTAAACGTAAGTTGAATATTGTACTAAAGGGAGTATGGTCTGATGTAGAAGGTCGGATAACTATAGCTAAGATTGAACATAAGAACAGGAAAATAGCGTTGATAGCGGTATACGCCCCAAATTTGTACGAAGAAGATTTCTTCACTACATTAACCAATGCAATGTTAGACATTCCCGATTACTCATTTATAATAGGAGCGGATTTTAATGCCATCTGGAACCCAAGGATGGACAAATCTTACCTCGCCTTTTCCAGCGAACAAAAGAATTCATCGAAGGCATTAAAGGATTGGTCAAAGATTACAGGTGTAAATGACTTATGGCGGTTACTTAATCCCACGACCCGGAAGTACTCTTGTCGATCTGCGAGACATAATACACTATCCAGAATAGATTATGTCTTTGCATCACAGAGACTATTTGATAATTATGAAGTGGAAATGATACCAACGCACTATCAGATCACTGTTATTTACTCCTTAAAGGTACATTTGGTATACTATCCTCCCGAGCCCCAAGATGGTGATTTAACTCGTTGCTGCTGAATAACAAGGAATTCATTACACAACTCAAAGAAGCTCTTATAGTATTCCAACGGGAGAATGCAAACTCGGTGCAAGACCCCAGAATAATATGGATGTCGGTAAAGGGAATGATCAAAGACTTCACGGATAGCTTTTCCTCCAAAATGCGCAAGAATCAAAGCACAAAACTGGATGAGCTGGAAACGCTTTACTCAACGTTATTTAATTCTCTGAAATACAACAACTCAACTCGACTAGAAAATCAAGTTAACGTACTAAAAATAGAGATCAATGCCATATACAGACAACAATCGGAAATACAAATACGCAGCACAAGACAACAGCAGTACTCCCATGGTTCCAAACCCAGCCACCTATTAGCCATGCGATTAAGAATTAATGCAACATTTGCAGATATAACTACCATTAGAGCACAACAAGTACTTGTAACAGATCCTGAAAAAATAAACGATACATTCAAAGTATTCTACTCCGACTTATATAAATCAGAAATGACCTTCGATCAAAACAAAATGGACACATTTCTTAATCAAATTATTCTCCCTAAACTTTCAGAGGATGACGCTAAACAGTTAGAAACACCGATCACACTAGAGGAACTCAAGAAGGCCATAACCGCAATGAAAAGTGGTAAGACTCCTGGAAGAGACGGTTTCCCATCAGAAATGTACCTTTCTTGTTGGGACATAATTGGCCCCTTATTACTAAATATGATCTTATACTCAGTAAAGGAGGGGAACTTCCATAAGAATGACAATATTGCACTCATAACAGTCCTCCTTAAAAAAGACAAAGACCCCAACGAGTGCGGTAGTTATAGACCTTTAAGCCTCCTCGGAACAGATATCAAACTGTACTCTAAGGTATTAGCCATCAGATTACAAAAGCATATGACGTCTTTAGTTCACCCGGACCAAACTGGCTTCATAGGAGGCCGCCTGATCACTGAGAACATAAGACGTATACTGCACGTACTTGATGCCGACAAGGAGGACACCATACCTAAGGCGTTGCTGTCCCTGGATGCTATGAAGGCCTTTGACAGGCTGGAATGGTCGTATCTGTGGGCAGTGCTAGAAAGGATGGGGTTAGGAAAAGGATTCATCGATATGATTAAAGTATTATACAAAGACCCATCGGCCATGATTACAACAGGCACAATCATCTCCCAAATATTTCCGGTATCACGCTCTGCCAGACAGGGTTGTCCTCTTAGTCCCGGACTGTTCAATTTATCATTAGAGCCTTTAGCACAATATATAAGACAATCCCAATCCATAGAACCATTCGTAATCAAGGGCACACAACAAAAAATTTGTTTATATGCGGACAATGTAATATTGTTCATGAAAAACCCCAACACCACATTGCCTCATCTGCTCAAGTTGATTGAGGACTTTGGTGATTTATCGGGATTTAAGATAAATTGGCCGAAGTCGGCTTTCCTTCCACTTAACACCCCTGCAAAAAAAGATACAACCCTCCCAGGACAGATACCGATGGTAAAACATTTCAGATGCTTGGGAGTGGAAATATTCCCTACCATAAGACAAACGGTGAAGCACAACTACACAAAAATCCAAAACAAAATCAAAGACGACCTTGATAGATGGGCAAAACTTAAAAACACAGTACAAGCACGGATATCAATAGTTAAGATGGATGTACTACCTAAAATCAACTTCTTCAGTTCAATGCTACCGTTACCCCCTCCAGAGGGTTACTGGAAAAGATTACACTCCTCCACATACAAATTTATTTGGAATAACAAACCACCACGTATAAAAAGATCCACCGCACAGAGAAATAAAGCAGATGGTGGCATGGCATTTCCAGATTTTTTCCTATATTTTAAGGCGTACACATTAAGTCCATTGACAACATGGTTTGACTCCCAAGCATTAGCATCCTGGAGAAAAATAGAAGAAAACATAGTAGCCCCACAAAGACTGAAGGACATAGCATACACTAAACTACCAATCAAGCACTGTGAACGAAAATTTGGCCCCATAATTACTCATGCGATCCGGATATGGCGTGAATCACAAAAAAAAAATCCTAACCCACAAAAATGGCACAATCATACTCCCTTATTCAATAACAATGCACTCTTAATTGGAAAACGACCTATAAGATTCCCTATATGGGAAGAGCAAGGCATACACTCATTAGGGGATGTTTTTAACAAACAGGGTTTTTGTAGTGATAAAGAAATACGCAAATTTTTTTATCTCACCAAGTCCACATGGCTTTTTCACAAACAGTTAGAGCTATGTTTGAAGTCTCACGGTGTTCCATTAGACAGACCAATTGAACACCACAGATACCACAAATTCTTCTACGCAAGAGAGACATCGAGAGGTTTTGTTTCAGAATTTTATCATCAATTACTAACGTCCTCGTATGAAACCCTCCAACTTGACTCTGTCTGGAGGAGGGATATACCAGACCTGGAAAATGACTTTGATTGGCAAGGAGCCTGGGCAAATGTCCGACTTACATCAAGGAACCCGGATCATCAACAAATCAATCTTAACTATATTCACAGGACATACTTGACTCCTATAAGACTGTGCCGAATGGGGCTTAAACAAGATTCCAAATGCACCCAATGTGCAAATGGGGACGAAGGGACATTTATGCACATGTATTGGGACTGCTCACCAGTTAAGGCATTCTGGAAAGATGTGACCCAACAAATATCAAAACTCGTATCTTGGAATATACCTGTACACCCCTCGGTATTATTATTGAATGATGTTTTTTAGTTTGCAGTGAATCCACAGCTAAAGAGATTGGTTTTATCGGGTATCACAGTAGCCAAGAAGCTGATCGCATCACGCTGGTTTCAACCGGAAAAAAATTGCCGTAAAGTTTGGTTTCTTACATATCTCGATGTGATTTATCAAGAAATATCTACAGCAAGAATTCTGGGTCTCAATGAATCCAAAATGTCAATGTGGTTAGAAGTGGTGGAGAGAATAAAAGCTAGCTTATAATGGTAGTGTCTGGTTAGGTGCGAGGGATAGTGGAGGTACTTTTCAAGGTGGGGTCCGGGAGGGGGGGGTTCGAGCTGAGCATATGTGTGTAGTTTTTTTTAGATAACAGGTATTAGGGGTATATCTTATATAAGTAGGGATGGGTATCGTTAGGATTTTATCGATACTACTACTCTTATCGATACTGCTTAACGGTTCGGTACTTTATCGATACTCTTATCGGTTCTTTTTGGTTCTTTTTTTGCAAGAAAAAAAGACAATTAATTAAGAACAGAATCAACATTGCTTTATTATTTATAAATACAACGTTATAAATAAGTATTATAAATAAATATAATTTCTTCAGCAACAGCAGCAGCAATGTTCTTTTATATAACTTTATAAATAAATATAATAAATTTATATAATTTCTTCAGCAACAGCAGCAACAATGTTTTAAATGTGTCTGACTCTGAATTATAGACTTTTTATAATAAACAACAAATGCAAAAGGCTAACAGAACTGTGACACTCGTTCACCCTATCCTCTGTCATCCTTCCTCTAGCTGCTAGGGAGAAAGGACTTTGGGTGGTGGAGGGAGGTAGAGGGAGGGAGGATGTGTGGTGGCCTCACTGGCCTGGGACATAGTGGCTGACGCCTCAGCTTGACGATCTATAAAAAGTTTAGATTGTAGTATTTGTAGCTAAACAATTGTTTTGTTTATTAGCCTATTTGTAATAATTCGTTATTAGCCTAGGCAACTCCGTATCTTGGCTTACGGTTACGGCTGCAGTGGATGCAGATGGAACACTGCGCGCAAGGCAGTCGAATACGCGCATTTCTGCACACTAATATCATGTTTTGCCAACAGATGTTTTGATAAATTGATTTGCTCGTATTGCCACCCTTACTGGCAAATGTTTTGTTGCACTTGTGGCAACGTGCATTGTCGGCATTGACCCTTGTAAAGTATATCCATACTTTAGAACGCTTCGCTCTATCCGCCATGATCACGACTCAGTGCATGCAGAGCTGCTGTCTGTGTGCAGAGCGCTATAGCACGGGGCGTCGGGGACACTTTCATTAAGGAGTACCCGTATGTAGGACCCGTATGTCTATGTGTAGCACTAGCGAGCGACTCGCGAGGAGTGTGTGTAATAATTGACTCGCTGGCTGCGGCTCGCTTCTCGTGCAGAGACAGAGAGAGGATCGTTCGCAACTTTTAAATAATAATAATAATAATAATAATAATAATAATTTCTCTAGAGTATCGATAGCAGTACCGAGGACGTCAGAGCTTATAAATACTCCGGTATTTTCTAATATAGTACCGGTTCCCGTTTAAAACCGGGGTCCGGGGGGCATCCCTATATATAAGACAACTAACTAAAATGTGATCTCATTGGATGTGCCCTGACAATTAATGCTTGTATATCTTATCGTGTGTTGTCATGTTTGTTTATATGTTTGTTTAAAAAATAATAAAAAAATAAAATACAACAAAGTTGGTTGCTCAACAAAACGTCAACGTAGTTTCATTCTGTTTTGTGTGTGTGTGTTAAACTACGTAACCTGTATGTATTGTGTTGTCAGATGAAGGTCATGAACACGTGCCAAGTTGGGTGTGGGTCGCTGCAGGACTCTTCAACTTTCTAGCCTACACACTGGGTGAGTCCTGACTCCTTCACTCTGCACTGGACTTGTTTTATAGATGTTTATGTCATGTAGTAACCTCATCAGGGCTCCAGACTAACTTTTTAATTTAGGTGCACCAGCACTTGCAATAATACATTTTAAAGGGGACATGCATTGCTATTCCTTGCACTATTTGGGCAACTTTACACAATTCCTGTGAGTCTATGGAACAAATATGTAAAGTTTCTTTCAAAAAAATGCATTGTTTTATATTTTTAATCAAGTACTCAAAAGCATTATTTTTCAGCCTCAGGATTTCAGGCTGTCTGTGCTGGGCTCCGCCCATAAGCGCTTTAGTGACAGTCACCCACACAGATAGAGAGATTGATGGGGATACGAATAAATTTTGCTGCAGGGGGCATAATCCCACGGGACAATGCATTGGTAACTTGTTTCAAATGACAATATATACCCCTGTGATTATTATTGTACGGACCGGAATACGGGCGTGCACGTGGGAGCGTGCGCAAAGATATTTTGACAGTGATATCCCAGGGAGAAGCCCCACCAGTCCCGCGCACACACATTTACACACTCCTGAGCGCGGTCTCTCTCTACCAGGGAGAAGCCCCACCAGCCCAGCGCACACACATTTACACACTCCTGAGCGCGGTCTCTCTCTCTCTCTCTACCAGGGAAAAGTCCCTCCACCAGCCCCGCGCACACACATTTACTCTCTCTCTCTCTCTCTCTCTCTCTCTCTCTCTGAAGTCCCTCCACCAGCGCACGCACATTTACACACTCCTGCGCGCGGTCTCTCTCTACCAGGGACGCCGTCAGGTTGTGTGTAAAATGCGTGTGTGTCGGCACCGTTTGAGGAAGTGAAAGTATTTCCACTCGCTCTGCTGTTGAGGGGGCGTTTAGTTATGCAGATCAGTGCCCTATTCACATCAGCAATACTGTCAAATCAGAACTGCTTAGTTGAGTGAGGGAAGATCTCGTGAACTCGAGACTAGACTGATATATGATAATTAACGACACAGACCACATTGATATAATACCCCATTGCTAGGAAACAATGCTAAACACTGGAAAAGGCCATTTATAATGCATGGGACCTTTAAGCGTTACCTTTATCGTTACCTTTTTTGTCAGTTCCCTTACACATTAGTAATTTCTTAAGATGTTAACGGCAGACTCTTTGGTGATATTATAAGCCTTGTTAAATTGTATCTTAATTTCGACCTCATCGCTTCTGCTGCTATATATAGCTTCAGCTGCTGAGCTATATACTAAAGCTAATGTCCATCAATTCTTCTGCTGTCTGGCTATTGGCAAAAAACTATTTATTACATGCATATTATACTGTGCAATTATAATTTTTATTCATATTTTGAAGTTTTTTTTTAATCCACTTTATCTCCTGTTTTTCTGTGTTTTTCTCTCATCCCAATTGAGTCGTTATGCCAATTCCTGGTCGTTGCTCGCATGTGCCCCCCACTGGTCGGTCTAGGGAGCCCTGAAGTCTATCAGATGCTTCCTCCGAGACATAGGAGACAGCCAGCAGCATCTTTTCACCTGCCAGCGTGGACTCTCATTGGCGAGGTGTAACGTGTGGGAGGTCACACTACCCTCGCCATCTCCCTCCCTCGCTGTGCAGGCGCCCTGACCGACCTGTAGGAGTCGCTGTTTACAACGACCAGAATACCACCCCACCGGCTTCCCTCCCGCTGACTCTGCCAATTGAGCCAGTATGACGGCCGGCCAAGCCGGAGGCAACGCTGACAGCCGGATTCGATACCAGTGTCTCTCGCGTTGGTGACGAGCGCTTAGTCCGCTGCGCCACCCAGCCGCCCTATATTTTGACGCTGTTGAAATGTGAATAATCAAAAATAATTCTGTTACAGCTGCTGAGCTATATACTAAAGCTAATGTCCATCAATATCTTCCTTTTCAATGAAATACTTTCAAGAATCGAATCAGGATTGTTAGCAGAGAGGGAGGGAGGGAGGGGGGTGGGTGGGCGTGCAAACGAACGAATGCAGCCCCCACTCCCCTCACTATTGGATGCCTCTGAGTGTTCCCAGGGATAGTTTAGTTAGCGTTAACAGCGTTACGGTTAAGCGTTAGTTAAGCGTTAGTTAAGGTTTTAGCATGACGTGGGCATTCCAGAATGGCGAGGATGAAAACAAAAAGCATGTTCTGACAATTGGACCCGTTGCTCGCTGAGTTTACATTACACATAGAAACAGCGTGACTCACGAGAGAAGTTGTCACACAGCTGACAAATGCAGGGCTGAAGACTCAAGCTAGATGTCATAGCTTCTAGAATTGAAGGTCCGCTCTGCTCTGTCTATTATGAAATGACAATTGCGCCCGTTGACACGCCCACTACATAAAACCATTACTCGCACACTGTGCTCCTAAATGATTTTTCCAGTTCGCACATATCTATTTTTAGGGACAAATGCGAGTGAAATAGGCTCACTGTAGAGCCCTGACGGGGGAAAAAGACGCTACACGTACACACAGACAGACCTGCTGGAATGTGAGGTGCACCGGTACGACAAGGGAAAATATTCAGTCGCACTGCACTGATTTCTTGGTGCATAGTGCGACCAAAACAGTCGCTCTCTGGAGCCCTGAACCTCATATACTCCAGTCCTTCACTCTGCTCTGGGCTTGTTTTATAGATGTTTATGTCATGTAGTAACCTCATAGTGATCTGCTTCATCCAATGGGGACACATTTGAAGATCCAATTAAATGAAAAAGGCCTGCTGACATTACTATCTTTTAAGGGCTCTAGTGGGCTCAGTGGTTTATGAAACTAGATATTACAACGAATCCATAGATGCCAACGTGGTAATGCTAGCTCACCAGGATAGGATCAAAATTGCACCAAATTGTAGCAATCTATTTATTTATTAGTTCAGAATATCTAGTAAAAATATAAATAAATAAACAAAACGGTACATTTTAAAGGCAGTAATGTGTCCAATATACCGAAAGGTAATTTTGTGGTATAACATTTAACGTTTTGAATATCTGCTATGGGCACTGGGCAGCTGCAATCCAACATTATCGGTATCGGCCTTCACAAACCCATGTCTGTCTACCACTAAGACGTAAGAATGTCCAACACTTTCAGGTAAATCGACACCAAGGCATATTTTGAATCGGTTGTGGCACCTTGTGGTTTCCTATCAACAAATGAAGACACTCACTGTTGTGTTCTCTTCAAATAGTAGTTACCCAAGTATTTAACCCCATCTGCACATTTTCAATAGATGGTGTAGATGGTAAGCAGGCCCGGCGCACCAACTCCTCCACGCCCTTGGGGGAGCTGTTTGACCACGGCCTAGATAGCTGGGCCTGCATCTTCTTCGTGGCCACCGTCTACTCCATATTTGGGCGCGGGGCGTGCGGTGTGACCGTGGCCACACTCTACTACATCCTGTGGGTGGTCCTGTTCTCCTTCATCCTGTCCCACTGGGAGAAATATAACACTGGGATCCTGTTCCTACCCTGGGGTTATGACATCAGCCAAGTGGTAAGAAGACACGCACGCACGCACACACACACACACACACACACACACACACACACACACACACACACACACACACACACACACACACACACACACACACACAGGTGGAAAGAGTACAAACATGATAAGTACTGTTATTTTACGTAAGTCAAATGTACTTTTGCTGATTGGCTTTTTGTTTACAAGTCAGATTCAGAAGTTATGCTCACCAGTGTTGTGTGGGTTGTGTGAGATTAGCAATGATGATATTGGTCGCAATATTCTGTCATTTTGAGTCAGGAAATGCATGTTGAGTGTAACTGCAAAATGTATCAAGCCCCAAACGTGCAGTAAAACCAGCTGATGTACCAACTTCCCTTTGATGGTATGATCACAAAATCAATGGACACTGGAAAACAAACAAACTCAGAAATGTAAGATATACCTGCCCTAGGTTAGAAGCTTTTCATCTTCCAGAAAATGGTACTCTGCCTATTATTGAATATGCATTTAAAATGTTTATTTCACTGTAACCCCAAAATGTTTTGAAGCATGTTCTCGATGAATGCACAGGCAGAAGTACAGTGAGGGCTTTTTTCGAACATGTTGTATTTCTCCCTAAACCATATTAATTTAAATCCGAAAAATTGACAAATCCTCCACCATCATTCATGTCATGTTGCCTTAGTTCTCTCCTTCTTAAATCTACTCTAAAAGTGAAAGTGAAACTTGAGCTACTCTGCACTCTGCTGCACATACTTATAAAATAGACTCTGCAGACTCTTTCAGTTTATAATTGATAATACGCTTAGTATTTCACAAATGAGAGTTTCATTTGTTGAGCGTGGCCACTGATATGCGAAAATTAACCCTTTATTCGCCAATGACGTGTTACCACGTCATTCTCCGCCATGCGTAATCTGCCAATGACGCCGTAAGGCGTCTTTGAGATCAATATTTCAAAAATCTGTCATGTCAATCATATTTCACCCACGGAGACTTGAGATCTCCTGTTGATCTCCTCTCAACTCTCCAACGGTTCAAGAGCGCCATCTGGTGGCCGATCGGCGGATCGCCCAAACAGGAAATGAGCGGCAGGAAGTGGTGCTCATCCATATTCGGTCCGGACTCGAGCTCGACACACTGGATAGCGATCCGTTGCCAATAACTTGATAAACAACATGATTTGGACGTATATATTATTATACAACCTGGAAATGGATCGCATATATCAACATCCCATAATCGCGAACTTTTTGCTCCACGCTGACCACCCAACGGTCAGGAAGCTGCGGTAAGTTTCAGCGTGTTTGCTTATTATGATTCATATAAACTGCTGTGATCTATGTTTTGACGTCGGCCACGGACTTATAAACTCCGGTCACCAGCAGATGATGAGGCATGACGTTTAGGACCTTGTACAATTGAACATTTTAATCTGACAATCGGTATCAAACTACATTTGATGATGTAATATATGTATTTATGGCTATAAATCACGTTCTGCAGAATGCTGCAGAAAACGATAAAAACATATTTATACTTTAGACCGTATTTTAGTATGAATAATGTGAATGAAAAAGTAGAACGTTGCTACATCCTAAACGATAGATACTTGACGTTGAATGGGCCATAGTAATGTCAATTTAGCAATACAATTTAAAAAGTTATAGCCCTGCAAAGAAGGGGAACATCTCCATAGACTTACAGTACTGGCAGACAGTGGATTAAGATCAGAATAATCCCTGGCAGATAAAGGGTTAAGGGAAAAAATACTGAGTAACAGACGGCAAGCCTAGTGAGTATGCAGCTCTTGAGGCACGAATGCTTACTCCAGGTAATTATAGCCCATGTTTACTCCAGGTAATTATAGCCCATGTTTACTCCAGGTAATTATAGCCCATGTTTACTCCAGGTAATTATAGCCCATGTTTACTCCAGGTAATTATAGCCCATGTTTACTCCAGGTAATAATAGCCCATGTTTACTCCAGGTAATTATAGCCCATGTTTACTCCAGGTAATTATAGCTCATGTTTACTCCAGGTAATTATAGCCCATGTTTACTCCAGGTAATAATAGCCCATGTTTACTCCAGGTAATTATAGCCCATGTTTACTCCAGGTAATTATAGCCCATGTTTACTCCAGGTAATTATAGCCCATGTTTACTCCAGGTAATTATAGCCCATGTTTAACTCCAGGTAATTATAGCCCATGTTTAACTCCAGGGCCCCGTTCCCCGTACCTGGTTCAACTAAGTCGATCAAGATGTCATTATCCAGATTCAGTTAACCCGATGTTTGAAGCCGGGATTTTCCTGTTCCTCGAAGGTGGATTCAGTCTCGTTAACTCAAGCCAGACTTGAGACCCAGGATAAGTGCGCGCGGCCGCTCCAGTTGAAAAGCCAGCACGTATCGATAGCAGAGATCCTGATTCTCTAGCGGCATTGATTGATTAATTGATTTAAAACTTTATTAACATATTGCAGTACGGCTCAATCGCCTCGCCGACAAGTTAAATGCGTTATCTATAGGCTAATTTTAAGTCCCTCATTACCTCAATCAATCAGATTATATTTCTTTAAACTTGCCTGCTGGATTGAATAATCAAATGAGATCTTGCTAGCGAAAATAATTAGTTAAACTGTTATACAAAATAACGATACGGCTCTCTTCCCATTGATTGATGTATGGTCGATCTTTTACTTATCTCCACTGTGGTGTAACGGGTTCTTCTTTTGACTTTCACGCAGACGACCGGGGTTCGAAACCTAGTCTTTCCCTTCTTTTTGCGATGTAGGAATAATTCAATTTGGTGCACGTTGAGAGCTATATAAAGAATGACATCCTCAATGCATGTAGATTTATAATATTTTAACTTAAAACTAGGCTACTTTGGCGTATAATCATTAATATTATATTCCAAAAAATTATATTGGAAACACGGGGTTTCGAACACCGGTCGCTGGGTTGCCAGGATTGAGCACTACCGCTGCGCCACTGTGCCAGATGGGATAAATTCATTGTTTATACATTAATGAACGAGACAAGATCCACAATCCACGCATAGACACTTCAATTTTATGCTTGAATGAACACAATCCAGGCGCTCCATTAAACATCCACAGCGGAGAATATGAAAGGAATCGGAGCCAAACGAGCGATAGGTTTCAATCATTAAAAATATCCCTGCGGGATTCACATTTGCAATGCTGCGCGTTGTTAAAATAACCACATAATGTGTACATCGCACCGAGCGAGCGCCACGGTATATATAACGTGCATTATTTAGGACAAAGTGAATTTAGTATCAGCATTTTGGGTCTATTTTACATTTCAAAAGCCCCCTCTGGAAGAATGGAGCACAAAAACGTAATTCAGAATGGTATAAAGCAGATCCTAGACTGTGGGAATAATTTCAGGAAAGAGCTGTCACTTCTTTGCGGGGGCGTGGCTGTGCTTCATCCGGCTAACTTGAACTTAACCCTGCTCTCGACCAGGCTCAAACTTTTGGATCTGTTGTCATGGTGATTTGGACAATCCAGGTACGGGGAACGGGAAAGTCCGGCTTAAGTCAGACTTAACCGAAAGTTATCCGGCTAACTCAGTTATCCAGGTACGGGGAACGGGGCCCAGGTAATTATAGCCCATGTTTACTCCAGGTAATTATAGCCCATGTTTACTCCAGGTAATTATAGCCCATGTTTACTCCAGGTAATAGCCCATGTTTACTCCAGGTAATTATAGCCCATGTTTACTCCAGGTAATTATAGCCCATGTTTAACTCCAGGTAATTATAGCCCATGTTTACTCCAGGTAATTATAGCCCATGTTTACTCCAGGTAATAGCCCATGTTTACTCCAGGTAATTATAGCCCATGTTTACTCCAGGTAATAGCCCATGTTTACTCCAGGTAATTATAGCCCATGTTTACTCCAGGTAATTATAGCCCATGTTTACTCCAAGTAATTATAGCCCATGTTTACTCCAGGTAATTATAGCCCATGTTTACTCCAGGTAATTATAGCCCATGTTTACTCCAAGTAATTATAGCCCATGTTTACTCCAGATAATAATAGGCCACCGTTGTCTTCCATTTGTGTACATGTACAAAACAATGGTTGCTATGTTACAGGCAGCCACGCTGGAAGAAAGAACTACACTAACATTCTGCACAAGCCCTCTATTGCATGCGTGTATCTCCGTTATTCAGTAATGTTATGAGCTCACTATCTCTGGCAAACTAGCAAATGGTCCATTACCAGTGCAAGGAGAGATTCAGGGAAGGAGGCAAGAGCAACTCCTTCTCCCCAAAGTATGCATGCTGAACAACCTATCCAGACAGATTCAGACCTGTCAAAATCCATAACCAAAGCCTTAAGGTTATTGTTTATAGCTATAACTATATGCAGCACCATGCAGTAGTGGATGATTTGTTATTTCAGTGCACAAGTGCATTAAGGAATAGCTGTGATGCAGGCGAGGCATCTGCCTGCATCATCTGTTTAGTCAGTGAGCGGGGAGGTTACACTACAAACACACAGAAAGCGGAGAAGCACTGAATCAGCTGTGTTTGTCTCTGCATTAAGTTATGTCTGTGGATGTGTGTTCATTCTCACCTGTAGGCTGTTATACGAGGGGATTGTTTGTCACCCCATAATTCATGTGGTTTTCTTATGAGATGACTAAGCCAAAATGTGGATCCGTGATCAACAGGGGACAAGTTACAACAGATGACCAAGTAGGCTATAACTGGAAGCAGAGCAGTCCCCGCTAATGAGACACACACAGCTTCACTCTAGGCAGTGGGAACAGGCCTAGGTGTATTCACATAGCTGTAGCTGCTTTCCTTATGATGACTAACAGTCGTCGGCAAACAACATGACTGGACTCGAGAGAATCGTGCTATGCCTACCTGCAGTAATCCCTACAAACATCCCTACGAGGCATAATTGTCAAAGAATTATCCACTGCACACAGAGGGATGGACCTCAGTAAGAAAGTTACTCAACTCACTGCCTACTGCACCAGGGTGAGATTAGTATGTGTGTATTTTAATAAATGGACCGGCTGTTACGAGTACCGATCTTGAGTTCTACTCATTCATGCCAACTATCCCAAGTATCAGACTTATTATCAAACAAAAATAATAACTTGAGCCACTTGTTTTGGATCATATTCATTCACTCAAGAGAATGGCCACACTGGACTGTAGACATATTTTCTCCTGACCTGGAAACATTTAAGGTACATATGGGAGTACAGCTATCACACACACGCATACACACACATTTTCAATACATTTCACATAACAATTAGTTCTAATTCTATGGTGGACCTTTTATCCTTCTGAGATTCTAAGTAGAGGGAGCAGCATAGTATACATAAAAGCCCCTTTGTCTCAGTTCAGTAGGAGCAAGAATAAATCCTGGGGACGCAGTAACTTCCAACAGTTTTCTGAATGATAGTTGCATAGGTAGGATGGAGACAAAGCACCATATTGAATGACCACCTTTTTATAAATAAAAAATATAGCAGTGATTAAGTCTGCGGGTGGACAGCAGGCCATCCAACCCGAGCATACAATGATGAGTAAGGGCTTTACAACTTGTGATGAATCTCAACGCTCCATGGTAAATCATATCCAGAGCATGTAGTGTGTTTGCTTAGTTCCAGAGGCCTGGCTGTGATGTCTAGTGAAGCGGTGTTGGAACGCTGAAATTACGCTGCATTTGGGAAATATTCTGTGGGATTCTGGGCAGTTTTTATTTTTCCACGGTGCATGAAGTTTTCCACAGAAGAATTCCACGTCAGTCCTGGACTCCTGGGGGGCTGGGCTGTGTAACGGGCTGTTGAAACATATTTGACAACAGTCGAGGAAATTATGTGGAACTCGGTCAGTATTAACATCAATATAATATGAACAGAAGGCTTACATTAGCCTAACTGATAGAGCTTGCTGCTATCACATTGTAGCATTTGACTCTCGATTCCATAACCGTGAAATGGTCTCCAGCTGTAGCAACCAGTAAATTAATCCTGCAACAGGTTTGTGCTTATGCGATGGTCTATCTTGTAAGTCTTACACGGTGGTAGGGCTGAGCCCAAACGTTCGAACCTTCGAACCTTCGTTCGTTACGTTGGCATTCGAATTCTAAATCAACATTCGAAATTTTTATTTTTAATAAAAAAAAATATATATATTTTTTAAATATTTTTTTCTATTTATGTTTAAACCAATGGGGTTTTTCTTCACAGTTGCAGATAAAGATTAGGCTACACTAATATTATAGTATTAAAAGAAACTGATGAGTTATATTCATTAACCCTTTAATCGCCAAGGACGCCGTAACACGTCATTCTCCGCCATGCATAATCTGCCAATGACGCCGTAACACGTCATTGAGATCAATATTTCAAAAATCTGTGATGGCAATCATATTTCACCTGCGGAGTCTTGAGATCCCCTGTTGATCTCCTCTCAACTCTCCAACGGTTCAAGAGAGCGCCATCTGGTGGCCGATCGGCGGATCGCCCAAACAGGAAATGAGCGGCAGGAACTGGTGCTCATCCATATTCGGTTCGGCCACTCGCTATCGCTCGCGCGACTCGAGCTCGACACAATGGATAGCGATCCGTTGCCAATAACTCGATAAACAACATGATTTGGACGTATATACTATTATACAACCTGGAAATGGATCGCATATTCCAACATCCCATAATAGCAATCTTTTTGCTCCACGCTCATTGCCCAACGGCCCGAGGAGACTGGGGTAAGTTTCAGCGTTTATTATTACCGTGTTCGATACAAACTGCTCTGATGATCATATCACCCACACTACATGAATCATCTAACGTTGGCCACAGAATTATAAACGACCCCCCCCCCCCCATCCGGTCAACATCAGATGATGAGTAGTAACTTCTAGAAGCACGTACATTTGACATTTTTTATCTGGCGCCGATCGCTATCAAACTGTATTTGATCATCAATATAATGCATTTAGGGCTATAAATCACGTTCTGCAGAATGCTGCAGAAAACGATAAAAACATATTTATACTTTAGACCGTATTTTAGTATGAATATGTGAATGAAAAAGTAGAATGTTGCTACATCCTAAACGATAGATAATTGATGTTGAGTGGGCCATAGTAATGTCAATTTAGCAATACAATTTAAAAAGTTATAGCCCTGCAAAGAAGGGGAACTTCTCCATAGACAAATAGAGCTGGCAGATGATGGTATAAGGATGTACATAAGCATGGCAGAGAAAGGGTTAACACCATCAGTGCCGGCCTTGTTTACCTTTTTACCCTGTTGAATGCCATCATCCACTTCAATGTTAGCGTTAAAAATGCATAATCTATGTTTTAAATTATGGCTATGTGTCTAATCTGCCCGTCGCTTATCAATGACTTGTTTGCAGTCAACATTGTCGAAACTGATTGTTTTTTAATCTGTTCATATCCTTTTTATAGCATTTCGAAAAGCTATAATTTTCTCGAAAATTTTAAGATTCCCCCATAAACGGCATTTATTGGAATATTCTCGAATACACTAGACACGTCATTTTTCGGCCTATTTATGAATAGTTTTCAAATAAACGCTAGATTATCGATAGTATGTGTACTTATGCACGCTATAGAGGCGGGCTGAAAAATCTATTATCCATTTCCTCAACATCACACCCACACACAGACACACATACACATACTCGGCACATGCTGATATCTCAGTGAAAATAGCTCTGATTATCCTAAAACTGGTAACATAGACTCCTTACCTTAGATCAGATGTTCTCCAAAAAGATTATTCCAATTCCTGATCGCCATTCCAAATATCGATCGCGTTTATTGATTGATTATTGGCTGCTGTAAATATATATTCCACGCTGCTTTCCAACTCGCGATCAGATCCCTCATCATCAGACTGCTCGCCAGCACAATGGAGCCAGTTGGCTCCCCCCACAGGGATCTCCCAGTATAATCGACTGACACAGGGATAGACGATAGGGGGTGGTTTTTTCCCATCTGAGCTCCTAGAGCAGACCTGGGCATTGTACGGCCCGCGGGCCAGATATGGCCCGCGGGATGATTCTGACCGGACCGCGAAAGATTACATGATAATAAAAAATTAAAAAAAATAAAAAATATTTTTTATTTTTTTTTATATATATATATTTTTTTTTACTTTTTTCTTTTCATGTCAACGTTCACACGCACAATATACGCTTAGGAGACATGCTCAGAAGATGTTGGTTCTCTTTGGATCCACCTACATATGTGAACAGACATTCTCAGTCATGACGTTTACCAAGTCCAGGTACAGATCCTCTCTCACTGATGAACATCTGGCAGCTGTGCTTCGCATCTCCACCTCAGACATGCAACCTGACTTTGATGGACTTGTTAAAGCTCAACAGAGACTGGATTTCTCACACTGAATGAAAAAAAAAAAGAACTGAAGAACACTAAAATGTGGAAATATAACAAGTGAAATGGGACACTTGATATTTTTTTTTCTTTTTTTTGCACAGTTCTGAAAACATTAAATGTTTAATATAGGCATGTAAAGTAAAAAAGGCTACAAAATTGGGACACTTTTCTTTACACAGTTCAGTGACATGTCTTGTTTATTTTTGCTATAAGATGATGTGATGTCTTTAGAAAGCTAAGAAAATCCTTGTTTCAATAGTATATGAAACTCAAAATGCCCTTTGTTATTAATGTTTCACATTTTGTTTATCATTTTGGAAATAAATTCTATTTGAATAAATGATATTTTTGAAAGCTAACCTCACCTTTTAATTGCCAAATAATAACATGCACTCTTACCAGGGGTCAAAACAATGCCATTTACTGCTTTTTATATATAAATAAAGTGTATATTATGCATAATTGAGTTTGGAATTTTGGCCCGGCCCCCCAACATATTTTCAGTTGCTCATTCGGCCCCCTGGGAAAAATAATTGCCCACCCCTGTCCTAGAGGGTCTGCTGTACCAACGGGAGACTTGGTTGATGAAATATGAATTCAGATTGCTAATAAAAAAAATCAAACGACAATACACGTCGTCGGCACTCAACGGGGGGCATGATAAGACGACAATACACGTTGTCGGCATTCAAAGTGTTAAAGAAAGTTTGATTTAATTGATTTAGTTCTCCCTGGGCTGGGTCTGGGTCTGGAAAGTTGATTTAATCAGATGAATCACTTTATTCAAATTGAGGATTTAGTTTGAGGATAGTAAAAAAGTATCATAATAAAAGTATCATAATAATAATAAAAAATATATATATTTTTTTAATTATTAAAAGCGAAGGTTTGCACGTTCGATCGAAATACCCTGACAAAGTTCGAATCCCAAAAACAGGGTTCGGGGACAGCCTTGTAAGTCTTATGCGATGGTCTATCTTGTAAGTCTAAAGGCCTCTACATGCTACAGCAACTGCGAAGCAACTGCAACACAACATCGACAACGCAACAGTATTGCAGATAGAGCTGCCGCGATTACCGCATTACCATGTATCGCTGTTACATCACGGCCACCGCAGAGTAGGCTGAATACCGCGTCACCGCTGTTTTTTATAATAATAATAATAAATTACCCTCCTCTCGTTGGGCTTGCGGCTCTGCAGATATACCCTACTTCTCTATCGAGGTTCCAAGCGACCCTATTGGGTACCAGAAAAGTCACGTGAAACATTGCAGACCACTGATTGGTCAGAAGAGAGACGCGTCACACGTTTTTTACGTCCTGAATGTCAGCTCATCACAACACTGCTAATAACGTTAGCTTTAACTCTCCGCCGGAGTGGACTACCATCGCTCTTCAGGAGTACTAAACGAGACATAATGATTTTACTGTCTGCAACGAATGTTATAATAAAAGCCCTTCGTTCTATACACTTGTCTGATTGAAAACTTTATTAACAGACCGCAGAATGGGACAACTCAGCACGCTCTGAGCAAAGAAAGGAACTGAGATTTGAATAGAGTATTGCTTGCCTTGCTATCGTCCGGTAAATACGCTGATGTTATTGAACGTATAACTATATAATGTTAATGCCACAAAACGAATGCCTTTATTATAAAGTAGTAACTTTATAGTAATAAGAAAGGGTCGGGGGGGTAACCAGCCCTGCCCGCGACACCGAGTGAACTGCGCACGACCAGAGTTTCACTTTCAATAACTAATGCGTGCTTGCCGAATCCCAAACAATATTCATGCTGCAAAGTCATCCTCTAAAGATAGACATTTAGACTAGAGGCAGGCTATATGCTATAAAGAGTAGACTACTACTAAAAAAAAATGCATTCAAACTTTAAAAAAAAATTTGTGTGCGTGCGGTAATAACCGCGCGGTAGGAAATATTTTGCAAATTTGTGCGGTAAGGAAAACAGCAATACCGCGGCAGCTCTAATTGCAGACACTCTGCCTTTATGCTTCTGCAACATTGACGCGCAGCCTATGCAACATTGTACCTCGGATGTAGCTAGGTTCCCTAAATAGATAGGTTCCCTTCTCAACCAACCCATATAACAAGCAGATAGCGAAGCATCATAAATACTTCCGGTCAGGGGGTTTCAAAATAAAAGAGCGACCAGGCACCCCTGAAAACGCACAGCACAGGCGGGACCACGTGTGACACAGCACCCCGTGGCACACACCCACACACCCCTGCCAGCCCACCAATGGTGGGACGCAGGAGAGGTCCCAGACCTCAGAACCGCCTGGGAGACAGAACCCCCAGTCATGTCTACGAGGTAAAACTTAACGAAGGGACCCGGGGAGGACCAGGAGGCCGCAGCACAGATGTCCTCCACCGAGGCCCCCCCCTAACAGGGCAGCAGAGGCCGCCACTCCACGAGTGGAGTGCGCCCTGATGCCCCCGGGGGGGGACCTGTCCAGCCAACGTGTAGCAAAGGGCAATGCCCTCGCACAACCAATGTGACAGGTGCTGCTTGGACAGCGCCTCACCCGCGCGAGGGCCACTGTGTAACAAACAACAAACAGTTGATCGGAAGCCCTGAGATCCCGAGTCCGACTGAAGTAAACCCCCAGTGCACGGACAGGACAGGACGGGTGAAGGCTCGCCTCCAACACACTAGCGTGAGGAGGCGGACGAACGCCTGAACCACAATATCCCTGGAGCGAAAAGAGCTCTGGATATTCTTTGGCACGAAGACTGGATTAGGCCTCAGAGTCGCACCGCTATCGGCCGAATTGACAGGCACTCAGGCCGCACCGAGAGAGCACACAGCTCACCCACGCGCTTAGCGGAGGTGATGGCCAAACGGAACGCGGTCTTAAAAGACAGCTGATCCAATGGCGCCTGCTCAAACGGGGCCGCCGACAACCGGCCCAGGACCAGTTGGAGGTCCCACTCGGAGACAGAACGTTCCACAGGCTTGAGACGCCGAGCGCCAAGCAGGAACGTTTCATGAGAGGGAGGCTGAACAATGTTCTGCCCCCACACTCGACCATACACCACTTCCCAGCATAAGCCGCGGTAGTGGACGGAGCGCACGCGTTCCGGATAGCGTTAACCATAGTCAAGACGCATCCCCACCAGATTCACACTTTCAGCAGCCAAGCCTAGAGGCTGCCCCAGAACAGGAGGCAGAACAGAGTTCTGCGTGCCTGAGAGAGGGCCCGCGGTGACCACGGAACAGGCCACGGCGGGGCCACCAAGAGCTGAATCAGGGCCGGGGACCACACAGCTGAGCCCGGCGCGACCAGGATCAAGTCCCGCGCTCCCGATGTAACCGCCCCAACAGCTGAGCTATTAGGTGTATGGGGGGGGGGGAATGCCTACAGAATCCCGGGCGGCCACGGAATCGGTCCCAGACCTGTCCGACTATGTCTGGACGTAGTCCCCACCCATCAGGGTGAGGACCGCCCCGCGACATCACATCTGCACCCACATTCTCCCTGCCGGGGAGTGGAGAGCCCTCAGGCTGCGTAGATGGAGAAACGCCCATAGCCAGAGCCCGACCGCCGCCCGGTGCAGACGGGGGAAGCGCACTCCTCCCTGTCTGTCAATATACGACGCTGACGTCGTGTTGTCCGTCCTGATCAAAACATGCTTGCCCACCACAAGGTGGCCGAGCCGTTTGCGGATCAGAAGGACTGCCTTCAATTCCAACACATTGAATGTAGCGCAGACCGGGCAGCATGGTCTTGCCAGCTGCCCCCTACTGCGTTGGCCCGACACGCCCCCCCCCCCCCCCCCCCATCCCGTGAGGGAGGCGTCGGTGAAGACCGTGACGTGTCACAGCCTGCTGCCCACGGGGACCCCGCTGGTGAGGGCACCAGTCCCTCCCCAGAGGACGAGGTCCCCCAGTACTGACATGGGAACCTTCAGCCGCTTCCACTTGTCTCTCACCGGCCCATTTGCATACTGGAAAAAACCACCTCTGTATCCTCCTCATGAAGAGGAGGCCAAGAGGGACCACAGAGTGAGCAGATGCCATCATACCGAGCAGGCACATCACAGACAGCGCCGTAACCGTCCTAGGACGGAACCCCCCGAGCGAGCGAGAACCACCCACTCGCCGCCGCTCTGAGAGGGATGCCCATATAGACCTTGAGCTTAGAAATAAGCCCAAGTACTCCACCTGTTGACTGGGAAGAGGAGTACTCTACTTCCAGTCTACAGCAAAACCCAGGCTGGTGAGGAATTCCACCACCTGCCTGGTATGAGACCTGGCGATCTTCCCTGACCGGCCGAGGACCAGAACGTCGTCCAGGGTAGAATAAAATTTGTATCCCCCGACGACGCAGAGGCCCCAGCGCGGTCTCCACGCACTTGGTGAAGATGCGGGGAGCCAGAGAGTAGCCGAACGGCATCCTCTGGTACGCTAAGCCCTGCAAAGGAAGCGTAGGTAAGCCCTAGGATGGAAGATCGGGATGCGAATACGCATCCTACAGGTCTATGGAGGTGAACCAGTCCCCCACCTGACAGCGCCTAACAGGTGGGAGACGGTCAACATTCTGAACCTTCCATGGGACAGGTCCAGTATGGGTCTGACACCCCCCCCCCCCCCCCGATTTCTCGGGCACCGGAGAATACCGGGAGGAAACGCCGCTCACCGCGTCCTCTCATGGGACCACGACGACGGCCTGTTTTGCCAACAGAGATTGGATCTCGTCGGCCAGAGCTGTCACTGCTGCGGACCCTGACAAAAGGGTCTGTACCATACCAAAACGGAGGGTGGGGTTGTGCAAACTGCAACACAAGCCCAAGCCTCAGCGTTCTCTCCATCCACCTCGACATATGGCACTGCTGTAGCCATACGTGATGATAATCCCAAAGCGCACCCGCCGCCAACTGGCGCTGGTCCGCCAGGAACTGTAGATGGGAGACCCGGTCCCACCCGCTGTGCGTCGTCAACCCCTGGACTCGCCAACCGCGCGAGCAGGGCGTCTCGCGGAGCCGGGATGTCACACCCTGACACTACCAACGAGGCAATCGCACCCAAGGGGGGACCCCGACAGAAAGGGCCGGTCTGATACGGGGAGAGCGGCCATCACACTTGGTGACATAAGCTCCCCCACTGAACATCTTCCCGGCATGGACTGCTGACGATAGCCTGCTCTGCAGCTGGACATGCAAGGCGCCCTCACCTCTGGCTGCGCGGTGTGAGGCGGTGTGGGGCCTAGGTCAAATACCGCCTGCGCTCCTGCGGACAGACCAAAAGGTCCCTCTGCGGAGAGGGAGCCCTGAGGAGGGGAAGCCTTCTCTCCTCCTCAAGGGGAGACTGTTCCAACCAAAGATGTCTGTGAACAAGCGTTGACAGCATCCTAGCCCTCCCTGCGGTTATAGCTTGTGGCTAGATCAAAAGCTGAATAACCTCAAAGCCTTGCGCGATGTTTTGACGTCGGCTGGCCCGACACCATTTTTGACAGAAAAAAACAGCAAATTCAATAATGTTGCCAGTCGCTGCTAATTCTATACCGCGGCGGTATAGGCTTCATCAGCCCACCAGCCACCTGCCGGGCCGACAGTATATGTGTACTTATCCACGCTAGAGAAGCGGGCTGAAAAATATATTATCCATGACCTGGTCAGCGCTAACGTCATACACGCACACACTAAGGCTGAGCCCGAACGTTCGAACGTTTGTTCGTTACGCTGACATTCGGACTTTAATTAATAGGTTCGAACGTTCGGTGAAAAAAAAATAAAGGATGCGCACGGGGTTGAGGTGATGTGAATGCGAGGCGCTCGGCTCAACCAGTATGGTATGCCGGGCTGCAGCGGGATACTATTTCTCAACCAGAGCTCTATTTTGATTGACAGGCGATTCTGCCAATTACGTCACACCGCTTGCACCCGCCTCTGCTGTTACCACCCATCGGCAAGCCTCAACAGACTTACCGTAGCTACCGGGGAGCCGTAGTTAGCTCCCCGCCGAGGAAGTAATCGGTAACAAGGTTTCCGTAGGTGAACCTGCAGACGGATCATTAATGAATACCATCCTTTTTCGGCCACGGAGTGCGAGCTTCATGGCGGGAGGTGGTTGCGTTGGAAACAACAGCAGGCGCACGGTGGACAGACCCGTCCACCGTCTACCTCGGAACGGTGGTAGGGCGGACGGGCGGCAGGCGTGTTGGGAGCCCGGCCGTTCCGAGGTAGACGGTGGACGGGTCTGTTGAGCCGAGGCGTGCGCCTCTCCTCCCGGCTCCCCTCCCCGTCGACCAAGAGTGAATACCTGTTATTGAACGTGTAACACTAACTATATAACGTTAATGCCACAAAACTAATGCATTTGTTTATCTAGCCCCTTACGTGACTGCAAGGGCTATTGTTTATCATACTTTGATTCAGTAGCTTGTTTATTTTCTTCTGAGTGCTTTGTTTAATTACATGTTTACATGAACAGCCACCACTGTAAACAACATGTTTTTCACCAATAGACTATGCAATGCCGCCCTCCGTAGGATCTATAATAATACAATAAAAAAAAAATTATTATTAAAAAAATGAGAAATAATTTTATTAAAAAAAAAATTTATTAAAAAATTTAAAAAAACGAACGTTCGTTCGATAAACCCTGGCGAACGTTCGAACCCTAAAAACAGGGTTCGGGCTCAGCCTTAGCACACACACACAGACACGTTGTGATTGCTATGAAAAAAACATCTGATTCAAGTTTCTTTAATAGTTGTCATACAGAAGTACAGAATACTTTTGTACAAAATGCTTCTTACTGTTGCGCTCCAGAGACTGTGCATGACAAGATAAGTATGAAATAAAAACATAGTAAAAATTAGAAGAAAAAAAAAGAGGTCACAGTGTTCAGTTTAGACATATGTACAATGTTCGTAGACGTAGTTACCATACAATATACAATACTGTGCAGTGTACTAATATACAATACTATATAGTGCAAGGCATAAATGGACAAGGTGCAGTTTAGGTACAATTCACAGTAGGTGTACGAGTTGTAGTGCAAATCCTTTATCAATAAATATAAAGTGTAAGTGTGTTTGTGTGATCTAAAGTGTGGAGAGTGGTTGCTGCAGTGTGTTGTTTGTTTGAGTGAGTGTGTGTGTGCGTGTGGGTGTGTGTGCTGTGTGCATTTGATGGTTGTTGCATAGTGATTATTGTTCGTTTAGCGATTATTGTTCGTTTAGCAGCCTGATGGCCTGGGGATAGAAGCTCCTTCTGAGTCTTTCTGTGCTCGCCATAAGACTCCGGTATCGCTTGCCTGACGGCAGCAGTTCAAAGAGGCAGTTGTTCGGGTGGCTCGAGTCCTTAATAATTCTCTTAGCCTTCCCCTTGCACCGCTTGTTGTAAATGTTCTGGAGGGTGGGAAGCCCCCCTTTAATTGTGCGTTCGGCTGAACGTGTCACTCTTTGTAGTCTGCTACGGTCTTGTGCAGTGCTATTCCCAAACCAGGAGGTGATGTTGCCGGTCAGGATGCTCTCTATTGTACATGAGTAGAAGTTCCTAAGGATCTTCTGACTGACTTGGAACTTCCTTAGGCGCCTGAGGAAGTAGAGGCGTTGTCGTGCCTTCTTCACAACACTGTCAATGTGTGTGGTCCATGTCAAGTCCTCGGATATGTGGGCTCCGAGGTACTTGAAACTGTTCACTCTCTCAACTGGTGCCCCGTCGATGCTGAGGGGGCTGTAGTCCTTGACCCCCGACCTCCTGAAGTCCACAATCATCTCTTTTGTTTTGCTGACGTTCAGGGAGAGGCAGTTCTCCTGACACCACTGTGACAGGTTCTCTACCTCTTCCAGGTAGGCCCTTTCGTCGTTGGCAGAGATCAGGCCCACCACTACTGTGTCATCAGCAAATTTGATGATGGTGTTGTTGTTCCGCTGTGCTACGCAGTCATGTGTGTACAGGGAGTAGAGGAGGGGGCTCAGAACACAGCCCTGGGGGGCCCCTATGTTGAGCGTGATGGATGAGGAGGTGCAGTTGCCGGCTCTTACCACCTGGGGTCTGCCCGTCAGGAAGTCCAGGACCCACTGGCACAGGTCATAGTTCAAGCCCAGGTCCCTGAGCTTGGCTATGAGTTTGGAGGGGACTATGGTATTGAATGCTGAGCTGTAGTCGATGAACAGCATTCTCACATAGTTCCCCTTCCTCTTGTCCAGATGTGATGCTGCTGTGTGCAGCACATGGGCTATGGCGTCCTCCGTGGACCTGTTGGGGCGATATGCAAATTGCAGAGGGTCCAGGTTGATGGGGAGGGAGGAACAGATGTAGCCCTTCACTAGCTTCTCAAAGCACTTCATGGCTATGGAGGTGAGGGCTACAGGGCGGTAGTCGTTGAGGCAAGCGGGCGTAGATTTTTTGGGTACAGGGATGATGGTGGACTTCTTCAGACAGGTGGGGATGACGGCCTGTTCCAAGGACAGGTTGAAGATGTCAGTGAATACCGGGGCCAGTTGGTCGGCACAGACTTTTAGGACGCGGCCGGGGATGCCGTCCGGTCCTGCTGCCTTCCTGATATCCACTTTTTTAAAGATCCGTCTCACCTCATGCTCTGTTACCCTGAACACTGAGTCTCCATCAGCAGATTAACCCAATACTGGTAAAATAGTCCTTACCTCACATCAGATGTTCTGCAAAAAGATGAATCCAATTCCTGATCGCCATTTCAAATATTGATCGTGTTTATTGATCCAACGTTATAGTCAAACGCATAATCGAAAGCTGCTCCGAGCCTCCCCAGTGAATGTGGTAACAGACACTGCTTGCCAGAGATGGGGAAACCCTGGACCGGAGTTTTTCTCTGATGCACATGGCCACTCAATCCAATCCAATGATGTGCATTACCATCCGGGAGATGATAGGGGGCGGTATTTGCCCTTTTCGAGCTCAGAGCCATTCCCAATGATAACGTCAGGCTGGATGGATGAAAAATGAATGGATATCGCTAATAAAAGAAATGACGATTAAATAATGAGAGAAGATAGATAGATAGATACTTTATTATTCAGGGTATCTCGCAGCTCACACAGTATACAGACATTGACCGTTCTCATTCAGTTATTACACGTTATGTCTGCATCATGAATAAAAAATAAGCACATGATAAAATTCAATTAAATCATATCCATCAATATTAATAGGAGCGTGATTAGATAAAAGCAGGTGTATAAAACAGTGTATAAAAACAGGTGTAAAAACAGGTGTGTGGGTCAGAGGTCAGGTCCCCCGCACTATATTACGCTGTTGTACAGTCTGATGGCTGTGGGGACAAAGGACCTCCTGTGCCGCTCAGTCCGTGAGTGCAGGGAGATGAGCCGTCCGCTGCGACTGCTGCTCTGCCCCACCAGGGTGTGGTGGAGAGGGTGGTTGGTATTGCCCATGATGGCCAGCAGCTTGCTCTGCGTGCGGCTCTCCACCACGGTCCCCAGTGGGTCCAGTCTCCTCCCCACCACTGAGCCAGCCTTCTTGACCAGCTTATCCAGCCGCCTGGCATCCCTGGCCGTGGTATTACCACCCCAACAGACAGCGGCGTAGAGGAGCACACTTGACACCACTGCCTGATAGAACATGAACAACATTTCCCCACACACATTAAAAGACCTGAGCCTCCTAAGGAAGAACAGCCGGCTCTGTCCTTTCTTGTAGAGCGCTTCCGCGTTTGCAGCCCAGGCCAGCTTATCGTCTAGGTGCACGCCTAAATATTTGTATGTCTGCACCGTCGCAATGTTGTTTCCCCGTATGCTGACTGGTTGCAGAGGTGGTTTCGACCTGCGGAAATCCAGTACCATCTCCTTGGTCTTTTTTGCGTTCAGGAGAAGGCTGTTCCGTTCGCTCCAGTCGCTGAAGGCTCCCACCTGGTCCCTGTACTCTCCCTCCTGTCCCTTCCTCACACACGCCACAATCGCTGTGTCGTCTGAGTATTTTTGGACGTGGCAAGACTCAGAGTTGTAGTTGAAGTCTGCCGTGTAGAGGGTGAACAGGAATGGAGCGAGAACAGTCCCCTGTGGAGCCCCAGTGCTGCTGACCACTGTCTCCGAGACACAGTTGCCCATTCTGACAAACTGTGGTCGGTCTGTCAGGTAATCTGTGATCCAGGAAGTGAAGGAGGGATCCACCCCCATCTTCCTGAGCTTGTCTTTAAGTATGGGAAATTGAATAGTATTAAAAGCGCTCGAAAAATCAAAAAAACATAATCCTCACATAACTCCCCGGCTCATCCAGGTAGGAGTAGGCCCGGTGAAGCATGTAGAGGACCGCGTCGTCCACCCCGATGCTCTCCCGATACCCAAACTGCAGGGGGTCCAGGGCGTGTTCAGTCTGTGGCATCAGATGGTGTAGAAGCAGCCTCTCCAGTGTCTTCATGATGTGTGACGTGAGGGCCACCGGTCTGTAGTCGTTGAGCTCGGCCGGGCGCCCAGCTTTGGACTAGGTCACTGGGGGGGGCTAGGTGACAGGGGGTGGGGCCAGGGAACGGAACTGCAGAGTTGTGGTTGCAGCAGTGAGGAGGAGATGGTGCAGGGGGAGGAGCTGCAGCTGGAGAGGTGGGAGGGGGTGTTGGTGTGGCCTGGTCAACAGGGGCAGAGCGAGCCCTGGCTGCCGTGTCAAACCGGTTGTAGAATTGGTTAAACTCGTTGGCCTTGTCCACATCACCCTCTGCCTGGCAGTTCACCTGCTTATAGCCGGTGATGGTTTTCATTCCCCTCCACACCTCTCTGGTGTTGTTGTGCTGCAGCTTCCTCTCCACCTTCCTCTTATAGTCCTCCTTGGCCTGCTTCAGACTCCTCTTTAATTCCCGTTGCACCTGCTTGCGCCTCTCTATGTCATCCTTCCTGAATGCCGCCTTTTTCTCATTAACACTTTGACTGCCGGGACCCGTCTTTAGACGTCTTTCCTGGCCATGCTAAAGTTGCCGGGGGACGCTGTACAGCGTCCTTATATCAATATTTCAAAAATCTGCGATCGGATTCATAATGTCCCTCCGCTGGCCTGAGATCCACCAGCAGGACCCACTGAGCTCTCTGGCGGTTCAGGAGCGCCATCTGGTGGCCGATCGGCGCAACCGCTTAACAGGAAGCGCAGTAGAGGTTTTGCTGGTCGGCCATTATACTTCCGGGCACTCGGTATAGGTTCCGGCACTCTAGCTCGTCACACTACATAGCGATCGATTGCCAATAACTCGATAAACAACATGATTTGGACGTATATACCATTATACAATAATGGTATATGGTAATAATATATCCCATAATGATAAAATTTCTACTCGACGATGATCGCCCAACGGCGCGCGGAGACTGGGGTGAGTTTCAGCGTGTAACGTTACCGTCTTCGATAATAACTGATATTATCAACATTTGACCCACATTAGATGATTGGTATAACGCTGCCCACGGAATTATAAACGCCCCCTTGCCCATCCGGTCAACATCAGATGACGTGTAGTAACTTCTAGAAGTACGTCTAGTTGGAATTTTTTATATCGCGCTGATTGCCATCAAACTGTATTTCATCATCAATATAATGCATTTGGGGCTATATATCACGTTCTGGAGAAAGCTGCAGAAAGAGATGAAAACATACTTATACATTAGACCATACTTTACTATGAATATGTGAATGAAAAAGTTTAACGTTGCTACACAATGAACAATACATATAGGACTTTGAATGGGCCCTAATAATGGCAATGTAGCAATAGAATTTAAAAAGTTATAGCCCTGCAAAGAAGGGGACTTTCTCCATAGACAAATAGCGCTGGCAAGGTATATCATTAATTTAACCTTAGGCAACCAAAGTGTTAACAAGCCTCTTGAGGTCAGCGGTGATCCAGGGCTTGTTGTTTGAAAAACAGCGCACAGTCCTTGCTGGTACAATCATGTCCCTGCAGAAGGTCAGGTCAGGTAACTGGTGGTACAGTCAGCCTTCCTGTCAGTGTCCAAGATCCCCATATTCCCGTCTGTGTCCTGCAATACATCCCAGTCTGTACACTCATAGCAGGCTCTCAGGGACTCACTGGCCTCTGGTGTCTATTTTCTAAATGTCCGAGTGATTACAGGTTGCCTCTGCACACAGGGTTTGTAGCAGGGCTGAAGGTGAACCAAATTGTGATCTGATCTGCCAATTGGTGGGAGTGCTGTGGCGGTATATGCTTCCCTGGCATTTGCATACAGTAGATCTAGTGTGTTGTTCTCTCTTGTGGGGCAGTTAACATATTGTACAAAGCCAGTTAGATGGGAGGCAAGGCTGACATGGTTAAAGTCACCTGAGATCAGGATGAATGCATCAGGATGCTGAGTCTGAAATCTCGCGACAGTGTCATGGATGACGTCACACGCCACTGCCGGGACAGCGCGAGGGGGGATGTAAACAACAATGGCGACTATGTGAGAGTACTCCCGGGGAACATAGTAGGGCCTGATACTAACTGCTAGAAGTTCGACATCCTGGCAGCTAGGGCTGTCTTAAATACTTCGTTCGATGGCACAAGCTTCGAACATTAAAAAAAAAATCGAAGTTTAAAAAGAAATAAAAAAATATTAATTTCTTTTCAATTTTTTTTTTTTTAAACTTCTGTGTGTGTGCATGGAGCCATTGGGTGGGGCCGGGGGACAAATACACTGGAGGAAAGTAACCCAGCTCAGCACTGCCCAAATTATATCATCACTATTGCCTGTTTGAAGGATATCATCCTCAAACACATATACACCACCTACACTCCTATTCTCAGTCCTTGCCCCACAATGGTGGAATGAACTACCCACCCCAGTTAGGATAGCCAAATCCCATCCAATCTTTCGCCGTCAACTAAAGACGCACTTCTTCAACCATTATCTGAAATAAAATAAAATAAAATAAAAAAAATCTAACCCTAAGTAACCTTACTGTCATGCACTTGTCCTAATAAACTAACCTACACTGTAACACGCAACACTTTGATGAATATTGTTACTCAGCTGATAGAGTTGTATCCTTCTTGATGACCTGTCGTACAGAACTTGTAAGTCGCTTTGGATAAAAGCGTCAGCTAAATGACTAAATGTAAATGTGAATGTAAATGCCTTGTAGAATTCCACACATAAGAAAGAAAGATACTGGGATGAATAAACAAAATGGGAAATAAAATGTAGAAATGCATGCAATACATAAATAAATATGAATCTCCATATATGTAATAGAACATTTAGATAAGGTGCTACTGAGATGTTTTGGTGAGTTCTTTGTTTTTTTGTGGAAGTAGCCCTTCTTAAAAATGCATGAACATTCACTGATAATTGGTCTGTAGTGGAGTCTACAAGGTCTACATTGCCGGACCATGTAGAATCCGGACCTTGTAGACTGACATAATTCTGTGCATAGTTTAGTCTACACAGGCCATATTGCAAATAATCAAAATCTTACTTCATTCATCTTAAACATTCTTGATTTGGGGGATTGGTATTTCCCATGAAATCTGAAGTTGTTCAAACGACAACAGCGATCCACCTTGAATTAAATCACACAGCCGTGTTGGCTGCGTCACAGTCACGAAAGGGGCTACTTAATTCAGCACATTTAAAAACAACAAAGTTTACCAAAGTGCTGTACAAGTTTCAAGTTCAAGTTTCTTTAATAGTTGTCATACAGAAGTACAGAATACTTTCATACAAAATGCTTCTTACTGTTACGCTCCAGAGACTGTGCTAGACAAGATAGTATCAAATAACATAGTATAGCATGTAATTTAGAAGAAGAAAATGAGGTCACAGTGTTCGGTATAGACATATGTACAATGTTCTGAGTTACCATATAATATACAATACTATGCAGTGTACTAATGTACAGTACTATATAGTGCAAAGCAGAAATGGGATGAGGTACAATTTAGGTACAATTTACAGTAAGGTGTACGAGTTGTAGTGCAATCCTTCATCAATAAATATAAAGTGTGGGGAGTGGGTGCTACAGTGTGTTTGTTTAAAGTGGGTGTGTGCTATAAAGTGTGTGGAGTGGGTGCTACAGTGTGTTTGTTTAAAGTGAGTGTGTGCGTGTGGATGTGTGTGCTATGTGCGTTTGGTGGTTGTTGTTGTGTAGTGTTCATTGTTCGTTTAGCAGCCTGATGGCATGAGGATAGAAGCTTCTTCTGAGTCTTTCTGTGCTCGCCTTGAGACTCCGGTATCGCTTGCCTGACCGCAGCAGTTCAAAGAGGCAGTTGTTCGGGTGACTGGAGTCTTTAATGATTCTCTTAGCCTTGCCCTTGCAACGCTTGTTGTAAATGTTCTGGAGGGTGGGGAGCCCCCCTCCAATTGTGCGTTCGGCTGAACGTGTCACTCTTTGTAGTCTGCTTCGGTCTTGTGCAGTGCTATTCCCAAACCAGGAGGTGATGTTGCCGGTCAAGATGCTCTCTATTGTACATGAGTAGAAGTTCTTAAGGATCTTCTGACTGACTTGGAACTTCCTTAGGCGCCTGAGGAAGTAGAGGCGTTGTCGTGCCTTCTTCACAACACTGTCAATGTGTGTGGTCCATGTCAAGTCCTCGGATATGTAGGCTCCGAGGTACTTAAAGCTGTTGACTCTCTCAACCGGTGCCCCGTCGATGCTGAGGGGGCTGTAGTCCTTGACCCCCGACCTCCTGAAGTCCACAATCATCTCCTTTGTTTTGCTGACGTTCAGGGAGAGGCTGTTTTCCTGGCACCATCCCGCCAGGACCTTGACCTCTTCCAGGTAGGCCCTCTCGTCGTTGGCAGAGATCAGGCCCACCACCACTGTGTCGTCAGCAAATTTGATGATTGTATTGCTACTCCGCTGAGCCACACAGTCGTGTGTGTACAGGGAGTAGAGGAGGGGACTCAGAACACAGCCCTGGGGGGCCCCTATGTTGAGGGTGATGGATGAGGAGGTGCAGTTGCCTGCTCTCACCACCAGGAAGTCCAAGACCCACTGGCAGAGGTCATAGTTCAAGCCCAGGTCCCTGAGCTTGGCTATGAGTATGGAGGGGACTATGGTATTGAATGCCGAGCTGTAGTCGATGAATAGCATTCTCACATAGTTCCCCTGCCTCTTGTCCAGGTGTGCAGCACATGGGCTATGGCGTCCTCCGTGGACCTGTTGGGGCGGTATGCAAATTGCAGGGGGTCCATGTTGATGGGGAGGGAGGAGCAGATGTAGCCCTTTACTAGCTTCTCAAAGCACTTCATGGCTATGGAGGTGAGAGCTACAGGGCGGTAGTCGTTGAGGC
The DNA here is from genome assembly GCF_963971535.1 of Notolepis coatsorum. Lineage (NCBI taxonomy): Eukaryota > Metazoa > Chordata > Actinopteri > Aulopiformes > Paralepididae > Notolepis > Notolepis coatsorum. The sequence continues at coordinate 103,735,972 of NC_140169.1, read as the reverse complement.
AAGCAGGCTTGGATTTTTTGGGTACAGGGATAATAGTGGACTTCTTCAGGCAGGTGGGGATGACAGCCTGTTCTAAGGACAGGTTAAATATGTCAGTGAATACTGGGGCCAGTTGGTCGGCACAGACTTTTAGGACGCGGCCGGGGATGCCGTCCGGACCTGCTGCCTTCCTGATATTCACTTTTTTAAAGGTCCGCCTCACCTCATGCTCTGTTACCCTGAACACTGCGCCTCCATCAGCAGCCGACCCCCCCCCCCCCCATTGCCGTGGCTTGTGAGCTGGTGTTGTTATTACCAGCATCAAACCTCGCATAGAAGGTATTGAGGTCATTTGCTAAGGAGATGTCACTGTTCAGTTTGAGGGAGGCGCCTTTGTAGTCTGTCATCGTTTTGAGCCCCTGCCACATAGCTCTAGAGTCAGCTTGTTCAAACTGGAGTTCAATTTTATCCCTGTAGCGCCGTTTGGCCTCTGACACTGTCCTCCTTACGTTGTATCGCGCCACCTTGTGGTCATTCATGTTGCCTGCCACTAGGCCGTCGTTGTATGCTTTGGTGCGCTCTCTCAGAGCTTCACGGACGGATTTGTACCCAGGGTTTTTGATTTGGGTAAACTCTCATTTTGGTAGTGGGGATTGTTTCTTCCACCAAGTCCCACAACATAAGATAAAATATCGAAGGTCAGCCCTACTGGCAGCATATCTTTTCCTTAACTGTTATGTGACCCGGGTTGTACCGTCGATTATTCACATAGAGGATTAGACCCCCTCCTTTGCTTTTACCGCTCGTTATTGGCAACCAACGCATGGCAAGAAATAACGAGAAATCGGTGGTCTATCTTGTAAAAGCCTATAATAAAAACCATATTCACTGTACTGCTATATTTCACTGTCTAGAAATTGTATGCTTTTCTTATTATTTTCTTTTTTTCATTTGTATCACTTAATTAATACACAAACACAATGATTAGCCTATAAGCCTCCTCGGATGATATCATGAGGATACATTCTAACTCCTTATCTCATTAAATTAACCTCTGGAGATTATGTTTGTAATAGAAAAGGGAGTCTATAGAGGCTGACTTCAGGCAAAGCAATTGGGGCATGTTGGAAGTAAAAGCTGCAGACCGCAGTCACCGCACCAGGTTAAGCGCATGGCTGGAGCCCTGAGGAGGACCTTGCATGGTCCAAACCACTCAGCGTCTTTTACTTTGATATGTTGTAATTGTTAATTGACTTTCCTGCTCTGAGTGTGCCTCAAGTCGGCCTCTATAGGCTACCTTTTCTGTACCATTGTATATCCTGGACTTCACTACCTGTTTTCTCTTTCTATATATCAGCTTTGCGTTTGTTTATTTAATCTATTACATTTTTGGTGATGTGCCCCCTTTTTTAAGCTGTTTTAACACTTTGGTCGCCAGGCTTATATTCAGAATAAACCATCCCACGCCAGCTCTTTGTCTATGGAGAAGTTCCCCTTCTTTGCAGGGCTATAACTTTTTAAATTGTATTGCTAAATTGACATTACTATGGCCCATTCAACATCAAGTATCTATTGTTCAGGGTGTAGCAACGTTATATTTTTTCATTCACATATTCATACTAAAATACGGTCTAAAGTATAAGTATGTTTTTATCGTTTTCTGCAGCTTTCTCCAGAACGTGATTTATAGCCCTAAATGCATTATATTGATGATTGTATACAGTTTGATAGCAATCGGCGCGAGATAAAAAATTTCAAATGGACGTGCTTCTAGAAGTTACTACTTATCATCTGATGTTGACCGGATGGGGGGGGGGGTCGTTTATAATTCCGTGGCCAACGTTAGATGATTCATCTAGTGTGGGTGATATGATCATCAGAGCAGTTTATATCGAACACATTAAAAAATAACGCTGAATCTTACCGTAGCTTCCTCGTAGCGTTGGGCGATGAGCGTGGAGCAGAAATATTCCTATTATGGGATGTAGAAATATGCGATCCATTTCCAGGTTGTATAATAGTATATACGTCCAAATCATGTTGTTTATCGAGTTATTGGTAACGGATCACTATCCATTGTGTCGCGCTCGAGTCCTGGGACTATTAGCGAGTGATCGGACCGAATTGGAATGAGCACCAGCTTACATTTCCTGTTTCCGGTCTGGGCGATCCGCCGATCGGCCACCAGATGGCGCTCTTGAACCGTTGGAGAGTTGAGAGGGGATCAACAGTAGATCTCAAGTCTCCGTGGGAGAAATATGATTTCGATCACAGATTTTTGAAATATTGATATCAAAGACGTGGTACGGTGTCTTTGGCAGAATGAGCATGGCGGGGAATGACGTGGTAAGGCGTTTTTGGCGACCATAGTGTTAATAACTTATCTTTGTCCCATCCTTTTGCCAGACCATCTCCATTGTGTACATCATCACCGCTGTGGTTGGCGTGGAACAGTGGTACCAGCCAATCCTGTGGCACTTCCTCTACAGAGACCTGTTCACCTTCATGATACTGGGTGAGCTTCCACATCCTCGGTTTGAATATGCTTCTAGATTTATTCAGTCACTTTTGAGCTGCTATTGACCCATCTCAACCCCTGCCCTCTTTTCTTGATCCTCTAATCACAACGGTTGCTTCCCTCGGACAAGCAACAGTTGTGATTAGAGGATCAAGAAAAGAGGGCAGAGTTTGAGCTGGGTCTATTGTTTTACTTTGTATGTGAAAGATCTGTGCGATTGTTCCAGTCACACTTCAGTAATGTGCTCCTGAAGTTATCTCTTCTTTCTTCAGTGATGTTATATCTCTAGTCTTTCTTCAGTGATGTTATCTCTCTAGTCTTTCTTCAGTGATGTTATCTCTCTAGTCTTTCTTCAGTGATGTTATCTCTCTAGTCTTTCTTCAGTGATGTTATCTCTCTAGTCTTTCTTCAGTTATGTTATCGCTCTAGTCTTTCTTCAGTGATGTTATCTCTCTAGTCTTTCTTCAGTGATGTTATCTCTAGTCTTTCTTCAGTGATGTTATCTCTAGTCTTTCTTCAGTGATGTTATCTCTCTAGTCTTTCTTCAGTGGTGTTATCTCTCTAGTCTTTCTTCAGTGATGTTATCTCTCTAGTCTTTCTTCAGTGATGTTATCTCTAGTCTTTCTTCAGTGATGTTATCTCTCTGGTCTTTCTTCAGTGATGTTATCTCTCTAGTCTTTCTTCAGTGATGTTATCGCTCTAGTCTTTCTTCAGTGATGTTATCTCTCTAGTCTTTCTTCAGTGATGTTATCTCTAGTCTTTCTTCAGTGATGTTATCTCTCTAGTCTTTCTTCAGTGATGTTATCTCTAGTCTTTCTTCAGTGATGTTATCTCTCTAGTCTTTCTTCAGTGATGTTATCTCTAGTCTTTCTTCAGTGATGTTATCTCTCTAGTCTTTCTTCAGTGATGTTATCTCTCTAGTCTTTCTTCAGTGATGTTATCTCTCTAGTCTTTCTTCAGTGATGTTATCTCTAGTCTTTCTTCAGTGATGTTATCTCTCTAGTCTTTCTTCAGTGATGTTATCTCTAGTCTTTCTTCAGTGATGTGCTCCTGATCTTATCTTTCTGGTCTTTTCCAGCTTGTTCCTTTGCTGTGACCTTACCCATGAGCCTCTTCAATGTTCTCAAGTAAGTGGGTGGGGTTGGTTTTGTCTTGCTCCCTGGCCGGCCGGCAGCCATTTCTATGTCAGCTAGTCTTGGCAGGGCAGTGAGAAACATAGTCTTTGTCCAATGAAAACGGTTTGGTTTCATAAATCAAACACATTTGACTGCCGCGTGCATGGGGAAGGGAATACATCGCAAACGGAAGAAGCCGTGGAAGAGAGAATAAAATGCATGGATTACACGTAACTTTTTCTATGCTGATAAGTTTGGTAACTGAAAGAGTTGGTGGTTTGCTGTTTCTCCAGGCCAATGTAAATAATATCCCAAAGAAATGTGTAAGAAAAGTCCCAGGCTCTCCTCATCTTTGTTCACTACTACTGCTGCTACTGCTACTACTGCTGCTGCTGCTGCTACTACTGCTGCTGCTATTGCTACTGTTATTGCTGCTACTACTACTATTGCTACTACTACTGCTGCTACTACTACTACTGCTGCTATTGCTACTGTTATTGCTGCTACTACTACTGCTGCTGCTACTACTGCTGCTACTACTACTACTGCTGCTATTGCTGCTACTACTATAATAATAATAATTCATTGCATTTATATAGCGCTTTTCTAGACACTCAAAGCGCTTTACAATGTAGGGTGGAAATTGTCTCCTTCACCACCACTGGTAGCACCCAACCTTGGGCTATGCGCGTCTCTACTTTCCGTAGCTCCATTTCTGCAGACCCCTCTCTGATTGGTTGAGCCCATTTCTGCAGACCCCTCTCTGATTGGTTGAGCGAAGCCCCTCTCTGATTGGTTGAGCGAAGCCCCTCTCTGATTGGTTTAGCTCGTCACGCGGCAAAAGGCGGACGTAATGTTATCATATCAAGAAGATAAAAAGAAATGTACTACCAGATTTGCGTATAACGTTATTTTGCGTGACTTCGCGGTTTATTTATAACGTTATGCACATTTCACAACACAGCCAGCTGTTAGAAACTGTACATTGTAACGTTATATAACATAACGTTATGTTATTTCGCAGTTATTTCGCGGTTTATTCACATAACGTTATTTCACGTGACAAGTTCAACACAGCCCAAAAAAAAATTGCGATTTTAAAATCAAACTTATTCAAGTATTAACATCACTAACATGTCACAAAAGCATGTACAATGTATATTATCATCAATACGTTAGTTTAGCAATAGGTTAAAAGTGCCATTAGATAGTTTTAACTTCTCGATTTGCTGAAGTCTATTGCAAGATGGCGACCATTTTGGAAAATTTGAACCATGGGAATTGTAGTTTTTTTGCAGCAATGTTTTCAAGGGCATGCATAGCTGTGGATCTGCGTTGGAATTTTTGCAAACTACACTTCCTGCCAGATTCTGTGGGGGTTCAAAGTTAACACTTTGATTGCCCAAGGTTAAATTCATGATATACCATCCCTTGCCAGCTCTATTTAACATGGAGAAGTTCCCCTTCTTTGCAGGGCTATAACTTTTTAAATTCTATAGCTAGATTGCCATTATTAGGGCCCATTCAATGTCCTATATGTATTGTTCATGGTGTAGCAACGTTAAACTTTTTCATTCACATATTCATACTAAAATATGGTCTAAAGTATAAGTATGTTTTCATCTCTTTCTGCAGCTTTCTCCAGAACGTGATTTATAGCCCCAAATGCATTATATTGATGATCAAATACAGTTTGGTAGGAATCTGTGCAAGATCAAAAATTTCAACTGGACGTACTTCTAGAATTTACTACACGTCATCTGATGTTGACCGGATGGGCGAGGGAGCGTTTATAATTCCGTGGGCAACGTTATACCATTCATCTAATGTGGGTCATATGTTCATCATAGCAGTTTATATCGAACACTGTAATACTACACGCTAAAACTCACCCCAGTCTCCTCGGGCCGTTGGGCGATCAGCGTGGAGTAGACAGTTTTCGATTATGGGATGTTGAAATGCCCGATCTATTTCCAGGTTGTATAATAGTATATACGTCCAAATCATGTTGTTTTTTCGAGTTATTTCCACCGATCGATGTTCACTGTGTGAAGACAGAGTCTCTCTAACATTAGCGAGTGCCCGGACCCCATATGGAGTGAGTCCTGCCGGGTTAAAGGTTGATATCCGGTTTCGATCTGCCGATCGGCCACCAGATGGCGCTCTTGAACCGCTAGAGGGTTGAGAGGAGATCAGCACTGTGTGTCAAGGCTCCGGAACGGAAATATGATTTCGATCACAGATTTTTGAAATATTGATATCAAAGACGAGTTACGGCGTCCTCTGCAACTTGAGCATGGCGGGGAATGACTAGTTCCGGCGTTTTCGGCAGTTAAAGTGTTAAGCATTCTGAATGAATTATATCAATAACTCTTATTATTCGGGATAATAAGCCACAAAAGGTAACGTTTTTGACAAATATTGAAACGCAGTTAGTTTCTCCTCCCTTTTGTTATCATGTAGCAACAATTAGATCTGAAATTAGTTTCAAAATGGTTGCACCAGGGTTTCCGTTAGAAAAAATTGTTGCCGGTCTCCGTGACCTGCAAGATTTCAACTACCGGACAAATGAGATTAATTCCGGTCATAGTTTATTGAGCTTTAAAACAATTGAGATAGGCAGGCTATATAAAGAATGTCATCCTCAAGGCATGTAGATTTATAATATTATTACTTAAAACTAGGCTACTTTTGCGTATAGTCATTAATATATTCCAAATAAAATAAGTCCCTCGATACTCCGTCTCCGTGCTGCTGCTGACTTGAAATAAAATAGACCGCGTATGTGGCAGTCGGTCCGACACTAGCAGTCTGTTATAATCACATTTTTATGAGCTAACGAATTCCGTTATATTGGACATTTGTATTAATTATATCAAGCGAAGAACTGAGAAAGCAGAGAGAGTAGGATTCCGCAGAACAACGGCAACATTATCGTGGTTTGCGTGACTACTCTCTCCACCTCAATGTCACGCGGCCGAAAAGGGCGCTTGTCTATTGGACAGTGGAAATGTGTGTGTGGCTGCGATCCTGTGTGTGCGCGCGCGCGTGTGTGTGTGTGTCTGTGTGTGTACACTGCGGAGCCCAGATCAGCGGAGCCGAGTTTTGACATGGCATTGATCCATTGTTCTATTGAAGCACATTTACCACCATCCTCTCGCTAAACAACTTGTAGACCACGGTGTTTTTATGAGTGCCCACAAGTAGCCGTTTTAATAATATAATAAGCCGCGCGCCTCGGTAATAATAATAAGCCGCGTTTTTTCTTCCTTCTTCCCAAGATGCACAGACATAGATAGATAGATAGATAGATAGATAGATAGATAGATAGATAGAGAGATAGATAGATAGATAGATAGAGAGATTAGATGCAGTGTGCTTGTTTTGCAGTGAGTGCTGCGAGCAGTGGTAATAATAATCACTTCCTATATTTGTTTCGCGTTTGGTCCGATGAAGCGAACCGAGACCTACGTTTTTAAAGCTCTCGCTGACAACGTCGTTGTCATTATTAGAAGCAACGAGGAAACAAATGTAATGATCGTTTCGTTCATCGCATAGGCTATTTAATTTTAGCCTATTTTAATACAATTCAAATAATCAAATTGTGCTTAGACTCAGGGAATTATTTTCACCGGACATTAAGACCGGAGAAATTAAATATGTCGGACTTCAAGAGATTTTGCCGGACAAATACCGGTAATTACCGGCTAACGGAAACGCTGGGTTGCACTATGGTGAAAATAAAAAAATACAGTAAATTACAGTAGATATCATTATCTGTTCTTATGCACGCCTGGTGATACTAAATCCAAATTGAACTCGGGCATTTGAAAGATAATATATGTATATATATATAAATGTGCGAATTGGCTATAATAAGGTAATTTATAAGCATCATATTCTATAATAATATTTCAAATGGCATTGGTCCGGATGGGAGAATTCAGTACTGTATCTACAGAACCTTCGGTTTAATCATCTTCCCTTTATTAATTTCCTTTGATTTTTTTTTACACATGATCTCAAGAGGGTACTTCATATTCTCCTTTGTTTCATCACAATTTAAGCAAGCCTAGTAATGGATACAATATTTCTGACACTGTGAATACATTCCCTGAGGTCCATAGATGTCCCTAGATACCAAGAATATGCAAATATGCAAGCGACTTACAGAAGTCAGCAGGAGGGGTACCTCTCTGGCAGCTAAGGGTCAGTGGTATTGTTCATCAAATAGTAACAAGCTAAGCTTGAGTGTTGGTGCATAGTAGTATATGACATATTAGCATGATACATTGTAGAATAAGTATAGTAGCATAGTAGTAGGGTACATAGTAATAACAAGACAGGTTAGGTTTATTTCTTTTATACACCGTGATATGATATAGGGCTACAGTACATACCTGGATACTTGTCAATGGAATTGACAGAGTGTACTTTTTGATTTTGTGGTCTGGGCAGAACAGTTAGTTACTTCCCACCACTGGCTATAAACACATCTTCACTACATGTTGAAAGTAATGTGTGTCTCTTGATACATGGTGTTGTCTTCACACTGTTCTCACCATGTCCCCTCTGGGACGTATGGAAGACCCTGGGGACCTGGGGAACTATTGCTACTGCTGCTATTGCTGCTGCTACTGCTGCTATTGCTGCTGCTGCTACTACTATTACTGCTGCTACTACTGCTGCTACTACTACTATTGCTGCTGCTACTACTACTATTACTGCTGCTACTACTACTATTGCTGCTCCTACTACTACTATTGCTGCTGCTACTACTACTATTACTGCTCCTACTATTGCTGCTGCTACTACTGCTATTGCTGCTCTTACTACTGCTGCTGCTACTACTATTGCTGCTGCTACTACTGCTATTGCTGCTGCTACTACTGCTATTGCTGCTGCTACTACTATTACTGCTCCTACTATTGCTGCTGCTACTACTGCTATTGCTGCTACTACTACTATTGCTGCTGCTACTACTATTACTGCTCCTACTATTGCTGCTCCTACTATTACTGCTCCTACTATTGCTGCTGCTACTACTGCTATTACTGCTCCTACTATTGCTGCTGCTGCTACTACTATTGCTGCTACTACTATTGCTGCTGCTACTACTACTATTACTGCTGCTACTACTACTACTATTGCTGCTGCTACTACTACTATTGCTGCTGCTACTACTACTACTACTACTACTATTACTGCTGCTACTATTGCTGCTGCTACTATTGCTGCTCCTACTACTGCTGCTGCTACTACTATTGCTGCTGCTACTACTACTATTGCTGCTGCTACTACTGCTATTGCTGCTGCTACTGCTATTGCTGCTGCTACTACTACTGCTATTGCTGCTGCTACTACTACTGCTCCTCCTCCTACTACTATTACTGCTGCTACTACTACTATTGCTGCTGCTACTACTACTATTGCTGCTGCTACTGCTATTGCTGCTACTACTACTACTGCTATTGCTGCTGCTACTACTACTGCTATTGCTCCTACTACTACTGCTATTGCTCCTCCTACTACTGCTATTGCTGCTACTACTGCTGCTATTGCTCCTCCTACTACTGCGATTGTTGCTGCTACTACTGCTATTGCTGCTGATATTGCTCCTCCTCCTGCTATTGCTGCTGCTATTGCTCCTCCTACTACTGCTATTGCTGCTCCTACTACTGCTATTGCTGCTCCTACTACTGCTATTGCTGCTCCTACTACTGCTATTGCTGCTGCTACTACTGCTATTGCTGCTACTACTGCTGCTATTGCTCCTCCTACTACTGCGATTGTTGCTGCTACTACTGCTATTGCTGCTATTGCTCCTCCTACTACTGCTATTGTTGCTGCTACTACTGCTATTGCTGCTGCTACTACTGCTATTGCTGCTGCTACTACTGCTATTACTGCTATTGTTGCTGCTACTACTGCTATTGCTGCTGCTACTACTGCTATTGCTGCTGCTACTACTGCTTTTGCTGCTCCTATAGGGCTGTCCCCGACTAAGGATTTGGATAGTCGACTATGATTTGATTGGCCAAAATTTGCCGTTAGTCGACTATTAGTAGTAAAAAGTATATTTGGGCTGTGGGGGTGCTTAATGTCTGAAGGAGTCGACTGAAGGTTTCTTGTCCTCTGCAAAAGCATGCAATTGGTCCATTGATGGATACATCTTGATATTTGTCTAGTCTAGTGTGTTCATTAGATGGGTGAAATCTTCTTTCTGTGCCTGTTTTCGTAGGCAGTTAGCCTCTGGTATGCGTGCCATTAGCGTTAGCCACGCTTCTAGGCCTCTTTTCTTTTGGAAAGAATGATAAAAAAAAATATATATATATATATTTTTTTTTATAAATCATTATTTTTTTTGTTTTTTTACTAAGAGGTTAGCAGTCGACTACGGCTCCTTTCGACCGATTAGTCGACTAATAGGGCTCAGCCCTATGCTCCTACTACTACTGCTATTGCTGCTGCTACTGCTATTGCTGCTCCTACTACTGCTATTACTACTGCTACTACTGCTATTGCTGCTACTACTACTACTACTGCTATTGCTGCTATTGCTACTACTGATATTGCTACTGTTATTGCTGATGCTACTACTAATACAAAATAATACATTTAATTTATATAGCACACTTTAAACTCAAACGAGATCTCAAGCAAAAGGGAAATGAAAAGTTTAAAAGTAAAAACATAAAAACATAGGAGCAGTAAAAACAGGCCCTTAGTGGAATGCAGAGTAAAATAAATTAGTCTTAAGGCTGGTTTTGAAGGCAGCAAGGGAGTCTGAAGCCTTGATGGATCCTGGCAGTTGATTCCACAGGCGTGGCCCCAGTGTGGAAAAGCATGGTGCCCCATTATTGTCAGCCTGGTGCGTGGGATGGCGAGGAGGTTTTGGCTGCCAGACCTAAGTGACCTGGATGCAAGTTGAGGGGAAAGGAGAATCATAAAGTTTATCTGCTGGCTTATTGGCATGCCAGTGGAGGACTGGGGTGATGTGTTGAGTTTTCCAGGTTTTTGTGAGGACACAGGCAGCACTGTTCTGGACGTACTGTACTGTAACCTCTGGATGGTTTTGGAGGGAAGGCCTACCAGCAGAGAGTTACAGTAGTCTATGCGGGAACAGACAAAGGGGTGGACCAGTGGAGAAGTACAAATAAAAATAGGCAGTGTAAACAATATAACAATATAATTAACTCTGGACATGTGCATATGGGGAAGTAGACAGTGTAAAAATGTAAAGGTGCAGATGCGGGTATGTATGCCCTCTCAGTTATATTTTCCCTACAATAAATATAGTTACAATATATATAATCTAATAACTAATATCTAATCTAATATATATAATAAAAAAATTCTAAATATCGGTGGCTAAGTGGCACAGTGGGCAAGGTGCTCGCCACTAACGCATGAGATGCTGGGTTCGAGCCCAGCTCTCGGCGTTGCTACTGTACCAGCTTGACTGGTTGTTCATACTAACACAATTGGCAGTGTTAGGGGTGGGAAAGCTGGTGGGTGAATGAATGAATAAACTTTCACTTTCAATGAATAAAACTTTATTTAACAGATTGCAGAATGGGTACAATACAGTACGGCTCAATACATACAATTGTTAAGGGGATGCAGACCAGAGAAAGACGTTTGTCTTGTTTACATCAGGGTCCCCCATTTTCAATTCATAGTGACATTTATGACATACATGACATCCTGGCCTCTCTCTCCATAGGAACCGCAACAGGGGCTTGTCCTCCTCTACTAATCTCACCTGCAGGAACATCCCTTTGATATCCCCGCTGATAGCCACCTTGTCCTGGCGGAAGCGGAGTAGTACGCCTAGTAGGGAGGGGCCGAGTGTAGGACCGGGCAATAGCTCTTTATTCAGATTTTGGGATCCGATCTGGTAGCTGCAGTTAAACACGATGCGGTCTTTGCCGTTGTGATGAACCTTGTGGTGGGGCACGTACCACGATTCAGTCGTCTGGTCGGCCTCTTTAATGTCAATCTTTGTGACGTGTCTCGCTGTGATGAGCTTCTCAATCTCAGCGCGGTATACACTTTCTTGGGCGGGGTCCTTGGCTAAGCGCCGCTCTGTGTTTAGTAGGTACCGCTCTGTGGCGTCTTCCTTTGCGTGAAAGGTAGGCATCCCTTCCCGCCGCAGGAGTGGCGTGGCGTATCTCAACACGCCGCTGACTGGGACTCTCTTTGTTCCCGTCTCGAGGAGGTTAATGGCGTAGATGTCGTCTTTAGAGCGAATGTCTTTCTTTTCGTTCTTAAAGGGCATTTGTTCTAAGGTCCATAGCCTCTCTACATGCTGCAGGAGTGCGGTGTCTCCCTCTGTGACTCGGGAGTGGAGACAGCTAGTGGCTGTGGTTCGGTTGAGAGATTTGGCGAGTGGGCCTTGGAGAGTCCATCCTAGGCGGGTCTCGACTGCTGCAGGACAGCCTCTGGGTCCGGTATGAACCCGGTCTATCGGGACAATGAGGTCTGCATGGTCGGAGCCTATCAACAGTGTCGGGGTAGCACCGTCTATGAGTGGGATCGGTAGCTTGCGTAGATGTACATATTTCTCCATCAGCTTGGCTACGGGGTATGTGTCTCGTCCAATGGTAGAATGGAGACTATTATGGGATGTTCAGTAGACTAGAAGGGATATTCAATGCATATTGTACAAGGAATATACAAGGGATATCAGGGGATATACAAATACAATTAAATATATATATATAAATAAATATATATATTCGGTTTAATCTGATCCTTCAGAACAGGTACCTTAGTCGTATAGTGTATCTTGTAGACCAGGCCCATTGCGGTGGGGATTGGACGTTGTGGACAGCGACTCCTACAGGTCGGTTGGTGCGCCTGTACAGCAGAATCAGGAAGTAACGGGGGCAGCGTGAGCCTCCCACGCGTTACTCCTCGCCACTGAGAGATCGCGCTGTACAGGTGAAAGATGCGACAGCTGCCTCCTCGTGTACCGGAGGGGACACGTGATGCAAGGCTTGTTCCTCACTGCAGCCGACCAGTGGGAGGCATAGTCTAGCAACGTTCAAGACAGGGGAGGGGAGAATTGAAGGGAGAATTGGCGAGGCGAAATTGGGATGGGAGAAGAATAGAAAAATAAGGAGAAAAAGTGGATAAAAAAAAAATGCTAAATATATGCTCTGATGAAGTAAGTATACAGTATACACATAAGGTGCAGTATGCGTAAGGTATGTATGCCGTGATATACTTCATACGTTATATATTGTCCACCTGCAATGGAAAACAAACAAAGTACCAGGAACCAATAGCGAGTAGTCGAGTACCATGCAGAAAAGCGGTAATTTTGGCAGAAGCCCATGGGTTTTCATTTCTCTCACTCTTGAGATCCACTAGGAAATTGGTATTTTTTAAGCCATAAATATTGGATCAGATTTTTTAAAGCATTTAAAAGTTAATTGTATCCTTCGAGTGACATCCTTGAAAAGGAAAAATAGTGATTGGAAAAGTACTTAAAAGTCCTTGAATTTAATTTTGCAATGTCTGTGGGAACCCGGTAGAGCAGTGGTCACCAACCTTTTTAAGCCCAAGATCACTTTTTTTTTTTTTTTTTGGTGAAGGCAAGATCTACCTATTGAAGCGTTGAGAGAAAAAGACAGCCAAGATTGTACTTTAAACTAAATTACTTTTATTTGCCTGTATTCTAATTACATGCAATGCTTTGGTCCAACATTAAAACGTCAAAGTAGAACTATTATGTACTTTCTCAGTCAGTGCTAAGTGCAGTCATCTTATGCAGCATCACTTTTCACATCAAAACAAAAGTAGAACTGTAATGTGTACTTTCTCAGTCAGTGCTAAGTGCAGTCAGTGCTAAGTGCAGCATCAGTTTTCACATCAGAACAAAAGTAGAACTGTAATGTGGACTTTCTCATATTATTAACATTGACAAACATATTTACAATTAGCATTTTATAAAGTAGAACTGTAATCTGTACTTTCTCAGTCAGTGCTAAGTGCAGTCAGTGCTAAGTACAGTCAGTGCTAAGTGCAGCATCATTTCACATCAAAACAAAAGTAGAACTGTATGTGTACTTTCTCAGTCAGTGCTAAGTGCAGCATCACTTTTCACATCAAAACAAAAGTAGAACTGTAATGTGGACTCTCAGGGTAAGATCTAAAAAAAATAATAATAATAATTTGTAATTTTCATGGAAAGATCTACAGGGACAGTCTCAAAGATCGACCAGTCGATCAAGATCGACGGGTTGGTGACCACTGCGGTAGAGTGTAGTGGGCATCAAAGGACAGTGATGAGTCCAACTTTATACCCAGGCTGGTGACAAGTGAGGAGAGCGGGATGGAGTAATTGTCGATGGTGATATGGGCGACACCAGCCTGTTTGGTACTACTGCTATTAGTTATTGCTGCTATTACTAATAATACTGCTAATAATAATCCAAATGCGATTGTTGCATTATAAAATGGATTACAGAAACTATTTCTTTCAATGATCATATTCTATTTTAATAATAATTTCATATTTTATGAACATTTTACAATAATAATGCTATGACGTTATCATAACGCCACCAACAAGTTAATGATTATTGACAAGTAGTTGTAAATATGATAATAAGATAATTATTGTATTGGAGAGACTGAATGAATTGACACCCAATTCATTATTAAGCTACTTGACAAACACAGAACGGGCAATTTCAAGAGAAGTTAGTTTCACACACATATGTCCTGACCCACATATCATCTGGTTGTTGCGTCCTCCAACCTTCTAAGTTCTGTCTCAGTTTTAAGTTTTATAAACATGTTGTTCATCTTGCCCCTCCTACTCCCACTATATAAAGTCATGGTACCAGAGACTCCAATATTGATCCCAATTCTGTCTAACCTCCAGAATTAAAGTTTAAGAACATTTGTTCTGTGACGACCTACGCACCCAACATGTGTTCATCTTATATGTGAGATTGAGATTCATTGCCCTCTTGGAGATGGACGAGGTGAGACCTAGATAAATCCTAATACCAAGATGTGATTAATTGAAATGCCTTTCTCCTAGTCAGTGTATAGAGTGTACCTGATCTAAATCTAACGTCCGGTCCCTGTACCTCTCTACTCTCTGACCACAGCTGTTATCCCTGTACCTCTAGTCTCTGACCCCAGCTGTTATCTCTGTACCTCTCTACTCTCTGACCCCAGCTGTTATCTCTGTACCTCTCTAGTCTCTGACCACAGCTGTTATCTCTGTACCTCTCTAGTCTCTGACCACAGCTGTTATCTCTGTACCTCTCTAGTCTCTGACCACAGCTGTTATCTCTGTACCTCTCTACTCTCTGACCACAGCTGCTATCTCTGTACCTCTCTAGTCTCTGACCACAGCTGTTATCTCTGTACCTCTCTAGTCTCTGACCACAGCTGTTATCTCTGTACCTCTCTAGTCTCTGACCACAGCTGTTATCTCTGTACCTCTCTAGTCTCTGACCACAGCTGTTATCTCTGTACCTCTCTAGTCTCTGACCACAGCTGTTATCTCTGTACCTCTCTAGTCTCTGACCACAGCTGTTATCTCTGTACCTCTCTAGTCTCTGACCACAGCTGTTATCTCTGTACCTCTCTAGTCTCTGACCACAGATGTTATCTCTGTACCTCTCTAGTCTCTGACCACAGCTGTTATCTCTGTACCTCTCTAGTCTCTGACCACAGCTGTTATCTCTGTACCTCTCTAGTCTCTGACCACAGCTGTTATCTCTGTACCTCTCTACTCTCTGACCACAGCTGTTATCTCTGTACCTCTCTAGTCTCTGACCACAGCTGTTATCTCTGTACCTCTCTAGTCTCTGACCACAGCTGTTATCTCTGTACCTCTCTAGTATCTGACCACAGCTGTTATCTCTGTACCTCTCTAGTCTCTGACCACAGCTGTTATCTCTGTACCTCTCTAGTCTCTGACCACAGCTGTTATCTCTGTACCTCTCTAGTCTCTGACCACAGCTGTTATCTCTGTACCTCTCTACTCTCTGACCACAGCTGTTATCTCTGTACCTCTCTAGTATCTGACCACAGCTGTTATCTCTGTACCTCTCTAGTCTCTGACCACAGCTGTTATCTCTGTACCTCTCTACTCTCTGACCACAGCTGTTATCTCTGTATCTCTCTAGTCTCTGACCACAGCTGTTATCTCTGTACCTCTCTAGTCTCTGACCACAGCTGTTATCTCTGTACCTCTCTAGTCTCTGACCACAGCTGTTATCTCTGTACCTCTCTAGTCTCTGACCACAGCTGTTATCTCTTCTCTTCATACACCTCCCTGATAAAGACAGGTCACACATCTCCCACCTCAAGGTCACATATTTCTCCCTCACCCACACCTAATATGTGTTATAAGAGTATATCTTACCCCTATTAAATATGGCTCAAGATTGTATAATTATATGGTGAATTCTGTCACAACATGTACATTGTTATGATGATGGTGATGATGATGTAGTGGAAAGTGCTGTAATTGTCCATGTTTTCTACACTCTTTGTCCATCCAGGGCCCACCGCAGTAAGACCCTGAAGCACAGCAACCTGTATGAGGCCTTCCTGCCCTTCCTCTCTCCCGTCCTGCTCTTCCTCCTCTCCACCATCTGGGTGGTGTTCTCTCCATCCGACATCCTTCAGCAGCAGCCCCGGATATTCTACCTCATGGTGGGAACAGCCTTTGCTAACGTCACGGTGAGTCTCTCTGTCTCACGCGCGCACGTGCGCGCACACACACACACACACACAGACACACGCACACACACACACACGCATGCATGTACACATGTACACATCCATGCACAATGTACACTCTTGTGTATAAAACATTAGGAATATATTTAGGGATGCATTGATGTGAAAATTGGGCTGATAGCGATAAACCATAATACATTTTCTGTTGTGGTCATTAACCCGTTATTTACAGATCATTATTATTAGGGATGCACCGAAAATTCGGCTACCGAAAATTATCGGCCGAAAATGGTTAAAACGGCTCTTTCGGCTTTCGGCCGAAAGGGTTTTAGCACCGAAAATATATGACCGAAAGTCAAATAACGTGTTGTTGTGATGACGTCATCAAAACGCGACTACTACAGACATACCGGTAGCATGCGCAACATGTAACGTGAGCAGCTTGGCAGCTCTTCCTGCATTCTACAGCCTGTGATAACTAACTCCTCTTGGGAGTAGGGATGCCCCCCGAAACCCGGTTCTAAACTAAATTAGAAAAAAACTGAGTATTGATCAGCTCCGACGTTAACGGTACTGCTATCAGTAGTCTAGGAGCGGATTAGCTACGGAGCTAACAGTGTACCATCCATCTGCGACGCAACGGTGGCAGCAACAGTGGACACTGAGTAATGTTAACGTTATGACGAGTTCATACTACACTACACGTATGAACTCGACATAACGTTAACGTTACTCCGTTTAAATGAAGTGTTTAATTAGCAGCAATCTGTTGTTGAAAATGTATCGTTAAACCGCAAATGGAAATGCGAGGACAGGAAGTCGTCATCAATCGTTGTAGTCTCTCGTAAGCTACGTCATCCCCCGCTAAGAGTCATAGGAGATGTAGTAAATGCAACAGTCCTGTGTGTGTGTCTTTATGCAATCGTTATGCAGTTTTAAAGCACCTTGGCTTTGTTCTGAATGCACTTTGTTGTAATTATCCTACAGAGAAAAGAAAATGCACTTGACTTTAATGCACATTTTGTTGTATGCAAAGAGAAAATGTTTAAATTGTACAATCTTTCAGCAGTCAGTCTGGAATTAATGTATGTATTCAAAAGTGCTGAATAAATGTTTTATGGGCCCATAATAGTGATTATTAATATTATTTAAGTTAAGTTTAGCCATAATCATGTCTTTTGCCATAATCAGGTAGCTAAAAAAAAAAAAAGAAAACATATATATATTTATATTAATCATTTTCGGCCTTTCGGCATTCGGTTTTCGGCCAACTGTTTCCTATTTTCGGTATCGGTTTCGGCCAAGAATTTCCCATTCGGTGCATCCCTAATTATTATATATATTTTTTTAAGTTCTTATATTTATCCAATTTTGTATATAAGATGATAAGAATGAAACATAAGTTTGCTCCACTACACTCTACCCAGTCGCCCCAGTGCTTAGACCTCTACACTACCCAGTCACCTCTACACTCACTACCCAGTCACCTCTACTCACTACCCAGTCACCTCTACACTACCCAGTCACCTCTACACTACCCAGTCACCTCTACACTACCCAGTCACCTCTACACTACCCAGTCACCTCTACACTACCCAGTCACCTCTACACTACCCAGTCACCTCTACACTCACTACCCAGTCACCTCTACTCACTACCCAGTCACCTCTACACTACCCAGTCACCTCTACACTACCCAGTCACCTCTACACTACCCAGTCACCTCTACACTACCCAGTCACCTCTACACTCACTACCCAGTCACCTCTACACTCACTACCCAGTCACCTCTACACTCACTACCCAGTCACCTCTACACTCACTACCCAGTCACCTCTACACTCACTACCCAGTCACCTCTACTCACTACCCAGTCACCTCTACTCACTACCCAGTCACCTCTACACTACCCAGTCACCTCTACACTACCCAGTCACCTCTACACTACCCAGTCACCTCTACACTACCCAGTCACCTCTACACTACTCAGTCACCTCTACACTCACTACTCAGTCACCTCTACACTCACTACTCAGTCACCTCTACACTCACTACTCAGTCACCTCTACACTCACTACCCAGTCACCTCTACTCACTACCCAGTCACCTCTACTCACTACCCAGTCACCTCTACACTCACTACCCAGTCACCTCTACACTACCCAGTCACCTCTACACTACCCAGTCACCTCTACACTCACTACCCAGTCACCTCTACACTACCCAGTCACCTCTACACTACCCAGTCACCTCTACACTACCCAGTCACCTCTACACTACCCAGTCACCTCTACACTACCCAGTCACCTCTACACTACCCAGTCACCTCTACACCAGCGTTTCCGTTAGCCGGTAATTACCGGTATTTGACCGGCAAAATCTGTTGAAGTCCGACATATGTAATCTCTCCGGTCTTAATGTCCGGTGAAAATAATTCCCTGAGTCTAAGCACAATTTGATTATTTGAATTGTATTAAAATAGGCTAAAATTAAATAGCCTATGCGATGAACGAAACGATCATTACATTTGTTTCCTCGTTGCTTCTAATAATGACAACGACGTTGTCAGCGAGAGCTTACTGCTGGGTGTGCGAACTTTTGTGAAGCTGCAGAGCCAGAGCAACAACAGCACAATGCAGTATTCCAGCAGTACTCCAATTCAGCCATTTTCAGCCAATGTTGGGTGGGGGGGCGCTGTTGTGCGGTTCCCAGAAAAGAGCCAATAACAGCTAAATGAGCTGCTCTGCAGCGCCATACTCTTTGCAAATAAGTCGTTGCGAGGTGGAGAGAGTCGTCACGCAAACCACGATAATGTTGCCGTCTCTCTGCTTTCTCAGTTCTTCGCTTGATATAATTAATACAAATGTCCAATATAACGGAATTCGTTAGCTCATAAAAATGTGATTATAACAGACTGCTGTTTAGTGTCGGACCGACTGCCCACATACGCGGTCTATTTTATTTCAAGTCAGCAGCAGCACGGAGTATCGAGGGACTTATTTTATTTGCAATATATTAATGACTGTATACGCAAAAGTAGCCTAGTTTTAAGTAATAATATTATAAATCTACATGCCTTGAGGATGACATTCTTTATATAGCCTGCCTATCAATTGTTTTAAAGCTCAATAAACTATGACCGGAATTAATCTCATTTGTCCGGTAGATTGAAATCTTGCAGGTCACGGAGACCGGCAACAATTTTTTCTAACGGAAACCCTGCTCTACACTACCCAGTCACCTCTACACTACCCAGTCACCTCTACACTACCCAGTCACCTCTACACTACCCAGTCACCTCTACACTCACTACCCAGTCACCTCTACTCACTACCCAGTCACCTCTACTCACTACCCAGTCACCTCTACACTACCCAGTCACCTCTACACTACCCAGTCACCTCTACACTACCCAGTCACCTCTACACTACCCAGTCACCTCTACACTACCCAGTCACCTCTACACTACCCAGTCACCTCTACACTACCCAGTCACCTCTACACTACCCAGTCACCTCTACACTACTCAGTCACCTCTACTCACTACCCAGTCACCTCTACACTACCCAGTCACCTCTACACTCACTACCCAGTCACCTCTACACTACCCAGTCACCTCTACACTACTCAGTCACCTCTACACTACCCAGTCACCTCTACACTACCCAGTCACCTCTACACTCACTACCCAGTCACCTCTACACTCACTACCCAGTCACCTCTACACTACCCAGTCACCTCTACACTACCCAGTCACCTCTACACTACCCAGTCACCTCTACACTACTCAGTCACCTCTACACTACTCAGTCACCTCTACTCACTACTCAGTCACCTCTACACTACCCAGTCACCTCTACACTCACTACCCAGTCACCTCTACACTACCCAGTCACCTCTACACTCACTACTCAGTCACCTCTACACTACTCAGTCACCTCTACACTACTCAGTCACCTCTACACTACTCAGTCACCTCTACTCACTACCCAGTCACCTCTACACTACCCAGTCACCTCTACACTACCCAGTCACCTCTACACTCACTACTCAGTCACCTCTACACTACTCAGTCACCTCTACTCACTACCCAGTCACCTCTACACTCACTACCCAGTCACCTCTACACTACCCAGTCACCTCTACACTACCCAGTCACCTCTACACTACTCAGTCACCTCTACACTACCCAGTCACCTCTACACTCACTACCCAGTCACCTCTACACTACCCAGTCACCTCTACACTCACTACCCAGTCACCTCTACACTACCCAGTCACCTCTACACTCACTACCCAGTCACCTCTACACTACTCAGTCACCTCTACACTACCCAGTCACCTCTACACTCACTACCCAGTCACCTCTACACTCACTACCCAGTCACCTCTACTCACTACCCAGTCACCTCTACACTACCCAGTCACCTCTACACTACCCAGTCACCTCTACACTACCCAGTCACCTCTACACTACCCAGTCACCTTTACACTACCCAGTCACCTCTACACTACCCAGTCACCTTTACACTACCCAGTCACCTCTACTCACTACCCAGTCACCTCTACACTACCCAGTCACCTCTACACTACCCAGTCACCTCTACTCACTACCCAGTCACCTTTACACTCACTACCCAGTCACCTCTACACTACCCAGTCACCTCTACACTCACTACCCAGTCACCTCTACACTACCCAGTCACCTCTACACTCACTACCCAGTCACCTCTACACTACCCAGTCACCTCTACTCACTACCCAGTCACCTCTACACTACCCAGTCACCTCTACACTACCCAGTCACCTCTACTCACTACCCAGTCACCTCTACACTACCCAGTCACCTCTACTCACTACCCAGTCACCTCTACACTACCCAGTCACCTCTACACTACCCAGTCACCTCTACTCACTACCCAGTCACCTCTACACTACCCAGTCACCTCTACTCACTACCCAGTCACCTCTACACTACCCAGTCACCTCTACACTACCCAGTCACCTCTACACTACCCAGTCACCTCTACACTCACTACTCAGTCACCTCTACACTACCCAGTCACCTCTACACTACCCAGTCACCTCTACACTACTCAGTCACCTCTACACTACCCAGTCACCTCTACTCACTACCCAGTCACCTCTACACTACTCGGTCACCTCTACACTACCTAGTCACCTCTACACTACCCAGTCACCTCTACACTCACTACCCAGTCACCTCTACACTACCCAGATGCCCCAGAGCCTAGACCTCTACACTACCCAGATGCCCCAGTGCCTAGACTTCTACACTACCCAGATGCCCCAGTGCCTAGACCTCTACACTACCCACTGTACCCAGATGCCCCAGTGCCTAGACCTCTACACTACCCAGTCACTCCTCATATCTGCCCAGTTTTGCTCATTGGACGATCACTATAATCAGATGATGTCGCCAATATATCATGTATCCCTAAACATATTCCTAGTACTTTCCACAGTCCATGTCTCAAGGCTCAAAAATCTATATCCAACACACACACACACACACACACACACACACACACACACACACACACACACACACACACACACACACACACACACACACACACACACACACACAACATCACAAGTGTTCATGTATGTCATGAGGTGTGTGCCATTAATATCTCAAATTAAAATGTATTTATTGTGTGTCATTAATATCTTCCATCTTCATCTGTTGTCTTACAGTGTAAGCTGATTGTATGTCAGATGAGTAATACGCGATGCCAGCCACTGACCTGGCTGCTGTTGCCCATGGCGACGGTGGTGTTGTTAGCGGTGACTGGCGTCATTGCTAACGAATCTCTGTTGCTGTACCTCTGGACCGGTGTGGTCATACTAGCACACTCACACTACGGTGTGTCAGTGGTAAGTAGGCTACACACAATCAGTTAAGTAATTATGCTGCTTTTGTGGGGAGACCTTAAAGGGGCACTTCACCAAAAAGCAATGCTGATTTATTTTGCACATAATCTCACATACATCCAAAAACTCTTTAACACTATGGTCGCCAAAAACGCCTTACCACGTCATTCCTCGCCATGCTCATTCTGCCAAAGACGCCGTACCACGTCTTTGATATCAATATTTCAAAAATCTGTGATCGCAATGATATTTCTCCCCCGGAGACTTGAGATCTACTGTTGATCCCCTCTCAACTCTCCAACGGTTCAAGAGCGCCATCTGGTGGCCGATCGGCGGATCGCCCAGACAGGAAACGGAAGCTGGTGCTCATTCCAATTCGGTCCGATCACTCGCTAATAGTCCCAGGACTCGAGCTAGACGCAATGGATAGCAATCCGTTACCAATAACTCGATAAACAACATGATTTGGACGTATATACTATTATACAACCTGGAGATGGATCGCATATTTCTACATCCCATAATAGGAATATTTCTGCTCCACGCTCATCGCCCAACGGCCCGAGGAGACTGGGGTAAGATTCAGCGTTATTTTTTAACGTGTTCGATATAAACTGCTCTGATGATCATATCACCCACACTAGATGAATCATCTAACGTTGGCCACGGAATTATAAACGACCCCCCCCCCCATCCGGTCAACATCAGATGATAAGTAGTAACTTCTAGAAGCATGTCCATTTGAAATTTTTTATCTCGCACCGATTGCTATCAAACTGTATACAATCATCAATATAATGCATTTAGGGCTATAAATCACGTTCTGGAGAAAGCTACAGAAAACGATAAAAACATACTTATACTTTAGACCGTATTTTAGTATGAATATGTGAATGAAAAAGTATAACGTTGCTACACCCTGAACAATAGATACTTGATGTTGAATGGGCCATAGTAATGTCAATTTAGCAATACAATTTAAAAGGTTATAGCCCTGCAAAGAAGGGGAACTTCTCCATAGACAAATGGAGCTGGCGTGGGATGGTTTATTAAGAATATAAGCCTGGCGACCAAAGTGTTAATTTAGTTTGACATTTATTAAGTAAATACATTTGAATATGGCCACTAGTGATGTCATCAAAGATATTGAATCCTTGTGTTGTGTTAATTACTACTTTTTATATTTTATATTTGAGCTTACTTCGTTTTTTCATGTACTACTTTCTGGAGGTACCAGTTTTAATCTGAAAACGGCAGTAGTTTACTGTGGCCACCCTAATAACTGAATCTATAGTAGAAATAAGATACCGGCAGTTTGTGCATTCCTGATATGGGCTTGCTGTGTTGATTCACCATCTGTAATGGTTATTTCACACTAGCCCCGCCTTCACCTCCTACGTAGCCCATTCTGCTGTAGTTAAGTGAAAAATTGGCTTAGAATCCCTGGGAATGCATTCACACGCATGCGTTTGAAGTAAGCAGAATGAATGTAGCAAATGTAATTCCCTCTCTCGCCAGGTGCACCAGCTCAGCGACCACTTCGACATCTTCGCCTTCTCCCTGAAGAAGCCCAACAGTGACTGACAGGAGGAGGATCGAATCGGCTTGACGGGAGCGGAGGTTTAGGCCCCTCCTGCCTCCCCTCCGAGGTCAACCGACACTTCACTCTCAATCACCGCGGATACCTCCACCCCCTCCCTTCCCCTCCCCTCCCTCTCCTCCTCCTCCATCCAAGAGGACTGCTCCAAGCAGAGTGGACTATGGCCCTCGCTTCCTCACACGCTTCCTAACACCCCCCCCCCCCCCCCCCCCCATGTGACCCATCAAGACCGGGAACAGTTTCAATCAAAACTCCGGTCCTCTGGACCATAGGGGCGGGACCTGGGGCTGTGGGGCTTTCCGTCATTGGTGATCGGCTAAATTTGTTGAGCCAATGAGGCGCGCTTGTTTCCTACGGAAATGTGCTTCACTCGTGAGGACCGGAGCCCAGACTAGCCTCAACCATACACACACACACACACACACACACATTCATACATTATTCTGCTTTTATGCAGATATTATATTACGCACACAATTAAATATTTAGTCAGGCACATTTCAAGCAAACACACACACGCACACACAGAGCTCTTCCTAAAGCACTTAGATAATGCAGACATATTCACACCCTTGCAGCAACTCACATAGTAATATGAATGTACAGTATATTATTGCCTTGGGGAAATGCCATATCAGTCTGATCAATTTGTGAAAAACAGAAAGGGGCCTCATGTGTGTACTCAACCCTGACCAAAATCCTCTCAACCCTGACCTTTGACCTTGTGAGGTCTTGGTCACACTTCTGGGACTGTGTCCAGGATATGATGGTTGGAGTCGGTAGCTAATCATGTTTTATGATTGGTTGAATGGTCATTTGTAAAGTGCCGTGATATATCTAATGATATAATAATCTATATATAGTGGGGATTTTATTAAAAAAAATAAAACTAAAATTAATCTTGAATATTGATAAAACGCAAAGGAAGTTGATGATTACTATTGAGATATGAATCCAGTTAAATCCAGTGTAATAATATCATATTCGCTTCATTCATACATAAAAACACGTGCGCACACACGCACTCTCATTCTGCTCTGGAACGACGGATGTCATAAGTTAAACTGTGGTAGATTCTGACATCAGGGCCACCAATCAACCAAGGTAACCTCTGACTTTTCTTTCATTTATTATTTTATTTTTTAATAACTGACTGTCAGCTTTGACCTCTTGTCATGAGCGCTGACCTTCAGGCTCTCTCCCCGCTCTCTGAGGTGTCGTGTCAACTTGCCGATTCGTTCTTTTTTTTCTTCCATGTATTTTTTCATGCTATTTGTTGCCGGGCGTGAGTGTGTGTGTGTGTGTGGTTTAGTTGCGCAGCGCTTGAATGAAGAGTGCGTCCAAAAGCCGCATGCGGAGCGGTCACACTCTGAGGGAACAAGTGGTCACAGGACACCGCGAAACACTGCAACACACGCCACCGCCACCCGGCCATCGCTTTCTGTCTCACCGTCACGCAAATATTGCTGTCACGCCTTTGATTCTGTCTCTGTCTCTCTGTCTCTCTCTCTTTCTCTCTTTCTCTCTCCCTCTCCTAATATCTGTGCTCTCCTTTGAGTTTGTCTACTGTTTGTTCAACACTGTTCCGTTCTCCCATTTATGATTGTTTATGAGTTATGTTTTCCATGGTAGTTGGGGATACAGGTCTGACCCTGGGTCCCTGGTGAGGGTTGCTTTCCACTGTAGGGCCAAACTGCCCTGGTTTCCATGACGATACTAAATGAGGGTTGCCAGAGCTTTTTAACATTGCGTCACCCAGTATTCCCTTTAAAAAGAAAAAAAATATATCAACCCCCCCCCCCCCCCCCCCTCTCCTCCTCCCATCTTGTTGGCGATGGATGCGTCAGTTCAGCTAAGGCTCTAAGTAAATGGTGAGTTTGATCCCGTGTTGAACGTATTTTGAGCAGCGGTCTTCTAGCTCTGGCGAGTCCCACTTGGTCCTGTAGTGGAAAGTCTGGCTTGGTCCCACTGTGTCCCTGTCTCTATCTCCCTCTCCCCCCAGCTCAGCTCCCCTCCTCCAGCTAACGCTGTCTTCTCCTTACCGTTTAATCTGTCCTAAATACCCAACAGGGGTGGAGCAGCGAGGTTGTTCACTAAATGTCACTCTTAATGTTATGGAAAAACGGTTTGTCAAATGAAATCTGATCGGCTCTTAGGGTAGGAAATTCTTATTGGGGAAATGTCCTGAAAACCTTAACGTTGAAATGATGATACTCTCGGGCGGTTAGGTGGCGTAGCGGAGAATGCGTTAGTCACCAGCCCCGGAGCTGTGAGCTGGATTCGCCTGTTCGAATCCAGCTCACAGCTCCGGGGTTGTCACCAGCTTGGCTGGCCGTTCACACTAATACAATTGGCAGTATTAGAGGGTGGGAGAAGCTGGCGGGGTGGGTCCAGGGTCGTTGTAAACAGCGACTCCTACAGTTCGGTCGGGGCGCCTGCTAAGCGCGGATAGGACCTGAGGGGGATAGTGTGATCCTCCCACACGCTACGCCCTCTCAATGAGAATCCGCGCTGCCAGGTGAAAAGAAGCGGTGATTGGCTGGACGTGTGTCGGAGGAAGCATGTGGTAGCCTCCACTCTCCCAGATGATCTGACTGTGGGGGGTAAGTGTGCAGCGACCAGGAAGGGACTGGGAATTGGCATACGACTAACATTGGGATGGGAGAAAATCGGAGGAAAATGGAGGGGGAAAAATATCAATAAAAAAAAAAAGAAATGATGATACTCTGTTTGAATACAATCGTCTATACGTGTACCTCCTTTTCTCTAAGGATATTTTAGGGGCATTCAATGGGAAATGTTTGTACTTACAGGCCATACTAATTTCCTACCCCCAATTCTTGTACGTACACACTCGATATCTCTTTTGTGAGCAAGGTGTCGTGAGGATTCCTTCTGGGTTTGTCTGGCTAAGTTATGTAACCCCGCTCCTGGAAACGGCTCTGGAGTGTTTTAAGTATTCTGACCGTAACCCAACCCAACCTCTTTCTGATATAAGCCACGGTTAAGAAGAGCAGGAGCTGAGTTGCGGGTGTGTTGAGAGAAGCGACCTGTCGAGTTAGTCCGATTTGTAGTTTCTGTAGTGCTGATGTAACGACCACTGTGGAACTGTGACTGAGATTATTTTTTATTTTCACATTTTTCTTTGGTTTTGTTTTGCCACCAACACGATGTTACTCAAGCAAACCAGAGGTTTGGGTGGCGTGTGTGTATGTATGTATGTATGTGTGTGTGTGTGCACTGTATTTGTATGTACCGTACGTGAGGAACAAAGTATGCATGTCTCTTGATGTATGTGTATAATCCGTATGGATGGATGTTTGTGTAAATACATTATTATATTATTTCCTTGTTTTAAATTCTTTTTCTTTTTTTTTTAACATGAACTCCGAGTGAGATTGTAATCCATTATAGGCTGCGCCCTGTCCTCTCCTGACCTCCTGGACGTGGGAGTTTGAATGGAAGACCAGGGGTACATTTCACTTGGTGGGGATCGTCACGCGGCCCTACTGCTACACCCTACAATGATCGGTTTGTCTTTCTGTTGGTGGGAAGACCTGCCACTGGAGCAGCTTTCTATCACCGGGAACACGTGGCTGTGATGTCGGGGAACGTTACTTTACGTTGGAAGGGTGAAACGTAAAAAAAAAAAAAAGGAAGGGATTTTTAGACGCCTGTCCTAAGGATCTCTCCCCAAGCCGACTCGTATGACATTACAGAGTGGTGGTTAAGTGGAAGTCAATGGTGTATGAAACCACATTTCTCTCAACCTTGCATGCAAGCCGTTCCGGTTACTTCCATGAGCTCTAGTGATGGTCAGAAGAAGTAACGGAACCATTCATCAGGACTTGCATGTGATTTTGGGAGAAATTATTTCAAAACAAAATGCGGCTGGCATCTATTTTCTTAGAAGTCAAAACATATTTTTTATAACGGAGGCATGGTTAGTAGTGATTAATAGCATAGGCTGCTAAATATCCCTTTTAAGAAAGACTGCTGTGTCCTTGTGAGAGTTGCTCACCTTCCCTGCTCGGTGCCCTACTGGTTGATCTGGGATGTACCCTAAAGGTGTCTTCTCTCTGGGCTTGGGGAGGGAGGGAGGGGCGGCTGGAGCCCTGGTTGTGGAGAACGCCGCCATGTCCTAAAACGGTGGTCCTCATCTCCACCCCACCACACATGTAAAACAGCTCCTATACTCCTCTGGATTAATGAAGCGAACCATTGTGACTATATGTTGTTGTACAATACAGCCCTGTTGGTGGGGACGGACTGCGGGTCTTGAATATGGCTAATATTATGATGTTGTATTTAACCTGTGAAAGAAAGGACTGTCCAAATAAAAATCGATTTTCTTTAACCACTTTGGCTTGTTGCTGGACGGTCGAGCCAGTTCTTTTGATTGCGCCGTCCCCTGCATTGGTGTCGACATACATCTCTGACTGGAGAGGAAAGTATTGTGACCCCTCAGTAACAGAGAGCACTGCACTACACAAAGCCACCACCAGATGGGGTTGTTAGATCAATGGATTCGAGTACATGGTTCCAGCCAGGGTTCTTCCTGGTGGTGAATGCATTGTAGTTCTGGGCCTATTTTTCTAAGAGTAGGAGTGAGTTCCACATCCACCTGTTTCCAAATGTAATCTAGAACAAATATCTCTGTCTGGATGAGATCCTCTATGGCTGAATATCTGATCGTCTGGACGACATCCTCTATGGCTGAATATCTGATCGTCTGGACGACATCCTCTATGGCTGAATATCTGATCGTCTGGACGACATCCTCCACGGCTGAATATCTGATCGTCTGGACGACATCCTCTATGGCTGTGATAAACTCAACACCTGTGCCTGTCAGGAGTCTGTTACCAGACTTCATTAGTAATTGATGAGTCTCCTGTCCTCGCCTGCCAGTTTGACTTATTTGTTGTTATTGTCCTTCACACAAGAGGCCAGAACATGCGTGGCTGGCATCAAGGAATCTATAAAGAAAGGAAGGCACAATGTCTTCTCCTGTGCTTGTGTGAATGTGTCCCTGAGTATTGTTTGTATAATGTGCTGAGTTGAGTAATGGCTGTCAAAACAGCTGGCAGCAGACGTGGGCCCCGGTCACGTATACCAATCACATCCACCCAGAAATATGAGTCTCGTAAAGCATTGATTGATTTGGCTGTGCCAAGGGGATCATTGCATAAAGAACGGGTCAAAATGGAGGATTCATTTCCATGTATTCCAGATGTAGGCTTTGGTTATTTTAAGGCCATGAGGCACAGAAAACATTCTGAAGCAATGTAGAAGATGGCTTTCCAAGTGTACCTATCTCAAACCTGTCCTCTTTTCTTGATCCTCCGATCACAACCGTTGCTTTCCTTGGACAAACTCTGAGGGAAGCAACAGTTGTGATTGGAGGATCAAGAAAAAAGGGTGGGGCTTGAGATGGGTCAATTGAACCCTTGCACTGAACCATGCAATTCCTATTTCAAATGTTTTAGACAGCCCCTATATTTGCAGTTGTAAAGTCTTGGGAGTGTGAACGTGATATCCAGCAAGTACTCAACGTCTACTGTCTGAATGCACACAACACTCGAACATACCATCTTTAGATAATAAAGTTTGAAAACATTGTTCGTCTGAAAACGTAAAACCGTTATATGGTTCTTCATCTGAGCTACTCACTTGAATGCTTGAGACAAAGAATGGTATTCCCCTTCAACTTTTCAGATGAACAACATCCATCCAGAAATATGAGTCTCGTAAACCATTGATTGTTTTGTCCGAACCACTTTACTTGCATACAATCTTGCATAAAATAGCATAGAATAAGGAGAAATGGGGGATTCAGTTCATTGTTTGGGAATGTAGTCCAGATGAAGACGTCTTTATAGTCTTTATTTATTAAGCAAGGGATATGATGCAGGGAACATTTTGAAGCAATTATGTAGAAGATGGGCAAGCTTTCCAACAATTGAATCCTTGAGACGAATAAGAACGATAGTCCACTTCAACTTTTCAGATTAACAATGTTTTCAAACCTAATTATCTAAAGATGGTTAGTTGTACCGTTGTGTGCATCTATTGTTAAAGACGGTTTTGATTGATTGATTGAAATGTTTATTAACAGATTGCAGAATGGGTACAGTACAGTACAGCTCAATACATACAATTGTTAAGGGGATGCAAACCCCCAAAAAGAAAGACTTTCGTCTTGTTTACATCAGGGTCCCCCATTTTCAATTCATCATAAGTAGAGGTTGATTACCTTCGGATGATGTTTTACATTCACACAAAAAAATTATTTCAATTAACCATATTCACACAGCGGCCAAAATGGCCATTGTGAATATGGTCAATTGAAATAATTGATATTTAATAATTGATTTACAGGTGTTAAGTCACTTAAAGGAATCCCAACCTGAGCATGACATAAGACCAAAATGGCATGTGAATATCGTCAATTGACTTAACACCTGTACATTTTGTACATGGACCATCCAGGAAGAATTCAAAATGGACATAGAGTATGTGGTTCTTTGTCTCAACTATGATCACAATTTGTCCTTAAAGGGATAGTTCAGATATTTGGACATTACATTGTATGAAATACTTGTAGTGTAGTGGATGCAAAGCTATTAACTTACTTATTGAGTCCCCCGGTCTGAGTTCTGGTTGAGTTCTGAGCAACCCGGGAAGCTTTAGACGGGCAGCAAATGGCAGAAACGGGGATCACGAAACCCAAAGGTTTTTAAGTTACACCACAACATGCAGACAAAGGGTTAGCCATCTCCAACAGCTTTTTGAAACCGCTGATAGACCACATTATGCCTGAACAGGTTCCAGGTTCTTTTCTCAACAAAATTGTGCCAAGTGATATCAAAATGTTTTGGTTTTCGAGACTTCAATTGCTTTCCGGTTTTGCTTGGAACCCGGCTCAGAACTCTTTGCATCGACTACATTACTGGCAAGCATTTCATACAATTTAATGTCCAAACTATCCCTTTAATACTTTTGTTCCTTAGGGCCATGATATATACAGAGCAACCCTTTAGGCAACACTGATGGGATGGCATGCCGCATGGCACCAACGCTGCCAGGTCTGATTACCACCGAGGCCAGCGATACGTGAGATGCTTTCATGATAACTGTAAAGCACGTTGGATAAAACGACCACCACATTTTATCGACATCCAATCTGTCCCATTTATCAACCCTGTTCCCTGCCGAAGTCCTTTTCTCCATTTCCTCAAAAACGTGTGTCGTCTCCTTTACAGAAAAGGACTGCTGTTCTGTGATCAGTGACTTAACCCGTAACGTACTGTAATCTGACCCTGGATCAGCCCTCCTACTCAATAGGTCCTAAATATGGTAAAGTATATGATGAGTTTGTTACTGAGATCAGTGTCTTCTACAACTAGGATAACCTTCCCTCTTAGTGTGTTGAGATACAGTGAAGGTTAAGTTCCTGTGTTTGTCGAGGTTATAGGCGCCCTTCCGAGGCGTTCTTTTAGTGAATTACTCGGTGTTGATCCTAAACTGACAGTTAATCAGAGGTGCCATCAATTAAACAGCATCCGGCTCATGTTGCCGGCCTGTGGTGCTGGACGTTTTGTGCGTTGCTGACCCCCATGGCGCGCGCTCACACACATACACACACACACATACATGGCGGCGGCCCGCCGGAGCACAGTTAACCACCACGCCACCCTGGGCTGCTCCCCTTTGAATCTCAATTATGGATGAACATCATTAGAAACCAAACACTGCCACACACACATACATACATGCGCAAACCCTGTGATGGGCACAGTGATTATTCTATTGAAGTGTTACTGGGGTAACACCATCCATTTCATTTCATATCTGCAGAACCTCCAGACCCCACGTTGAGGCGAGTTACATAGCATGTCAGGGGTAGGGTTTCCAAGTGTTTTAGGTAATCTCGTAGTTTCCTTAAAAGTACAGGTGGGGCACTGATGTGAATTTTCCACTTCAATATCAGTTGCACTTTTACAGACGGCCCGGCCCCCAACTGATATCAGTCTCTATTGTGTCGGGCCGTAGACTGTAAAAATTGTCGGACCGCACCACTAATTATAGGACAGAAATTAGTCTCGTGTGATGTAAGGAAATAGAGCTAACATGCTCTTTACATCTGTGGTGCTTTACATCATGCTATGTTCTTGTCCCTCTATTCCCTTAATTGTCTCTGTTGTTTAATCCCTCCCGTGTGGTAGAGCCGACCCACGGGGCACGTCCCTCATCAGCTGTTAACAGGGATTATGCTGCACTTCATCAACACTGACCCCAACATTACAGCCTCCTCTGACCACACGCATCAACACTGACCCCAACATTACAGCCTCCTCTGACCACATGCATCAACACTGACCCCAACATTACAGCCTCCTCTGACCACATGCATCAACACTGACCCCAACATTACAGCCTCCTCGGACCACACGCATCAACACTGACCCCAACATTACAGCCTCCTCTGACCACACGCATCAACACTGACCCCAACATTACAGCCTCCTCTGACCACATGCATCAACACTGACCCCAACATTACAGCCTCCTCTGACCACACGCATCAACACTGACCCCAACATTACAGCCTCCTCTGACCACATGGATCAACACTGACCCCAACATTACAGCCTCCTCTGACCACATGGATCAACACTGACCCCAACATTACAGGCTCCTCTGACCACACACATCAACACTGACCCCAACATTACAGCCTCCTCTGACCACACGCATCAACACTGACCCCAACATTACAGCCTCCTCTGACCACATGCATCAACACTGACCCCAACATTACAGCCTCCTCTGACCACACGCATCAACACTGACCCCAACATTACAGCCTCCTCTGACCACATGGATCAACACTGACCCCAACATTACAGCCTCCTCTGACCACATGCATCAACACTGACCCCAACATTACAGCCTCCTCTGACCACACGCATCAACACTGACCCCAACATTACAGCCTCCTCTGACCACACGCATCAACACTGACCCCAACATTACAGCCTCCTCTGACCACATGCATCAACACTGACCCCAACATTACAGCCTCCTCTGACCACATGCATCAACACTGACCCCAACATTACAGCCTCCTCTGACCACATGGATCAACACTGACCCCAACATTACAGCCTCCTCTGACCACACGCATCAACACTGACCCCAACATTACAGCCTCCTCTGACCACATGGATCAACACTGACCCCAACATTACAGCCTCCTCTGACCACACGCATCAACACTGACCCCAACATTACAGCCTCCTCGGACCACATGCATCAACACTGACCCCAACATTACAGCCTCCTCTGACCACACGCATCAACACTGACCCCAACATTACAGCCTCCTCTGACCACATGCATCAACACTGACCCCAACATTACAGCCTCCTCTGACCACATGGATCAACACTGACCCCAACATTACAGCCTCCTCTGACCACACGCATCAACACTGACCCCAACATTACAGCCTCCTCTGACCACACACATCAACACTGACCCCAACATTACAGCCTCCTCGGACCACATGCATCAACACTGACCGCATTACAGCCTCCTCTGACCAGATGCATTAGAGCAGCGGTTCTCAAACTACGGGTCGCGACCCAAAGTGGGGTCGTGGGTAGGTGACAGTGGGGTCGCACATTGGCAAGTAAGTAAATTAAATCTATATACAATACAAATCTATTTTTTTTTAATGTTCTGGCAACATATTTTGGCTAAATATGCCTCGTTTTATAAATATGTATTGATAACATAGTGCTGTAATTCAACAGTCATTTCTAATAAATATGCATGATCAAGTTCAACAACGTGTGCTTTTATTTTGATATTCCTTAATTCCACGTTGAAATTACGCGATATAAGTGTGGGGTACAAAATAAATCCTAAATAAAATGGGGTCGTGGCATAAAAAAGTTTGAGAACCCCTGCATTAGAGGCTCCTCTGACCACATACAGTGTATGTGTAGCCTGATGATATTCAGAGCTCCTCCATCACCTTGCTTCACATTGTCTGTGGTTAACACAGTTTTCATCTGGGCGGCACATTTTCTTTGCACCTAAAAAAAACAAAGCTTTCTTTGCACCTAAAACGGATTTTGCAGATAATTTTTCAGGCTAGTCTAGCCATATTAGGATACAAGCATGTATAGGCCTACTCTTTTCACCCAAGGAGATTGGAAAGGCTGTAGCAACATAGCCAACGGTCAAAACATTTTGAGAGTTTTGGGTGTGTGGGTTTTTTCTGGTCTTGATCCAGTCTCTGAAAACGACTGCTCTCTGGGGGGGGGGGGGGGGGGGGGCAGGTGCTTCCTCTAATCACGGATGACTAGCTCATCTTTGATGAACTAACCCATCAGTCTTAGATGGAGCAGCTCTGTACCAAGCAGACAAGTCCAGACATGTCTGGCCTCCATAGGCCTCGACACTAACACGCCTAGACGAACCCACAGATGGCTAACTTGCACCTCGCTAGCAGGCTAATCAGTGACCAAACCTGAAAGCCTCTAAAGCCGCTAAGCTAACAGGATGCGATGGAAGGTAACTGATAAGGAAAACATTTTTGTTTTGAGAAAAGAGTTGAGAGAGGCACATTTTACTACTGTGATGTCTTGCCATCAAATCCTGGCATAATTTCTCGATGAGAGCGCAGGGTGTGATGAAGTCAAAAGAAAACAACGATTCTGATGAATGTATAGAATTCCTTCAAGCAATCTGAGAGTCGTCCTCAGGGACCGGCTCCAGGCTGCGCTAAAAGCACTGAGTGGCCCGTGATCCCAATTGACCCGTGCCAGGGAGTTAGAATAACACCATTAATGACAGGTTAGCTTGAGCAGGCCAGTGTGCGGGAGAAACCATGTTCATTAAAAAAAAAAATTAACAAGCCCCTGATTCTCTACAAATGGACCGGCCTGAATAAAACATATTAATGACACCTTCTACTGAATGAATAGAAGAGGCCTGGTACAAGTGGAGAGGAGCTGTTCTAATGCTATCCAGAGAGAATGCCATGGTTCACCTTTTGGACAGTTTGCCTGCATACTGTATAGTCGACCAGGCACTTGACCTATAGAGCACCTGTCACATTTGAACTTCTGATGACCTCAGCGGCCATGACAGGTACCAGGAAATGACCTCCATCCTTCTCCTGGACTGGCACTGGGTCGTAATGCAGCTTTAGTACTCTGTACGTCTGATATACTTAGTTGAATTCCATCTCAATTCATTATTGGATTTCTATTATTTAAATGAAATCTCTGCAATAACACTGAAATGCACTTTCTATTAGTCTTTCATGCTTTTTATGGTCTTTCCTTTCATATATTTTTGTAAAGCACTGCCTTTGTGTATGACAGGTGCTGTATAAAGTGAAATAAACTTGCCTCACCTTGCCTATATTATTCATTCTGTAAGTGCGTCCAGTCTGGCCGATTCCAGGTGTTATTATATTCCGGTCAACAGACCTGATTGCTTAGACCCTGCCTAGTAACGGACTCTGATATGCCCGGTTGGAATTCCAACCTGAGAAAGCACCAATCAGGGAAGACCAACCAGAACCCCGAATCTCAAAATAATTCAAAAGTAGGCTATGTGGGATGAGCAGCAGCTAGTGATTCTGAATCCAGGCAAGGATGAAGCACAACATTGGGCACAAAATCAGGTTCCTCACCACAGCACTGAAACAGGTAGATAATACTCGACTCTATGCAACCTTCTCTATCTCTCACTCTCTTTCTCACAGACACACGCACACTCACACGTACACGTACACATACCATTATACGTACACCGTCTCCAAGTTACCACATTTTCTCTCTTTAATAAAGCTGGTGGCCTTCTGAGGCAGGACAGATGACTATGTTACATGACTCGGGAGCATAGTCGAGATCGTGGGCTCTGGTGCAGTGCAATAAGGAGAGGCCTGGTATGGCTCATCAGTCACAGTCAGTGGTGACGGAGGTGACTGAACCACAAAGACTCGCTTTCAGAACCTCACAGTCCTAAATCTCTGACCCACAAAGCCATGGGACTGTTTCTATTAGGAGCCAGAAAGACTGACCACTTATTTTCATTTTCTTCAGCGGGATAGAGAAAGTGAGAGAGGAGTTCAGAGTCCAAGAGAACTAATGTAAAGGGGTGGGGGGGGGGGGGGGGGTGAGGGGGGCATACAATCGAGGTTACCCTAGTTGAGGGACTGCATCAACAATAAACTATAGCTACAAGTTACAGATGTAGCATCACAGAGATCCCTTTTACTGTGTGTTCTGCCTGCACCAGTATATTATTACTGTGTGTACTGCCTGCACCAGTATATTATTACTGTGTTCTGCCTGCACCAGTATATTATTACTGTGTACTGCATGAATCAGTATATTAGTACTGTGTACTGCATGAACCAGTATATTATTACTGTGTACTGCCTGCACCAGTATATTATTACTGTGTACTGCATGAATCAGTATATTAGTACTGTGTACTGCATGAACCAGTATATTATTACTGTGTACTGCCTGCACCAGTATATTATTACTGTGTACTGCATGAATCAGTATATTAGTACTGTGTACTGCATGAACCAGTATATTATTACTGTGTACTGCATGAATCAGTATATTAGTACTGTGTACTGCATGAACCAGTATATTATTACTGTGTACTGCATGAATCAGTATATTAGTACTGTGTACTGCCTGCACCAGTATATTATTACTGTGTACTGCATGAACCAGTATATTAGTACTGTGTACTGCATGAATCAGTATATTAGTACTGTGTACTGCATGAATCAGTATATTATTACTGTGTACTGCATGAATCAGTATATTAGTACTGTGTACTGCCTGCACCAGTATATTATTACTGTGTACTGCCTGCACCAGTATATTATTACTGTGTACTGCATGAATCAGTATATTAGTACTGTGTTCTGCATGAACCAGTATATTATTACTGTGTACTGCATGAATCAGTATATTAGTACTGTGTACTGTATGAACCAGTATATTATTACTGTGTACTGCATGAACCAGTATATTATTACTGTGTACTGCATGAATCAGTATATTAGTACTGTGTACTGCCTTAACCAGTATATTATTACTGTGTATGAACCAGTATATTATTACTGTGTACTGCATGAACCAGTATATTATTACTGTGTACTGCATGAACCAGTAGATTATTACTGTGTACTGCATGAACCAGTATATTAGTACTGTGTACTGCATTAACCAGTATATTATTACTGTGTACTGCATGAACCAGTATATTAGTACTGTGTACACCATGAACCAGTATATTAGTACTGTGTACTGCATGAATCAGTATATTAGTACTGTGTACTGCATGAATCAGTATATTAGTACTGTGTACTGCATGAACCAGTATATTATTACTGTGTACTGCATGAACCAGTATATTAGTACTGTGTACTGCATTAACCAGTATATTAGTACTGTGTACTGCATGAACCAGTATATTATTACTGTGTTCTGCCTGCACCAGTATATTATTACTGTGTACTGCATGAACCAGTATATTATTACTGTGTACTGCATGAACCAGTATATTATTACTGTGTTCTGCATGAACCAGTATATTATTACTGTGTATGAACCAGTATATTATTACTGTGTACTGCATTAACCAGTATATTATTACTGTGTACTGCATGAACCAGTATATTAGTACTGTGTACTGCATGAACCAGTATATTAGTACTGTGTACTGCATGAACCAGTATATTAGTACTGTGTACTGCATGAACCAGTAGATTATTACTGTGTACTGCATGAACCAGTATATTAGTACTGTGTACTGCATTAACCAGTATATTATTACTGTGTACTGCATGAACCAGTATATTAGTACTGTGTACACCATGAACCAGTATATTAGTACTGTGTACTGCATGAATCAGTATATTAGTACTGTGTACTGCATGAATCAGTATATTAGTACTGTGTACTGCATTAACCAGTATATTATTACTGTGTACTGCATGAACCAGTATATTATTACTGTGTACTGCATGAACCAGTATATTAGTACTGTGTACTGCATTAACCAGTATATTATTACTGTGTACTGCATTAACCAGTATATTAGTACTGTGTACTGCATGAACCAGTATATTATTACTGTGTACTGCATGAACCAGTATATTATTACTGTGTACTGCATTAACCAGTATATTAGTACTGTGTACTGCATGAACCAGTATATTATTACTGTGTTCTGCCTGCACCAGTATATTAGTACTGTGTACTGCATTAACCAGTATATTATTACTGTGTTCTGCATGAACCAGTATATTATTACTGTGTACTGCATGAACCAGTATATTATTACTGTGTACTGCATGAACCAGTATATTAGTACTGTGTACTGCATTAACCAGTATATTATTACTGTGTTCTGCATGAACCAGTATATTATTACTGTGTACTGCATGAACCAGTATATTAGTACTGTGTACTGCATTAATCAGTATATTATTACTGTGTACTGCCTGCACCAGTATATTATTACTGTGTACTGCATTAACCAGTATATTATTACTGTGTACTGCATGAACCAGTATATTAGTACTGTGTACTGCCTGCACCAGTATATTATTACTGTGTACTGCATGAACCAGTATATTAGTACTGTGTACTGCATGAATCAGTATATTAGTACTGTGTACTGCATGAATCAGTATATTAGTACTGTGTACTGCATGAATCAGTATATTAGTACTGTGTACTGCATGAATCAGTATATTAGTACTGTGTACTGCATGAATCAGTATATTAGTACTGTGTACTGCATGAACCAGTATATTATTACTGTGTACTGCATGAACCAGTATATTATTACTGTGTACTGCATGAACCAGTATATTATTACTGTGTACTGCATTAACCAGTATATTATTACTGTGTACTGCATGAATCAGTATATTAGTACTGTGTACTGCATTAACCAGTATATTAGTACTGTGTACTGCATTAACCAGTATATTAGTACTGTGTACTGCATGAACCAGTATATTATTACTGTGTACTGCATGAACCAGTATATTATTACTGTGTACTGCCTGCACCAGTATATTAGTACTGTGTACTGCATGAATCAGTATATTATTACTGTGTACTGCATGAACCAGTATATTATTACTGTGTACTGCATGAACCAGTATATTAGTACTGTGTACTGCATGAATCAGTATATTAGTACTGTGTACTGCATGAATCAGTATATTAGTACTGTGTACTGCATGAATCAGTATATTAGTACTGTGTTCTGCATGAACCAGTATATTATTACTGTGTACTGCATGAATCAGTATATTAGTACTGTGTACTGTATGAACCAGTATATTATTACTGTGTACTGCATTAACCAGTATATTATTACTGTGTACTGCATGAATCAGTATATTAGTACTGTGTACTGCATTAACCAGTATATTAGTACTGTGTACTGCATTAACCAGTATATTATTACTGTGTACTGCATGAACCAGTATATTAGTACTGTGTACTGCCTTAACCAGTATATTATTACTGTGTACTGCATGAATCAGTATATTAGTACTGTGTACTGCATGAATCAGTATATTAGTACTGTGTACTGCATTAACCAGTATATTATTACTGTGTACTGCATGAACCAGTATATTATTACTGTGTACTGCATGAACCAGTATATTATTACTGTGTACTGCATGAATCAGTATATTAGTACTGTGTACTGTATGAACCAGTATATTATTACTGTGTACTGCATTAACCAGTATATTATTACTGTGTACTGCATGAACCAGTATATTATTACTGTGTACTGTATGAACCAGTATATTATTACTGTGTATGAACCAGTATATTATTACTGTGTACTGCATGAACCAGTATATTATTACTGTGTACTGCATGAATCAGTATATTATTACTGTGTACTGCATGAACCAGTAGATTATTACTGTGTACTGCATGAACCAGTATATTATTACTGTGTACTGCATGAATCAGTATATTATTACTGTGTACTGCATGAACCAGTAGATTATTACTGTGTACACCATGAACCAGTATATTATTACTGTGTACTGCATGAACCAGTATATTATTACTGTGTACTGCATGAACCAGTATATTATTACTGTGTACTGCATGAATCAGTATATTATTACTGTGTACTGCATGAACCAGTAGATTATTACTGTGTACACCATGAACCAGTATATTATTACTGTGTACTGCATGAATCAGTATATTATTACTGTGTACACCATGAATCAGTATATTATTACTGTGTACACCATGAACCAGTAGATTATTACTGTGTACTGCATGAACCAGTAGATTATTACTGTGTACACCATGAACCAGTAGATTATTACTGTGTACTGCATGAACCAGTAGATTATTACTGTGTACACCATGAACCCATAGATTTATTATATATTACTGCACTTTGACTGTTGCACTTTTGTTCTACATATTGTTTCGAAAATTCAGATTTTCTATTTTTTTATCCACTTTTTCTCCCCATTTTCTATTTTTCCCTCATCCCAATTTCGTATTTCCAATTCTTCCCTCCCCTGTCTTGAACGTTGCTAGACTATGCCTCCCACTGGTCGGCTGTAGTGAGGATAGAAGCCTTGCATCACGTGTCCCCTCCGGTACGCGTGACCGCAGCAGCTCGAACTCTCAGTGGCGAGGAGTAACGCGTGGGAGGCTCACGCTGCCCCCGCTACTTCCTGTTTCCGCCGCCCCGGCGTCACCCAACCGACCTGTAGGAGTCGCTGTCCACAATGTCCAATCCCCACCCACCGGCTTTCCCACCCTCTAACACTGCCAATTGTGTTAGTATGACGGCCGGCCAAGCCGGTAGCAACGCCGAGAGCTGGGCTCGATACCAGCATCTCCTGCGTTAGTGGCGAGCGCCTTGCCCACTGCGCCACTCAGCCGCCCCCAAAATTCAGATTTTCTGAACAAGTTATGCCGTTCCACTTTACAACATGAGATACGCAACTACAGTATGCTGACGCAGAACAGCTGGACCACTATGAAAGCAGCCGCTGTCATGTCTTTGTTAATGCAAGGCTCCACTGAACATCTGAGCATCACTCAGTTAAAATTGTCTTCCTTTTGATGAAAACATTTAAAAAGGTGATGTCTTCTATACAAACAGTAGCGTCAATGCTCTGCTTCATGTTTCTAATTGCTTCATTTGAGGAGTTCTCAAACGTGATCCCCCCCACCTCCCTCCCTCCCTTCCTACCCGCTGATGATATTCTGAGCGAGTTGACCTTGTCACATTGTCACCATGGTGGAAAAACTCAGTCAAGGATGTCTGTCTGGAGTCAAGTGGTTAATGTTCTGCTACTGTCACACATGCTTTCCTGCAGCATGTGTGTAACAGGCATGTTCCTGCTGCGTCTGCTGTCGCCATGGTGACATCTGAATCTGAATCATACATAATTGATCTAGTTTCCATACTTTACTTTGCCCCATTACTCATATAACACACAATATGTGTTCTTATTCTGTCCCACAGAACCCATCTCTCCACACAGATTATCCTGCCACATGAACCCCCTCACCACACACACACACACACACACACACACACACACACACACACACACACACACACACACACACACACACACACACACACACACACACACACACACACACACACACACACACACACACACACACACACACACACACACACACACACACACACACACACACACACACACACACACGTTGACTAAGAACACCTTCTCTGTGTGTGTGTGTGTGTGTGTGTGTGTGTGTCTGTGTGAGATACCGTATCAGAGCTTACAGGTTCATATCACTGTTAAGTAGCCATAGGGAAGTAACTGTGTGTGTGTGTGTGTGTGTGTGTGTGTGTGTGTGTGTGTGTGTGTGGAAGGGGGGGGGGGGGGTTGTACTGTACACCACAATAGGCTCAATCTGTCATCTATGGACTTGCATGCACACACACACACACACACACACACACACACACACACACACACACACACACACACACACACACACACACACACACACACACACACACACACACACACACACACACACACACACACACACACACACACACACACAATTTATGGGTGTATCGGGTGCCACTACATTCCCTGAATAATTCAGAGGCCCCTCAGTGCCACAAAGCCGCAACCAGATTCCTTTACCTCTCTGCTGCACCATTCATTATTAATGACCCCAGGATGGAGAGAAGGCATGAGGGCATGAGAGAGATAGGGATGGAGAGAGAGAGAGAGAGGGATGGAGAGAGAGAGAGAGAGAGAGAGAGAGAGAGAGATGAAAAGCTTTGGGGAGAGATGGGGGGACAGGGTTTGTCTTCTCTCATGCTTCAGGTCAGATGAAGAGAGGTCGTTGAGTCGTCCTCAAAGTGTCTGTGTGTGAATGTGTGTGTTCATGCCAAGGCTGTAGCGCGAGTCCCGCTCTCCGTCTCGAAAGACCACATCTATGAAAGCCTCTGTGTTTTCTTAATCCATGACCTAATTTATCTTGGCCTTGGTCTTGGTCTAGTCCCGGATATTGTGTATAAAGTATAAATGTTCTTGCCAGCGACCAACACAAATAACCTCAAAGAATTACTGTATGTGGAAGACACGATGCATTCTTGCCATTGTACTCCCTGCTCAAGCTGCTCTGTTGCTAAGAAATAATACTGGGTTCAATTTGAGTAATTCTCTGAAAGCCCTGCTCATTATGTTGGTATTGAATAACACTTTGTCTTGATTTAGACATGACCCCCCCTGACCTCTTTCACTCTTGGTCTTGACAAAACAAGGCCCGGTCTTGGACTTGGACTTGAGGTGGACTTGGCCTTGACTCCCTTTAGTTATTCCAGGGTAGATTCGCTGGACGTCACGTATGCTCTTGTTCAGCAACGCCCTGCTTCACACTCACACAGCTCCACACATTCACACCTGGGAGCCGCCCAGCACACAACCACAGGCTGACACTGTTGGCCACTGAGCAACTCCACTGGAGCA
The DNA here is from genome assembly GCF_963971535.1 of Notolepis coatsorum. Taxonomy (NCBI): domain Eukaryota; kingdom Metazoa; phylum Chordata; class Actinopteri; order Aulopiformes; family Paralepididae; genus Notolepis; species Notolepis coatsorum. The sequence goes on along the minus strand of NC_140169.1, from coordinate 103,693,052 downwards.
GTTGTAGGGATACATGCCTTGCTCAAGGGCACTTATACAGTGAGCACATAATTAATTCACTTCCTCATCCAGATTCAAACCCAGGAGGAGAAAATATGAGAAGCACTCACAGTTTCATTGTGCGTATAAAAATTGTATTTCAGAACAGCAGATGCAAATGGACTCAAAAATATCAAGTGCATCCAATAGCTTATGTTGTGACAAATAACAGTCAATCTGAGGTTCAACAGAAGAACCATTATACAACAATAGTCATCTGAATGTCTTCGCGCTTTCAGTCCGAGGGTCATTCTTTGGCACTGCAGAATAAAAAAAAGAGGTGTGATGTTTGCTGACATCGTATTTGTCTAGGACGTTTTTGTCAGTGAGTTACTATTTCAAGAAGCCATCAGATTGGACGCACACACACACACTCCTGACTAGTAGGGTTGATTTGATCAGCTTCAAGGGGGTTTAGGGTACTTAATGTCTAGGAGACATGGCCGTCTAGGAAAAGGGAGATTCATTTTGCGATAACAATGGGGCACACCTTCTTAGAAGTACATCTCCCCATGTAA
>NC_140169.1:103672495-103689995 GCF_963971535.1 Notolepis coatsorum | reverse complement strand
GGCTCTCTCTAATTTGGAACAACTCCTGAATGCAACTTGGAAGTAGGTATGTGTGTGTGTCTCTTTGTGTGTGTTATCGGGGCCCTACCCTCAGGGAACAGGGCCTCCCTGGTGTCCACAGTGATAGCGATCTCTTCGTCAGTGATCCCATCCTCCGTGGACAGAGGAGCCGGGGAGGCCGAGGGGTGGCGAGGAGGGAGAGGAGAGGAGGCAGAGGGAGTTATCTGGGGGAGAGAGGGAGAGGGGGGTCGGTTCTCCTCATCATCCTCTCCGTGGTCCTTTTTGGGCGGGTTCTCTGCTCTCCTCCTGTTGCCCTGGCACTCTGTGGCCTGTGGTTGGCTCCTCAGAGGCTTGCCCGACTGCTTAGGGGCCTTCTCATTGGCTGGCTCATTCTTAAAAAACACATGGTTGATTGGCTGTCAGTGCACAGTTGAGATTATTCTGGAACAGCATAGTCATAGCATTGTCATAGTCATGGATAGTCTCATTGGTTTGGTACTGGTGATTATACTGTCAGATCTGGTAGAATAGTAGCAGAAATACATTTTAAATGCTCCACTTTAAATCATTCTAAATTCTAGACTTGGTCTATCTTTGAGTCCCTTTGAGTCAATTTTCCCTAAAAGGATTTGCAGAAAGGACCCAGGAATGCATTGTCCTTAACTAAACACATCCCGCCAATACTCATCAGTTAAAATATTCAAATCCATTTCAGGTCTATGTGCTCTATAATTGTGTCAGTACTGTACCTGGTGAGTCTTGGGTCCAGCGTTGCTCTTCTCTCTCCATGTGTTCTTACTGGGTAAACTCCACTCACTGCCCTCCAACTTCTGTTACATGAACACAGGTACATGGACTGCATTTATATAGCACTTTTATCCAAAGCACTTTACAATTTGTTCCTCACGTTTCACCCGTTCACTCACACATTCACACACCGACGGCGGAGGCGACCGTGCAAGGTGCCAATCGGGAGCGGTTAGGGGTTAAGTGTCTTGCTCAAGGCCACTTCGACACGCTGCCCGGGAGGAGCGGGAATTGAACAGGGAACCTCCGGATTACCAGGCGCCTGCTCTACCTTCCAAGCGACTGTCGCCCCAGGTACATTTACTTGTGGGTGTAGACTGCTTGGACTAAAAGAACCTCAGCATACGTCCACATAGGCATGTCTGCTCACCACTACATGTTTCTATCAGCATGCACGCTGATCAAAGGACATTGGTCGATCAAAGAGCGGCTAGGCCTGCTGGACTATAAAAAGCAAAGGACTGCGGACTGTCTGTCCACATAGTGTATGTGCCCTGTACTGTCTGTCCACATAGTGTATGTGCCCTGTACTGTCTGTCCACATAGTGTATGTGCCCTGTACTGTCAAGTTCAAGTTCAAGTTCTTTAATAGTTGTCATACAGAAGTACAGAATACTTTCATACAAAATGCTTCTTACTGTTACGCTCCAGAGACTGTGCTAGACAAGATAGTATCAAATAACATAATATAGCATGTAATTTAGAAGAAGAAAAATGAGGTCACAGTGTTCGGTATAGACATATGTACAATGTTCTGAGTTACCATATAATATACAATACTATGCAGTGTACTAATGTACAGTACTATCTAGTGCAAAGCAGAAATGGGATGAGGTACAATTTTAGGTACAATTTACAGTAAGGTGTACGAGTTGTAGTGCAATCCTTCATCAATAAATATAAAGTGTGGGGAGTGGGTGCTACAGTGTGTTTGTTTAAAGTGGGTGTGTGCTATAAAGTGTGTGGAGTGGGTGCTACAGTGTGTTTGTTTAAAGTGAGTGTGTGCGTGTGGATGTGTGTGCTATGTGCGTTTGGTGGTTGTTGTTGTGTAGTGTTCATTCATTGTTCGTTTAGCAGCCTGATGGCCTGGGGATAGAAGCTTCTTCTGAGTCTTTCTGTGCTCGCCTTGAGACTCCGGTATCGCTTGCCTGACCGCAGCAGTTCAAAGAGGCAGTTGTTCGGGTGACTGGAGTCTTTAATGATTCTCTTAGCCTTGCCCTTGCAACGCTTGTTGTAAATGTTCTGGAGGATGGGGAGCCCCCCTCCAATTGTGCGTTCGGCTGAACGTGTCACTCTTTGTAGTCTGCTTCGGTCTTGTGCAGTGCTATTCCCAAACCAGGAGGTGATGTTGCCGGTCAAGATGCTCTCTATTGTACATGAGTAGAAGTTCTTAAGGATCTTCTGACTGACTTGGAACTTCCTTAGGCGCCTGAGGAAGTAGAGGCGTTGTCGTGCCTTCTTCACAACACTGTCAATGTGTGTGGTCCATGTCAAGTCCTCGGATATGTAGGCTCCGAGGTACTTAAAGCTGTTGACTCTCTCAACCGGTGCCCCGTCGATGCTGAGGGGGCTGTAGTCCTTGACCCCCGACCTCCTGAAGTCCACAATCATCTCCTTTGTTTTGCTGACGTTCAGGGAGAGGCTGTTTTCCTGGCACCATCCCGCCAGGACCTTGACCTCTTCCAGGTAGGCCCTCTCGTCGTTGGCAGAGATCAGGCCCACCACCACTGTGTCGTCAGCAAATTTGATGATTGTATTGCTACTCCGCTGAGCCACACAGTCGTGTGTGTACAGGGAGTAGAGGAGGGGACTCAGAACACAGCCCTGGGGGGCCCCTATGTTGAGGGTGATGGATGAGGAGGTGCAGTTGCCTGCTCTCACCACCTGGGGTCTGCCAGTCAGGAAGTCCAAGACCCACTGGCAGAGGTCATAGCCCAAGCCCAGGTCCCTGAGCTTGGCTATGAGTATGGAGGGGACTATGGTATTGAATGCCGAGCTGTAGTCGATGAATAGCATTCTCACATAGTTCCCCTGCCTCTTGTCCAGGTGTGATGCTGCTGTGTGCAGCACATGGGCTATGGCGTCCTCCGTGGACCTGTTGGGGCGGTATGCAAATTGCAGGGGGTCCATGTTGATGGGGAGGGAGGAGCAGATGTAGCCCTTTACTAGCTTCTCAAAGCACTTCATGGCTATGGAGGTGAGAGCTACAGGGCGGTAGTCGTTGAGGCAAGCAGGCTTGGATTTTTTGGGTACAGGGATAATAGTGGACTTCTTCAGGCAGGTGGGGATGACAGCCTGTTCTAAGGACAGGTTAAATATGTCAGTGAATACTGGGGCCAGTTGGTCGGCACAGACTTTTAGGACGCGGCCGGGGATGCCGTCCGGACCTGCTGCCTTCCTGATATTCACTTTTTTAAAGGTCCGCCTCACCTCATGCTCTGTTACCCTGAACACTGCGCCTCCATCAGCAGCCGACCCCCCCCCCCCCCCCCCCCATTGCCGTGGCTTGTGAGCTGGTGTTGTTATTACCAGCATCAAACCTCGCATAGAAGGTATTGAGGTCATTTGCTAAGGAGATGTCACTGTTCAGTTTGAGGGAGGCGCCTTTGTAGTCTGTCATCGTTTTGAGCCCCTGCCACATAGCTCTAGAGTCAGCTTGTTCAAACTGGAGTTCAATTTTATCCCTGTAGCGCCGTTTGGCCTCTGACACTGTCCTCCTTACGTTGTATCGCGCCACCTTGTGGTCATTCATGTTGCCTGCCACTAGGCCGTCGTTGTATGCTTTGGTGCGCTCTCTCAGAGCTTCACGGACGGATTTGTCTACCCAGGGTTTTTGATTTGGGTAAACTCTCATTTTGGTAGTGGGGATTGTTTCTTCCACCCTAGTACAAACATAGTCCAGCACTGTCTCCGTGTAGACATTAATGTTATCTGTGTCGCGGAACACATTCCAGTCTGTGCAGTGAAACACAGACCGGAGCGTCTCCTCTGACGTCAAATCCCATTTCTGCACCTCTCGCGAGACTACAGGAGTACTTTTAATTCTCTGTTTGTACTTTGGTGAAAGAAAGATTGACGCGTGATCTGATTTACCAAAGCCACTATCAGAATGAGCCTTGTAGCCACCTTTAAATTGCGTGTAACAGTGATCTAGGATGTTACCGCCTCTGGTGTTGCAAGTCACATGCTGATAGAAGTCAGGTAATACCTTTCTCAGATTGGCGCTGTTGAAATCGCCCAGCACCAAAATGGCGGCGTTAACGTTCGTCGCTTGTATTCTATTTACCTCGTCGTGGAGTCTGGAGAGCGCGGCGTTGTTGCTGGCTTGCGGTGGAATATACACTCCGATCAGGATGATCGCCGTTAACTCCCTCGGGAGGAAGAAAGGACGACACTTGATGGTTATATATTCCAGGTCTGGGGAGCAGTGGTTGGATAATTCCTTCACGTTAGTTGGATCGCTCCAATTTTTGTTAAACATGAAGGCAATACCTCCTCCACGTTGTTTACCGGACTCTGATGTCCGATCCTTGCGATGGATAAAGAAGTGATCGGCTGGTTGAATTGCGTGGTCTGTACTGTCTGTCCACATAGTGTATGTGCCCTGTACTGTCTGTCCACATAGTGTATGTGCCCTGTACTGTCTGTCCACATAGTGTATGTGCCCTGTACTGTCTGTCCACATAGTGTATGTGCCCTGTACTGTCTGTCCACATAGTGTATGTGCCCTGTACTGTCTGTCCACATAGTGTATGTGCCCGGTACTGTCTGTCCACATAGTGTATGTGCCCTGTACTGTCTGTCCACATAGTGTATGTGCCCTGTACTGTCTGTCCACATAGTGTATGTGCCCTGTACTGTCTGTCCACATAGTGTATGTGCCCTGTACTGTCTGTCCACATAGTGTATGTGCCCTGTACTTCTAGACTATGTGGAAGCCTTAAGTACTGTAGCTATTCTTCACAGTATACCTTAATGAACTGTTTTCTACCTTAAGTAACTATTCTTCATATATACCTTAAGTAACTATTCTTTCTATATACCTTAAGCAGCTATTCTTCCTATATACCTTAAGCAGCTATTCTTCCTATATACCTTAAGCAGCTATTCTTCCTATATACCTTAAGCAGCTATTCTTCCTATATACCTTAAGTAGCTATTCTTCCTATATACTTTAAGCAGCTATTCTTCCTATATACTTTAAGTAACTATTCTTCATATATACCTTAAGTAGCTATTCTTCATATATACATTAAGCAGCTATTCTTCCTATATACCTTAAGCAGCTATTCTTCCTATATACCTTAAGTAACTATTCTTCCTATATACCTTAAGCAGCTATTCTTCATATATACCTTAAGCAGCTATTCTTCCTATATACCTTAAGCAGCTATTCTTCCTATATACCTTAAGTAACTATTCTTCCTATATACCTTAAGCAGCTATTCTTCCTATATACCTTAAGCAGCTATTCTTCCTATATACCTTAAGCAGCTATTCTTCCTATATACCTTAAGCAGCTATTATTCCTATATACCTTAAGCAGCTATTCTTCCTATATACCTTAAGCAGCTATTCTTCCTATATACATTGAGCAGCTATTCTTCATATATACCTTAAGCAGCTATTCTTCCTATATACCTTAAGTAACTATTCTTCCTATATACCTTAAGCAGCTATTCTTCCTATATACCTTAAGCAGCTATTCTTCCTATATACCTTAAGCAGCTATTCTTCCTATATACCTTAAGCAGCTATTCTTCCTATATACCTTAAGCAGCTATTCTTCCTATATACCTTAAGCAGCTATTCTTCCTATATACCTTAAGCAGCTATTCTTCCTATATACTTTAAGTAACTATTCTTCCTATATACCTTGTTGGCTTTGGCTCCTTTCTGGCCCCTGCTGAACTTGTTGAGCAGCAGGTGGTAGGAGGCCATGATGGCGGACGGTCGGTTGGTGGTGAGTGTGTGGATGACATCAGAGAGAGAGTAGCCCAGGGTCTCCGTCATGTAAGCCAGCACCGATGAGTTCAAGTCCTCAGGATTCAACCTGCAGGATAATGAGAGAGAGAGAGAGTGAGAGAGAGTGAGAGAGAGAGAGTGAGAGAGAGAGAGAGAGAGAGAGAGAGAGCTTTTTTGTTTTGTTGAATCAACTACAAAGGTGTGATGTCATCTATATTTAATCTTCACTATCTCAAATGAGTTGATTTGATTTGAGTTGAAAAAAATCCAAAAGGCTAAGACAACATTTATTTTACAGTGTACAGTACAATACATACGCGACTTGCTTATGTACAATGTCACAATGGCTGCTGGCCCATTGAAGGGTATTGAGTGGTTGAATTCTAAGATGGAATTCATATCGGCCTGAAAGGACTTTGTGACCAAAAGGTGTGTGTGTGTGTGTGTGTGTGTGTGTCTGTGTGTCTGTGTGTGTGTGTGTGTGTGTGTGTGTGTGTGTGTGTGTGTGTGTGTGTGTGTGTGTGTGTGTGTGTGTGTGTGTGTGTGTGTGTGTGTGTGTGTGTGTGTGTGCGCGCGCGCGTGCGTGCATGCGTTTTTGCTGCTGATTGGATACCATCCTGGCAGCTTAAAGCCAGTTGCTCAATCACACATGCAGCCTGACGGTTGCTAGAAGAGATTGTGTGTAAACAGAGTCTTTTCACGTTCCACCATTCTTTGATCTTTAGTTTGTACTAGTATTCATTGTTAGAGTAGTCTTTTGGTTTAAACACAGGCATTGGTGTCTGTTTGCACTTATGTTGCGTCCCGTTGAGCCAGGGTCGTAACAGGAGGTAAGTGAGTCCGCCAGTGCATTGAGCCCAGTACCCTGCGTTTTACTGAATGGAGAGAAGTAACATGAGACAGCAGTATATGAGATAGTATAGAGTGACTCAGCAGCCATCTACCTGTTCTTATGGGAGAGTGTGTGTAGCTGTTTCTTGGTGTAGCCTTCGTTGATCCACCTTTCCTCCATGGCAGCTCTGATGCTGGGTCTTTTAGCAGGGTCTGGCACCAGGAGAGACAGCACAAACCCCACCGCACCTGCAGGGGGGAGGGAGGGAGGGAGGGAGAGAGAGGAGACAGAGAGAGAGAGAGAGAGAGAGAGAGAGAGAGAGAGAGAGAGAGAGAGAGAGAGAGAGAGAGAGAGAGAGAGAGAGAGAGAGAGAGAGAGAGAGAGAGAGAGAGAGGGAGAGAGAGAGAGAGAGAGAGAGAGAGAGAGAGAGAGAGAGAGAGAGAGAGAGAGAGAGAGAGAGAGAGAGAGAGAGAGAGAGAGAGAGAGAGAGAGAGAGAGAGAGAGAGAGAGAGAGAGAGAGAGAGAGAGAGACGGAGGGGCAATATATTGATATGTTCAGTTGTTCAATTAAGTGAGACTTCAATTCAATTGTAAGACAAACACATTCAGAATCACATTTTACTTGACTTAATAAAAATACGAATAAGATTGAAATGTCCTTTCAGGCCGATATGAATTCCATCTTAGAATTCAAGCACTCAATAGCCTTCAATGGGCCAGCAGCCATTGTGACATTGTACACCTGAATCACTGAAAGTGCCGGATGAACTTCATGAACCTGAGTGTGAGAGTGAAGAAGGAGAGGAAAGACTAGCCCATGTCTGGCTGTGACATGGCACCGTCATTGTGCCAGGGTGCCAGGGTTGGTAGTTTGACTCCTGATAGGTCAACCCTGATAAACTGTGTAGTCTGGAGCAGCAGACAGTGTTACAGACCTAACAGTCATGAGTGTCCCACTCCAAGTGCAGCTATCAGTAGAGTAGCCCTTCTTGTACAGGGCCAAGTGAAGATTAGTGGGATTAGAGCCCATCGAGGGTGATATTGGTTCATTTGAATCTATAGAAATCATCTCTGATTTTTCAGAGCAGAGGAGACAGTTCTGGTGGGATTCGATCCCAGGCCAGGGGTACTGTATGTCTCTCTGGAGATCTCTGATTTGTAGTGCTTTTATTAATCAAGCTTTTATTCATTGAATGAAATCTTTTTGCATATTCCGCTGAGAAACATGCATGTCCGTATTTCACTAAAAGGTTGAGTGCTGGGTCAACCATGTTACACCCCTGGAGCAGGTATGGGATTTTGGTTTACCCAGGGAAGGTTCACTGAGGTGGACACTCTTTCAGCAACGCCCTGCTTAAGTGCCTTGCTCAAGGCCACTTCAGCGGTTGATATTGAGGGATGGGAGCAGGGCTTGACATTAACTTTTTGGCTCACCAGCCACTGTGGCTAGTGGTTTTCCAAAGTCACTAGTCACTCAGCATTTTCACCAGCCAAAAATCACACACACACTCTATCCAAATATCCAGTTCGTTTTTATAGTGTAAAGAGAGAGATACTCTGAACGGTGATGCTGCACGGTCTACCCGCCGAAGTGGCTGGTAATAGTCTATGGTTTTGCTAGTCTATCAGTGAGCTGGATGCAATCCTATCTTGAGGGGAGGGAACAGATGGTGGAGGTAAACGGTACCCCCCCCCCCCCCTCCCAGTGAGCTGTGGTGTTCCACAAGGAAGCATACTAGGACCGCTACTGTTCCTAATTTATGCAAATTACATGTCGTCAGCTTGTGACTGCAACTTGTTCCTGTTTGCGGACGACTCAGCCCTGCTGGTCTCTGACAAGAACAAGTTACAGGTTGAAAAAACCCTCAGCTCGGAACTAGGCAGAATCTGCATATGGCTCGCTGATAACAAACTATCATTACACATGGGCAAAACAGAGTCCATTCTCTTCGGTTCAAATAACAAACTCAGCAAGACCGACGGCTTCTCAGTTACAGTGGGTGACAATATTGTCACAAGGAAAGATGAAATTACTTACCTGGGTTCCATCCTAGAGGCAAATATTTCCTGTGACAAAATGGCATCCAATGTAATCAAAAAAGTCAACAAACGAACAAGATTCTTGTACCGGATCTCCTCTCTGGTAAACAAGAATACCCTGAAGACTCTGGCAGGAGCACTCATTCAAGGGTACTACGACTATGCTTGCACCTCATGGTACCAAAGCACCTCAAAGGTGCTAAAGACAAAATTACAAACATCTCAAAACAAACTGGTCAGACTACTGCTTGATCTTATAGAACCCACCTCACCCCTGCCCACTTTGACAACCTAGGATGGCTTAGAGTAGACGATAGAGTACAGCAACTTGCAATGGGCCTGTTCTACAAGATACACTACACGACCAAGGTACCCATGTACATGTCAAAATACTTCCCAAAGGTCAGTGAATACCACGATCACAACACCAGAGGGAGCTCCACAAATCATTTTAAACCCAGATTCGGCTCAAACAAGGGACTAAACACGTTTCGCAATTATGCCACATCAATGTGGAACGCCCTACCCAAAGCTGTAAAGGAATGTGAATCACTACCCACTTTCAAAACCACTCTCAAAGAACACATACGGGAGACTGCAATTCGAAACTGGCCCCTGTAAATGTCCTAACCCAACCCCCTCCAATGTACAGTAAATTACCAAGTATGGTTTTGTCAATATTCCAATGTACAGTTTTGCTTGTACAGTTGAACAGTGTGTCCCCCCCCCCCCCCACCCCACCCACCCAACCACCTCCAATGTACAGTTTTTACGTCAAATGTATATACTCCCTTTTCTGGACTCTTTTTGTATCACAAACAGTACTGTATTTGCAAATCTGGTATGTCATAAATGTATAGATGTAGCAGTACTGTCTATCTGTATGTCATGTATGTCATATATGTCCTGATGAATTGAAAATGGGGGACCCTGATGTAAACAAGACGAAAGTATTTCTCTGGTCTGCATCCCCTTAACAATTGTGTGTATTGTACCCATTCTGCAATCTGTTAATAAAGTTTTCAATCAATCAATCAATCAATCAATCAATCAATCAATCAATCAATCAATCAATCAAGAGTGACAGAGTTACGCGCCACTGCGGAATTCTACCCGCATTTGGCGAGTGGCGGGTGTTAATGTCAAGCCCTGGATGGGAGAGAGCATTATTAATTTACTTCCCCATCCGGATCCTTCCTGCTGGTCCGGGGGATCGAACCAGCCACCTTCCGGTGACAAGCCCTCTTCCCTAACCCATAGGCCACCGCTATCCTCCTATCTTACTCAGCTAGCCCTGTAGTGGACCCGAGGCCGGGCGCAATGCCAATGATATAGTGTCTCAGACGCCTGGCGGTAATACGTACAGCACTGTCCCTATCTGATCTCAGCACCGCTTCAGAGTATCGGAGCCTGTATTTGTTATTGTCACGGTAACATGAGCTGCGTTTGTTTGCTGTGACATTTGGCACTGTGACAAATTAATGGAATGACCCTAGATTGATTCTAGAATGACTCAGAGAGAGAGGGGGGGGGGGGGGGGGGGGGGTGAAGTAGTCTCGGAGGAGTCTGTCTGAATGATACCTGGTATGGAAACAGTGACACAAGGTCTTAATCTTTCCGTCTCAACAGGTCACTGGTCTCAGTGGTCTGTAGCCTAAAGAGTCAGCATTGAGCAAGTGGCAAAGGAGATCAGAAATAGGGAGCATTAGTTGAGACCAGGGGGCTGATTTGACAAGATGTAGCGAGGAGGAATTGAAGGGAAGTCAATTGTTATTTACCCTCACATCACTTTCCCCTAAAACCGTGTTGACTCAACCACACAATTACATGGAATAAACAGGTCATTTAGTGGTTTTACGCGGTCCTCATTCCATTGGGCAGACAGTGAGGACATTGTAGACTCTAGATCATGTACTTCACCGACGTAACGGCTGAGTCCACACAGTCCTCGTTCCTAACAGCCCAAGATCTGAGTTAGTGCATCTTTGAAATGTGACATTTTGACGTGTATTACATCATTTATGGTGAAAAGGCGGATGCCGGCCCCTACCCCTCTGTGTATTCCCAACCCCCCATCCCCCAACGCTGCATTAGTAGTACTGCAAGATTTTCTAAATAATTCCTCTAAGAGGTGGAGCCACTTTGTAGATGTGTAGAAATGTAGACTTGTATAATGTGTAGGTGTCATTCATGCTAGCAAGGACTATAACTTTATCTCCTATAGGTTTAAACCTGTACTACTGTACTGACCCAGGTTGGAAAGGCACCAGCAGCACTACTGGCCAAGTTAAACCATAAGTGTGCATTTGCTTTTAGTTTAACCGACTTCTCAGAACTCTATTACACCGTTATGGTGTGATACAGTACTGTATCTGTATGTCATGTATGTCATAAATGTCTTGATGAATTGAAAATGGGGGACCCTGATGTAAACAAGACAAAAGTATTTTTCTGGTCTGCATCCTCTTAGCAGTTGTTTGTATTGAGCCGTACTGTATTGTACCCATTCTGCAATCTGTTAATAAAGTTTTCAATCAATCAATCAATCAATCAATCAATCAATCAATCAATCAATCAATCAATCAATCAATCAATCAATCAATCAATCAATCAATCATTCAATACCTTTGCTGATGTCACTGGGGATACTGCTGATGTCTCCGTTGACCATCTTCAGGTGGAGCTGTTTGATGTTGAAAGGCTCCACCGTGAAGGGTAGGGTCCCTGTCAGCATGGCGAACATACTCACACCCCTGTACACACACACACACATGCACGCACACACACACACACGCGCGCACGCACGCACACACACACACACACACACACAGACACACACACACACACACACACACACACACACACACACACACACACACACACACACACACACACACACACACACACACACACACACACACACACACACACACACACACACACACACACACACACACACACACACACACACACACACACACACACACACACACACACACACACACACACACACGCGCGCACATAATGCAACACGTAATGCAATCAAAGTAGGTATAGGCTATATATGCATATTTCAACATGTCCTTGTATAAACTTACACGGACCAGACGTCGACTTTGGGTCCGTACTTCCTGTGTGCTAGAAGTTCAGGTGCAGCGTAGGCAGGGCTTCCACACTGGGTGTTGAGCAGCTCCAGAGATAAAGACTCCCCCTTCAGCGTGTTGCTGAGACCAAAATCTGGATGGAGGGGCATTGGTGCATGATGAATTTGCTGTTACTTTACCTGAACAAGTCTGTCAAAAGTCTTATGATAATGGTTGGTTTAGTAGATTTGGCCATTAAAGCAATGCCAAACATTACCCCAGGAGAGGTGTTTTTGGCCAATAGCTAGGCTAGCTGGTCCATATCCACTTCCATTCATTTGTGCTAAGTTAGGCTACTTGCAGCCGGATAGCTTCTGCTAAACGCACAGAGAGGAAACTGGTATCTATCTTCTTGTCTGACTCTGGTGAAGACGGTAAGCGCACTTCCAAAATGTGGAATTTCAGAAATGCCACACTACTCAATATATGATATGATATATATCCCTCAATATCTCTTATCCCGAACAACACTTGGATATCCTATCAGGCTTCCATGTAGCAGCAGATCTTTACATCAATACAGAAATGTGATTCCAGATACAGAGGCGCTCTAGTGTTACACGATGATGCTGTTGTCTCCATTGCTCACGGAATACAGAGGTCATATGAGTTCAGAGCTGTGGATCAGAGTGGTATCTAGTGTCTACATACCTACAATCTTTATGTTGTTATGTTCATCTAGAAGGAAGTTCTCAATCTTCAAATCCCTGCAAAAAGAGAGGGGGGGGTGGGCATGAACGGAAGAAAAGTGGGAGAAATAAATGGGTGGGGTCTGTGTGACGTCTGATAGACAGTATCAGGTTTTGACCAGAGTCAGGCCCTAGTAAGCTCACGCTGGGGACAGGCTATGGACTTTGCGTGCGGGTAGCCGAAGGTTTATAGGGGAGGTTTGAGCCTCCATTTCCTGTAATGCTAAACACGACTCTGCCTTTACTGGAGAAAACTGACTTGCTGACATCACAAATGACACATGGGTGATAATTTCTACAAAGTTTGTTGTTTCCAGTATGTCCCCGAACAAGCAAGCTGGGTCTTCAAATGCCTCCTCGGCACAGGTTTATAATAATAATAATAATAATAATAATAATAATAATAATAATAATAATAATAATAATAATAATAATAATAATAATAATAATAATAATAATAATAATAATAATAATAATAATAATAATAATAATAATAATACAATTATTTGTATAGCACTTTTCATACAGAAATTGCAGTTCAAAGTGCTTCACACCAGTAAAAAACATTACCAAAATCCATCACTGCCTCTCCCCCCCTGCTGCTGAATACCTCATACATGCCTTCATCTCCTCCCGCCTGGACTATTGTAACTCCCTCCTCACTGGCATCACCTCCCGCTCCCTCCATAAACTGCAGATGGTCCAGAACTCAGCCGCGCGCCTCCTCACTAACACCCCGTCCCGTGAACACATCACTCCTGTCCTTCACTCCCTCCACTGGCTCCCGATCAAGGAACGCATCAACTTCAAAACACTACTCCTCACCTTCAAAGCCCTCCATAGTCTGGCCCCCCCCTACCTGACAGACCTCCTTCTCCCCTACCGCCCCACCCGTTCCCTCCGGTCCTCTTCCACTCTTTCCCTCACTGTCCCGTCATCCAAACTTAAAAGTTTTGGTGACCGGGCATTTTCACGAGCTGCACCCAGACTCTGGAACGCCCTCCCTCAGACCATCAGAGACCCTCACTCTCCACCTTCAAATCCAGACTCAAAACCTACCTGTTCTCCCTAGCATTCAACCATAACCACCCTCCTCCAACCTACCACCCCCTTTTCCCCCTGCCCTACATTCTCTCCTCTCCTGCCCCCCCCCCCCCCGGTTTCCCTTACTCACTTCCCGACTGTCTCCCCTACTGACTCCTGTATTTGTTATCCGTGACTCGTGGTTTTATGTTCTTGTGTATTCATATTGTTCTCCGTTTCCCTGTGGTTCTATGTTTCTTTGTTTTTTGCCTATTGTCAGTAGGGATGCTCGATATTGGCTTTTTTACCGATACCGATATACCGATATTGTCCAACTCTTAATTTCCGATACCGATATCAACCGATACAGATATATGCAGGGTTTCCCCCCCCAAAAAATGGAATAATTTCAGGTAATTAACATTACATATCTCTTGTTGTGGAATTAACACAACATTATGCATACTTTTGACAATAAATAAAATCAGAATTTGTTCTTACTTGCTTGCCTGGGTAAATAAAGGTTATAGAAATGTAAAAAAATAAAAATAAAAAATTGAAAACCGATACCGATATTTTCCGATATCACATTTTAATGCCGATATCGGCCGATAATATCGGTAGGCCGATAATATCGGACATCCCTAATTGTCAGCGATAGGGATGCTCGATATTGGCATTTTTACCGATACCGATATACCGATATTGTCCAACTCTTAATTTCCGATACCGATATCAACCGATATCAACCGATATCAACCGATACCGATATATGCAGGGTTTCCCCCCCCCAAAAACGGAATAATTTCAGGTAATTAACATTACATATCTCTTGTTGTGGAATTAACACAACATTATGCATACTTTTGACAATAAATAAAATCAGAATTTGTTCTTACTTGCTTGCCTGGGTACATAAAGGTTATAGAAATGTAAAAAAAAATATATATATATATATATATATATATATTTTTTTTTTAAACCGATACCGATATTTTCCGATATCACATTTTAATGCCGATATCGGCCAATAATATCGGTAGGCCGATAATATCGGACATCCATAGTCAGCGACTTTGGGTAATTGAAAAGCGCTATACAAAATAAATGAATTATTATTATTATTATAAAAAAATACAGGCATAAGCAAGCGTAAGAAAGATAGAGAAGTAGCAGTGGCGGCTCTACCACTAGGGGCGCTAGGGCGCCGACCCACCTGCTGGCCAGCTGCTGTTAAATCAGAGAAGAAGACAATAAAACTTTTTCGTTTTTGTGTTTTATAGCCCTATAAATAATATAAACATGTTTAAAATTAATAATATTTACTCATTTTAAGTATGTTTGTATTTCCAATGCACAATATAACGTTATTATCTAAATTAAAAAAACATCGTTTTCCAGAGCAGGAAGTGCCATCACGTTTTTTTTTTTAATTTATTTTTTCGTATTTCTCGGCCCGGGCTATACGCGATAGCGCTCTGAGTGCGCGTCACAGTTTGATCGCTGTCTCCGTCACAGCCAATCAGTGCATACGGCGTTGTGCGTTGAAATATGACTATTATGTTGGAATCCGAGCGCGATTTGAAGCGGTCTAGAAAGCAGCGTGAACTTCCGTGAGAATTTCCATAGCCGCATTTCGCGGAGACGCTCTCTGATTGGCCGACGCCAGTATTTTTTTCCATGGCAGAATTTCACAGAGACGATCTCTGATTGGCCGAATCCAATTTCTAATGTTCCAATTCTAGCTTCTAGCTTGGTTCCTAGGTTGGTCCTAGGTTGGTCGGTGGAGATAGTTGTGTTGTTGTGAGATGCATGCAGCTGTTTGTCTTAGAGCGTGCCGTGCCGTGACTGCAAGTTCTTTAGACTGTTAAGCTTAGGCACTCTTTCAAAGTTGGTTAAGGTTAGAGTTTGTCTTAGAGCATGGCGATAGAACGCCAGGTAGTTTGCAGTCTGTTCGAGCGGAAATGGACAAAGGAATGTACTTGTTGAGTGTTGTGCTAACGTCGACGAGCTCAGCTGAGCTAACACTTGGCTAACAAGCTATATGGCGGATTATACACGTTTATCAAGCTCTCCTGCCCTGGACGTTTCAACTAAACAGTGAGTCTCTCTCTCTCTCTCTCTCTCTCTCTCTCTCTCTCTCTCTCTCTCTCTCTCTCTCTCTCTCTCTCTCTCTCTGCTTAACGTTAACGTTTGTAAATAGTTTTTTTTAGGAGCAGTACTGTTAGGCTACTGCTGTGCTGGCCATTCATGAAGCGAGACATTGCTGATTGTTTATTTATTTTATAACACAAGACTATGACTACCAACTGCCTAGCCAGCCGTGTATCAATCTTGGATGCAATAATAACGTTACTTACCACACTGACTATGTCGATGGCTCATTGATTTAACTACTGCAGCTCTCTCGGATTGAAAATACGTGGATTATGGCTTGTTCAATATCGTCTATGTTTGAATGAATGAATGAATGAGAACTTTATTAACAGATTGCAGAATGGGTACAATACAGTACGGCTCAATACACACAATTGTTAAGGGGATGCAGACCAGAGAAAGACGTTTGTCTTGTTTACATCAGGGTCCCAGATTTTCGATTCATATCGATAGTTTAATAGCTAGCCTTGGCTCGTTTAACAATATGCAAAATATGTGTACAGCCCTGTACTCATACTGAAGTTATTCTTGGTATATAATAGGTCTGATTGTGTAACGAATCGATTCCACGTCGCGCTGTGTGTGAGAGAGAGAAGGAGAGAGGGAGAGATCTGCCTGTGTTTGGAGACGGGCGAGTTTTGTTTCTAACTTTTCTATTTATATTGTGTTTCAAGTTGTGAATTAGAGTCTAGACTATACTTTATTTAACTGGTTGTGTGTTGTTGTAGTAACAGCTGAGCGACTCGTTCATAAGAGCCGATTCATTGCCGTGAGTGTGAGTCGAATCGCTCACGTCTTGCCATGAGTCTTGCGTGGTACAGTACTGTACTGTACAAAATATTTGGTATAGCGCCCCTAGTGGCGAAGTACCCACCGGCCGCCACTGAGAAGTAGCAAGGTAAGGTAAATAACAGTTTTTCGTTATTAGGATCTAGCATCCCAATAGGCCTCTCTGTTCATTCAGTAATAAAAATACTGTGAGTTTGAAATAGCTTGCCACCAGACTCTTGATGTTAATACAAGTATGAGACTAGGTTTTTATTGACACATTGAGCTTCTCCTCCATATAGGGATGTTATGGAGGATATAGATCTGAGCATAAAGATCTGATGTTGAGAGACATTGTCACATTGTTTTTTTGTGTCCACGTTTTGCCCAATTACGTGTTTCCCGTGGCTGTATTTATATGCATTACTACATCCCATTCCTCCTCTCTTTACATTGTAGCCAAGTGCACCAATACTCTGTACAATAGAGCGGGAGTGGGACAGGATTAATGATACAAATATTAATAAATTAAAAAAGTCTATAGCTATGAGATGTTTTCTTGATTTGGAATGAAATTGTCAAAGAGCTTCCTATTTGTCTCAGCTGGAACGTACCCATTTAAAAAATTAAACTGGAATTGGATGGGACAGGAGTAATTTTCTAACTTCCTCCGGGATCTGGACGGGACGCGTGTAGCTTAATCCCAGCGGAAGAGTGCAAGAGCGCTTCCGCATTTTGCCCTGATTGGCCGCGGTAATGCCCTCCAAATGCGCATTTTCTTTCCCCCCGCTCAGACGCCGAAATGGAATGCATGTAGTACATTGCAACACAACGCAGCATTTCCGCGTACATTGCAACGTAACACAACGCAGCTGTCAACTGTACTTTACATATTATCCAAACGAGGACCACATAATGTTATTTCCCTGTACATTTTTTTTTTTTTTTTATTATTTGTCTTTTCCCCCCTCCATTTTCCTCCGATTTTCTCCCATCCCAATGTTAGTCGTATGCCAATTCCCAGTCCCTTCCTGGTCGCTGCGCTTTACCCCCCACAGTCAGATCATTTGGGAGAG
>NC_140169.1:103659995-103667495 GCF_963971535.1 Notolepis coatsorum | reverse complement strand
TGTCCAGTAGAAACATGTCCAGTAGAAACATGTCCAGTAGAAACATGTTAGAAACATGTCCAGTAGAAACATGTCCAGTAGAAACATGTCCAGTAGAAACATGTCCAGTAGAAACATGTCCAGCAGAAACATGTCCAGTAGAAACATGTCCAGTAGAAACATGTCCAGCAGAAACATGTCCAGTAGAAACATGTCCAGCAGAAACATGTCCAGTAGAAACATGTCCAGTAGAAACATGTCCAGTAGAAACATGTTAGAAACATGTCCAGTAGAAACATGTCCAGCAGCTTTAACCGCTTAAGCCTGACGGGCCGGTACCGGTCCCAAAATGACATCACGTCATAAATCAATCTCTCTAGAGACTAGGGTGACCAAACGTCCTCTTTTGCCGGGACATGTCCCCTTTTCACGCCTTGTCCGGGGCGTTTTTTTTTATAAATTCATGAAATTTGTCCGGGTTTCAAAGACCTACATGTCTTAAAAAGACGCTCGCCTGACATATTGTCATGTAACTCGAGAACCGAGGCAGGGAATTGGTCGAGTGAGGTGGCATTTGAACGACAACAAATAAATATTTTGAACGGTATATTATATGTTTGGCGAGGAATGCAGCTCCGAGCCGCTAGACGCTCGCAAACTGCTGTGACTTGCGTGCGTTCCGCGCACGGGCATGACGCGGTTACTCACCTGTTAAGATTAAAACGCACATGGACACAGAAAAACATTTTTTAAAAGCTGTGCAAGGTGAGAGTTTGTCTGCAAAGTTGACAGAATTATTTGTTAGACCCAGGAGAACAGAGGATGCTGTAAATGCGTTTGTATTTCATACTGTGAAACATCACAACTGCTACATATGCATGGATTGGAAAAAAGACATTTCCAGACTCTGACACTGCCAAAATGTTTAGTAGCCTTATATTTGGTTCATGGTGCCTCAAATTTGTATTTTTTTTATTTATGTAATAAACATAGGTAATAAATATGTCATGTTTACTAATGGAAAGTTATGCAAATGTACAAATCCAAAACAGCATAGTGCACTTAATAATTATATTAGTATCTTTGTGAGGTTACTGTTGTATTATTTACATTGAAAAGATACAGAGATAATTTGTTAAAGCTGTATTTTCTACAGAAGAGGTATTATTTAGAACATTAGAGCTATTAGAGCTATTATTTTGTTACAGGTTCATTTTTAAGTTATTCTTGTGCCATTGAGATTGGTCAGAGATCATTTTAGGCATAATAAAGCATGTTGATTAACTTTGGTTTGGTGTGTCTTTGGTTATAGAGAGATATTATTGTGTTATATAAAATAATATAAATAATAATTTTCTATCCATACAGAGGAGGCATACTTTAAATAATAGTATAACAATAAGGCATATTTGAGTAAACTTTGAGTATCATTATGTATCTCGAGGCTGGGGCTAGCATGTCCTCTTTTTTGGAAATCAAAATATGCTCACCCTACTCTAGACTGTATGACATAGTGTTGATTTTTTTTTCAAATGTATCCAAGAGTAAAGACCATAATCCTGTCAAAACTGTAACAGTCCCCCCGGTCCTGCTCCACAACCCCCATTGGTCCATGGACATTTTCCCCCCTTTACTGCGTCACAACCCTCATCTGTCCATGGCCATTTCCCACGCCTGAACTACGTCTCTCAACCACCAGGTGGACTAGTTCAGTGCATTCATCTTTGTTGTCTTTTATTTATTAATGTCCTTTCTGTCATCACCAATCTGTTGTGTGTTCATCTGTTGTCTTTACTGTGCCCCATTGTCTAATTTAGTTTTGTCTCCTTGTGTCTGTATCTATGTGCTGTTTGGTGTTTTTGTATATTTCCCCTGCTACGGTTCATGTTTAGTCATTACCCCAGCTGTGTGTTATTTCACTAATCATCCTCTTGTCTCTAATTAGTCCTGGTATTTAAGTGTTGTCAACCCAGCTGTCCTTTGCTGGGTCATTACTTCTGTTTCCTATTTCACTGTTGCGTTTGTTACGTGAGTAGCCTACTCTTGCCGTCTGCAAGATCCATGTGTCGTGCTTGTTAGTTGTTTATCATTGTGCTTATCTCGTTTTTGAGACTACGATCTCTCTTTTATTTTCCCCATTTCAAAGTGTTGTCTTTTCGTATTATGCTCCCGTGTGTCACAATAAAGTGCACGTTATTGTGAAAGAGCAACCACCGCATTCCGCCTCCTGTCTATCCTCTGCTTGTCTGCATCTGGGTTCTACACACCACCATGCCGTGATGAAAAGTGAATCGTAAGTTAAAACAGCAGTCACAGTGTATATTTTCAACAATACGTTTGTTTACCAATAAAGTGTTATAACTTATTAGTGAGATTTTTGTTTATGGAATGTCTTTATAATTTAGCAAATATCCGCCATTTTGAATTAGCATCGTTAAATGTTTTGTAGTCATACTGTATGAGGAGAGGGCATCCAGAGCTCCCAATGAGCGTTGAAATTTCAGAAAACTACCTTTCCCAGCCGATTCCAGCTTCCTGCAAGCAAATTACTTCCTGATTATTATTTTTTATTTCTCTTATTTCTCTGGATTATCTACCACAAAAATGCAATCCATTCCAAAATGGCGGAGCCATATCCATTATAAGAATGGAACTGTACATACAGTAGATTTCATTTTCGGTTCTTCCTGCACGCTTGGTGATACTAAATCCAAATTGAATCTGGCATTGGAAAGAGTAGATTTGGCCTGATCCATAGATGTGCAAGTTGGCTATAATAAGGTCATTTATAGGCCTGATATTCTATATTATTTATTTTTTATCTACTTTTTCTCCTCCTTTTTTCTGTATTTTTCTCCCATCCCAATTTAGTCGTTATGACAATTCCCCCCTCCCCTTCCTGGTAGTTGCGCGCATCTGCCCCCCACTTTCCGGTCTAGGGAGCCCTGAAGACTATCACATGCTTCCTCTGATACATGCAGAGTCAGCCAGCCGCTTCTTTTTTCACCTGACAGCGAGGATCACACTACCTCCCCCAGTTCCCTCCCTCGCTGTGCAGGCGCCCTGACCGACCTGTAGGAGTCGCTGTTTACCACCGGCTTCCCACCCGCTGACACTGCCAATTGTATCAGTATGGACGACCGTCCAAGCCGGAGGTACCGCTGACAGCCGGATTTGATACCAGTGTCTCTTGCGGTGGTAGGCAGAGGCTTAGTCTGCTGCGCTACCCGGCCGCCCGTGATATTCTATATTCTATAATAATATTTCTGTGTCTGGATGGCAGAATTCAGTACTGTATCTACAAAACCTTCTGTTTAATCATCTTCCCTTTATTCATTTCCTTAGATTTCTTTGTACACGTGATCTCAAGAAGGTGCTGAACGAGCTCAGTGGAAGTTTGTTATGTCTGGTCATTTTACCATGGTGTTATTCACTGTCAAAGATGCAAAGAAAAATCATAATTTATATTCTCCTTTGTTTCATCAAGAAACAATCTTCCATTTACCATTTACTTAGGTATGTATTTTTAGGCGGATTTTCAGAAAATAGGGCTAGCTTAAAGGTTAAGCTGTATTTTTCTAAAGATAATAAGCCTCTGATCGGCAGACGGTCTCCCGCAAACTGTGCACTTTTCAAAGAAATTTTAAATTTTCTTATGCAG
Organism: Notolepis coatsorum; assembly: GCF_963971535.1. Taxonomy (NCBI): domain Eukaryota; kingdom Metazoa; phylum Chordata; class Actinopteri; order Aulopiformes; family Paralepididae; genus Notolepis; species Notolepis coatsorum. The sequence continues at coordinate 103,663,855 of NC_140169.1, read as the reverse complement.
CTTAAAGCTGCTGGTGCCTCTGGCAGTCTGTGGAAAACCTTTCTTGTCTTGCTGCCGGCTTGAAAAGTGATGCAGAACTTGCTCTATTTCTGCTGGACGTAAACTCATTCTTGCTTATTTCTCTGAAATTGCTAACCCCACCTTTAACTATAAGATTGGGGACACATTTTAGACTTCAAACAGCTTGAATGGTGACAGCATTTTTCAATAGGGGACACAAAAACAACAACTGATTTCTGAGTTAGTGGTTATTAAACACTCCACCATTTCTGGATATACACTTATTTGCGATCTTCCCCAGTGTCAGAGGAGAAGATTGATATCAGTTTAATCTCTGTTAGCACAAGGACTGGAAGCAGTATGGAGCAGTTCGTATAGCGCCATCAAAAGTGAAGAAATACAACTACCAACAACTCCAAAACTGATATAAGAAATATATCAATATTTCCCAAAATGGTGGAGTGTTCCTTTAAGGTTAGGGTTAGCTTAAGGTTAAGGTTGAAGTTAGGGGCTAGAAAATGAATGTAAGTCAATGCAATGACGTAAGTAAGTAAATGTGTGTGTGTGTGTGTGTGTGTGTGTGTGTGTGTGTGTGTGTGTGTGTGTGTGTGTGTGTGTGTGTGTGTGTGTGTGTGTGTGTGTGTGTGTGTGTGTGTGTGTGTGTGTGTGTGTGTGTGTGTGTGTGTGTGTGTGTGTGTGTGTGTGTGTGTGTGTGTGTGTGTGTGTGTGTGTGTGTGTGTGTGTGTGTGTGTGTGTGTGTGTGTGTGTGTGTGTGTGTGTGTGTGTGTGTGCGTGCGTGCGTGCGTGCGTGCGTGCGTGCGTGTGTGTGTGTGTGTGTCACCTGTGTACAACGCCATGCTTGTGCAGGTGCTCCACGGCAGAGAGGATCTGCCTGGTGTAGCGTCGTACCTCCCTCTCCTCCAGCCTCTTCCTATCACAGATCCTGTCCATCAAGTCTCCGCCCGCACACAGTTCCATGACCATGTAGTAACTGTTCTCTGTCTCCAGCGTCTGACAGAGACAAGAGAAGATCATGTAAGTAAGTCAGTAGGTAAAACTTTATTTGTATAGCGCCCTTCTCAGCACGAGTGCACAGAGTGCTTCACAGCATTTTTTAAAACATCAGTGGAAAATACAAGAAATAATACACGTGGGGGGGGGGGGGGGGGGAAACATAGAAGAAATTTGCTAAAACACTAGAATAGACACCGAAAAACTAAAACTAAAAACAAAAACAAAACAGACATGAACAGAGAGAAAACGGCTATGGGTGTTTAAAAGGCCTGCCTGTAGGAGTGGGTTTTTAGCTGCCATTTAAAGGTGAGCTCTGAGGGAGCGGTTTTCAGGGCTTAAGGGAGGGCGTTCCAGAGCCTTGGGGCAGTCAAGGCTCGGTCCCCATTTGTCTTCAGCACCACCAGGAGCTCCTGATGGGAAGACCACAGTGACCGGCTGGAGGAGAGTGGGTGAATGAGCTCATTAATGTAGGGGGGGGGGGGGGGCGCTTGCCCATGGAGGGCTCTGTAGGCGAACACCACAACCTTGAAATTGATCCTGGTTTTTACCGGGAGCCAGTGCAGGGAAGCAAGGATGGGGGTGATGTGGCAAGATTATTTTTTTTTGACCTTGTGAGTAGCCTGGCGGCAGCGTTTTGGACCGACTGAAGTTGATCGATGTATTTTTTATTTAGGCAGATGAAAAGTGAATTGCAATAGTGCAATAGAATAGCAATGTAGTAACTGTTCTCTGTCTCAGAGACAAGAGAATATCATGTCTGTTCTCTGTCTCAGAGACAAGAGAAGATCATGTAGTAACTGTTCTCTGTCTCCAGCGTCTGACAGAGACAAGAGACGATTATATAGTCAGGGCCGTAGGTTTGATTTGACCTTTGGTAGGGAACATATTCTTTGCACTAATTGGAGCTAATTAACCTCCTGAACTGATGTATTTGGCCTACATGTGCACTTGGTGCATACAAATGGGGTTAAGAGGGTTTACAAGGGAACAAACACCCCACGATGTATTTGGCCTACATGTGCACTTGGTGCATACAAATTGATAGCAAATTGTGTCCAAAAAACCTTACCAAAAGAAAAAAGATTTGATGTATATCTATCTATATGTGTGTGTGTATGTACGTGTGTACGTGTGTGTGTGTGTGTGTGTGTGTGTGTGTGTGTGTGTGTGTGTGTGTGTGTGTGTGTGTGTGTGTGTGTCTTACTTCCAGCAGTACCACTATGTGAGGGTGTCTGATCATCTGGTGGATGCGAGGTTCTCTCTTCATGTTTTTCAGGACGTATGAGTCCTGTCGCGCTTTCTTCTTGTCTATCACCTTGATGGCCACCTGACACACACACACACACACACACACACACACACACACACACACACACACACACACACACACACACACACACACACACACACACGCGCGCGCGCACGCACGCACGCACGCACGCACGCACGCACACACACATACCTTTGGTCAGAATACTTCCTCCATACAAAGGAGAGTGATATACAAAATGTTTACTGTAAAATATCTAATTGAACCATTGCACTGAAGAACCATATAACTCAGTTTTGAGTTAATCCAAATCACTTTGGAGTGTGAATGTGGTACATCACAAGGAAGTACTCAACCTCTACTGTCTGTAACTATATGAATGAACACAACACTCTTACCGTCTTTAGATAATAAAGTACTCAACCTCTACTCTCTTTAACTATGAATGAGCACACAACACTCTAACTTCCCATCTTTAGATATTAAAGTACTCAACCTCTACTGTCTGTAACTATGAATGAACACAACACTCTAACTTACCGTCTTTAGATAATAAAGTCCTCAACATCTACGGTCTTTAACTATGAATGAACACAACACTCTAACTTACCATCCTCACCATCTTTAGATAATAAAGTACCCAACCTCTACCGCAGGGGTTCTCAACCTGTGGTACGCGTACCACTAGTGGTACTTGGTGGTACTGCTGGTGGTACTTGAAAAAATTATAATAAAAATAAAAAAAAGATTATAATAAAAAAAAAAAATTGCAGTCAGGCCACTGAACTTAGAAGCAGGCCAGGCCAGTGTTTCTAGTTGCGGTGGCACGCTGGTTAGATAACCTAGGTGGGGAACAACCAGGAGATGACAGAGAGTAATGCAGTCTAAACAGTCATAAATATTTTATTCAACTTCAGCCCTGAGCATAACCATTTTTATTTTTAGATTTTTTTGTAATGTCAGATACAAAATGTAATACTCTGAAATATTCTGAAAAGAGTTGTTGTTAAATCTGACATTACAAAAAACAAAAAATCCATCAAAATCTGTGTTGTTGCTAATCATTGACACATGCCTAGCCTGTAATAATCCCCTGCAAAAAATGTACTTTGCATTTGATATATTGAAAATGTTTAACTTTTTGTGTGTTTTTTAACAATAATTTGTGATGCCATCACACAAACTGGCATTTAAAGGGTTACAATTCGAAAATGTATTGAATATGTGTTTTTGTTGTTTGTTTTTTTTTACAATAATTTGTGATGCCCATCACAAACACTGGCATTTAAAGGGTAAAGTTTCAAAGATTCCTGCACCAGAATGCAGGAAATTAAGTCTTTGTAACAAAATAATTCCTGGTGGGGGACCCCCACTTAGAAAGTGGCCTGACTGGGGCTATATTTCACACTATATTTCCCAGCCTGAATTATTTCCCCAGTCCGGCCCTGCTTATGTGAGTTGTCAATGTCAATGTCAAGTGTGTGTGTGTGTGTGTGTGTGTGTGTGTGTGTGTGTGTGTGTGTGTGTGTGTGTGTGTGTGTGTGTGTGTGTGTGTGTGTGTGTGTGTGTGTGTGTG
>NC_140169.1:103654995-103657495 GCF_963971535.1 Notolepis coatsorum | reverse complement strand
TTGTCTGTGCCTGGTCACATATTTGCAGCCCTCTTTTTTTATTCTCTTATTTTCATACACACAGAAGGACACGTAGAGAACAAAACAAAAACAAACAAAAAACTTTTGTACCAGGAGCAAACACAAGGACTTTCTGTACCGTTTTGTGGAACAGAACAGTGACAGATAGACATGAACGTGTATTGGTGCAAATTACGGTACAAACCATGTGAGGAATAAACCCTGTCGCCCTCATTGCAATGTTTTTTCAACCACTTTGTATTTGTATCCTCTTTCATAGCAGCAGCAGCAGCAGCAGCAGCACCAGCAGCGTGTCAGATGAACTGACCGGCCTCATCATAGTGTCAGTGCTCTCTGAACGCTTTTGGAAGACATTTCTGTACTCGGGGAAAATAGGTTTGAACATGTATGTCTATTTGTGTACTCATAACAAGAAAATTATAGACAGAGCACCCTTCAAACTCAAGTCCATATAATTATCAGGTACGGGTGAATACATAACAAACTAGTCACAGATGATAACTGTGTATGCACCCCTGTTCCAAAGCACAACCTGTAACTGAGGGGTACAATTCCCTGACTGTATTACTAGATATGATACTTACTACCACTACCTTTGTACTTAATATTCGGCCACCCAGTACACGGCATAAATATATTATCATAAACACTCTCACGTAGATGAAACGGATCCAACACAAATGTACGAAGTCGAAGTATGCGTTTATTACTACACAGCAATGGTGTGTAGAGCAAGCACTTAATCACTTAATTACATTTATGAATTGAAATAGTATGCACTTTTATGGCAAAGAGTATTCGTCGGTATATCAATAGAGAATGTCCAATCTCTGATGGCGCAGGTGGTAAATATACGACCTGGAATAGTTAAGGAATAACAGCAATGATACTTTAATGATATATACTAGATACACTAAGGGGGGTTAATCCGGTGCTTGTAAGCCGACAGGAGTAGGAGGGGGGGGGGGGGTAGAATCCGGCTGCCTCGTCCGGCCAAGGGTATCCCAGGTGAACCCACTGTAGTGCCGTTCAATGCGCCGGCGATCCTTGGACCACAGATGAAAGCAGGTGGACTCTTTGTGGGCCGGCTCTCTCCGGTCCACGGGGGAGAGATGTGAAGCGACCTCGTCTTGCAGAGCGTCTCCTCACCTTGCGTCCTCTCCAGGGGGGGGTTCCAACACACGGCAGTGTCGGGGGTCTTTATCCATGGAATAATCAAAGTATACAAAGCATAATCCGTGCCTGGGAAGGCGGGCTGTCGTCGGTAGAATAATCCGGTATACAGGTCCACTCGCTCGTCGGCTCTGGGGCTCCTCGGGTGCAGCTTCACATGGGGTCAACCACCCTGGGTAAGCAGCCAGTCTCTGCCCGAAACGATGGGGTACTGACTACGGTAGTATTCTCACCGCACGAAGCACTATATATTAACAGACTATTATTAGCTTAATAGACTACGTCCAACTCGACGATATAGTGCCAAATATGACTATTCAAATATTAATATACACGATGTCTCAATACCGATGGTAGGCGAACTTGGCCTTACTCCCACACGTGGCGTCGCGGGAGGCTTTACGTCTGTGACTCTATTGGAGGGTAAGAAACTGGACTGAAAAGAAAGTCCTACTTTAGTAGCGCAGTATATATACGCACTATGAACAAATAGTCCCATTAGTGGTGCGGTAGCCAGATTCCTACGCGGAACTAGGACTTGTTCGTACATGTGGAGCGGTACGTTTGAACTGGGTCTGAGGGGTATGGCAGCCTGGCACCAAGGTCTCGACCAATAGTAGAATGGAGACTATATGGATGTTCAGTAGGCTAGAATGGATATTCAATGCATATTGTACAAGTTGTACAAGGAATATACAAGGGATATCAGGGAATATTAGAGAATATACAAATACAATTAAATATATATATATAAATAAATATATATATTCGGTTTAATCTGGCCCTTCACAACACAACCCCTCCATTGAAAACACAGCGCTCTGAAGTTGATATAAGCCCAGAGACACCGTCTTGCTCATCTGTTGATGTGTTTTAAAAGTGGTGGGTTTTGAATGCCCCGGCCCCCCCCTTTTATTTTAAGTCCTTTAGGGTTGTAAAATGTATTCAACACAAAAAGGAAAAGGTTCAAATAGAAGACGGAATTCAACAGAACTGGAGCTATTAGCTAAAGAGGTTTTCGTGCAACTTCTGAGATGCATGCTGTATTTCTTTCCTCTTCTAATCCTAACCGCAAAACAGCACAATGTCATTTTGGGATTTGAAATTTGAACCTCTGAAAATAAAAAGTTAGCGTACATATTTTTTTTACTGCCAATTAGGAAAACTGTATTCCGGGAACGCCTTTGTGAGTTTAAAGCTGTCTGGCTGCGCTCTCCCAGTCCATTATTATTAACAATACAAAGCAGCATCCTCTGAGCTGAATGTTACTTCAAAAGGTCATATTTTGGCGGTAATATGTTAACAA